>NC_092335.1:32496250-33100000 GCF_046630445.1 Rutidosis leptorrhynchoides
TTCGAACGTATCAGAACCGTTGCTTACCGATTAGATCTTCCGCCTCAATTGAGCTCCGTTCATCCTACTTTCCATGTATCAAATTTGAAGAAGTGTTTTGCCAAACCCGAACTCGTCATCCCTCTCGAGGAGCTTACTATTGATGACAAACTTCATTTCGTGGAAGAATCGGTTGAAATTGTGGACCACTCCGTCAAGACGCTAAAACAAAGCAAGATCCCGATAGTCAAAGTTCATTGAAATGCCAAAAGGGGACCCGAGTTTACTTGGGAAAGACAAGATCAAATGAAAAGGAAGTACTCTCATTAATTCGTGGATTTGGAAACGCAAGATCTCGAGGAAGAAACAACGACTACTACGCCTACTTAAATTTCGGGACGAAATTTCTTTTAAGGAGTAGGTAATGTAACATCCCGTCCTTTTTCCGTTTACTTTCCGTTTAATTATTTTAAAATTCCGTTATATAATTATAACATCACTCGTTAATTTGCGTTCTTAAAATGTTTCGTTTAGATAATTCACGCATCCGTATTCAAACTCGAGGGACTATTGTTGTCAAGTGGGCAAAGATGTTACTAGGTCAAAGAGTCAACCCACCATCTCTTCCACTCATTCTCCTCCTCCTTTTCTTACTACTTTCACCTTTATGCTCTCAAACACCAAATCAAAGAAACACCATCCATTTTGAATCTAGTAAGCGTTCTTCAAAACAAATCACATATTTGGAATCCTTGCATCTTCCTCTTCGAATCCATACCAACTTCATCTCATTTGGGTAACTTTCTAAAAACACTATATTTTATGTTCTTGATGTTTTTGACTTATAAAAGTGTTAGTTAGTGTCTATGGCTCGAGTCTAACATGAATATATGATTTGTATGCTCGATCTTGTTGTTTTAGTGTAACTAGCATGAACTTGAATATGTGTGAGTTTAATCTTGAGTTTTGGATGATTAAATGTTGTTGTTATGTTAAAGTGCATGTATTAAATGTGTTACTAGTATCACTAGCTACAATTTGGTATGTAGAATGACTTGGAAAAGCCTCATTAACATGATTAAGGATTTTATGATTGTTAGTTAGGGTTTGGTAGCCTTGAATGTGATTTTTGATGCATTAAAAGTCTTGAAATATTATTGGTAAGTGTTTAGTTGTATTGTATGCGTAATTACGTACGAAACGGCGTATTTTATATGTGCATTTAATTCCCGAATCATCAATGTGCATTTATGATCTTGAATGCTATAAATGATGAACATTTAATGCGAATTTGGCTGTTGTAAATGTTGGATTGATTGATGGAATGTGCTTAGTTGTTTTCCTCATCAAAATACCTTTCCAACGACACAAGATACATGTTTTGATTGTTTGCGGATCATAAATTGTGATTGTTTGAAGTTTGGTTCGTGCACTTGTGTGATTTCAACAAAGCAGGATCTGTATACCATTTTGGACGCCGTCCAAACACTTGGACGCCGTCCAGCCCTTCACTGCTGGATGCCGTCCAGTCTATTTGGACGCCGTCCAAATGAACTACAGAATTCTGTTTTGGTTGGTCGTTTACCATTTAATTCTAACTATGCTACGCACCTCCGATTAACATGTAACTTGTTCCAACATGCTCATATATGATTATATAACTCAGAAAAATTGTCCGAGACCCGAACCAAATGTGTTGACTTTTTTAATGACTTTGGCTTGACCAAAGTTGACTTTTATTCAAACTTAATCGAATACTTATGCAAATGTTCTAACGTGCTTTTATACTTGTATCTTGCATGAAACTTGACAATTTGACTCACATGCTATATTAATCGAGTCGTAACGAGCCATAGGACTAATTGAACACTTTGACCTACCGTGTTTACCGTTATTGATACAACCTATTTGTTTAGGTCAAGACTAGCATTCATTTCTTGCACACGTTAACTTTGTGAAGTATATTTATTCTCGTGCACTCAAGGTGAGATCATAGTCCCACTTTTACTCTTTTATACTTACATTTGGGATGAGTAAACATAAACGTTTCGTTTTACAAAGTGAACACAAGTACGAAAACAAACATTCTACATACGAGTTAGAACAAAAATGCCTCAATTCGATTATCATTAGTTACACTTTCCGGGTGTAAGTGAGAACTTATGTTGTATGGCCATATGGGTTTGACAAACCCTCATTCGGACGGTTCGCTACCGTTATGCGGATGAAATATATTTTCGAGAATAAGTGTAGGTTCTAACACTATGTGTATAGGGTAACGTTAGTTAAGCCTTGATAATTGGGTGCTCGTGATAACAAATTTTAGAATGGTTTACTATTATTTCAACGTTATAAATCTTGTGGTTCAACTTACATACTCACTTACTAAACCTGTGATTTCACCAACGTTTTCGTTGACAGTTTTCTATATGTTTTCTCAGGACCTTGAACGCTAAGTGATACATGCTTCCGCACTATATTTTGATACTTGCTTGGATGTCGAGTATACATGCATATTTGGAGCGTCTTTTGACTTACTTTAAATCGTGTCGCATAGGTTTCATTTGTACTTTAAACGTTGTAATGTAACTAGTCGTTGAACTACTTTTGTAAACCTTGAAACATCCTTACATTTGAAATGAATGCGACATATTTTTGGTCAAACGTTGTTTTAAAGACTTATCACCACGCAACAGGACCTAAGTAGACGGCGCCGTCAATGACGATTTTGTCGGGTCGCTACAGTAAGTGCATTTGCCAATTGGTGCAGCACTAGACAACGATGAGAGCAATCCATCCATCCATCCATATCCATCCATACTAAAATTTAAAATAAAATCAAAACGGAGCATTTAGCTAGAGTGACATGGAATTTAATTGAAATCAACACAGAGTATTTAACAGTTACATGTGTATATTCACAAAAAATGAATAGCATGAAATTTTGAAACTTATAATTTCAAAATAACAATTGGTAGTTACTAGTCCTGTTAAGAGTTTGAAGAAAAACCTCTCAATTACGAGAGAATGAATGGTAAGAGCTGCAATTAATGGATCTAGTAACAAAATTAGTGCCGGTGTAATCTCTGAATACCTGAAGAAGCCCGGAGGCGAAGACATGTCTTGATCGGGTCAACGTCGACGACGAAGACGAATAAATAATCCGACAAACAGTTTTAGTTATTTTTATCTAAAAAAAATGTGAGGTATATACATCTCTTTTTTTTTTATCCATCTACACCTAATCAGGTATTATACTCTTAATTATACTTACTATAATTGTACCTAGAATAATATTATAGTTTAACTGAAAGAGATATAATTGTGATTTTATGGGTCAAAAGTGTACATTTATTAAAAAGTGGTGTGTGAAAATCACCTAAAATAATACAACATAGATGGTGAATGAAAAACATTTTTTATTATTTTACATTTTTTAAAAAGCAATTAATTATAATTAAATTAAATAAATAATTAAATAGAGGGAGGTATGTGATCCTCATACACTATTTTTTAATTTATATATATTTTTATCTTATAAACTTACATTTATACCTCTAAATTAATTCATGGAGTTGAACTATATTATTATTCTAATTATAATTATAATTAAGAGTAAAATAAGTAATTAGGTGTACAATGATCAAAAGATACATGAAGACCACGAACCAAGCACAACCGACCATCGACTCGATCTAATAAATAGTGCAACAAATGTAGAACCTTATTTTACATTTTAAAACACTCTATTTGGACTCAAATAAATAATGTACATAATGTAAAACCGAAATGCCAAAAGAATTACGTAGTACGGAGTATAATTTAACTAAAACAGTCATTAAAAATCGTTTTTGAATTCGATTTTTACTTTCGAAATCGGTGTGTATATATATATATTAATATTAATAATTTACTATATTATTATTTAAATTCTCTTATCAATTAGGTTATTAGTTAAAATAAATTCAAAAATGTGAAAAGCGAATTCAGATTGGTAACCCGAATCGAACCCGAATTCAAATTAAGTGTTTTTATCGGTTTTCATTCGGTTTGTGCTAGTTTTAGAGTTCGTTTCTTGTTTACTATGCCAAAAGTCCTTTAGTTTATTAGTTAATTTGTACGTTACTATTAGTTTTATACCAAGTTCAAATCTATAGATAATCGTAGTACTAAATAAATTGTCATGTTAACAACACATCAACCACTTTTTCATAAAGAATAAACAAAGACTAAACTCTATCATTAGATGTTCGGTATATCAAATTTTTCTATTTATAATACTTATCAATATTAAATTTACTATACTCCAAAAACAAAATATAAACAAAAGAATATAATTTAGGTCGTCCCTCTTTTCTCAATCTCCTCCATCTTTCAGTGGATTTTTCTTCTAAAGATGGGATGGAGATGAACGCTGCCATTAAGAAGAACTCGTGTGCCGTACTCTTTTTATCTTTGCATTTCTCTCTTTTAATGACTGATGACTCAACTCTGTTTGTTTTATGATGATTGACTTTGCCTATAAACAGTAATATATCTGATATATGTATCATTACTAGGTCCAATTATTGTTCTATTAACAAATACAAATTTGTTTGTAAAGGTTTTTACATATTGGCAAAAAAACAAGTTTTACTAATTTATCTTCTTATAAATAACACCGAATACCGTATTTTATGCTTGTGACAAGTGAAATATGAGATCAGACGTAAAGCAAATAGTAATGCAAAATGTTACCCAAAACTTCGATCTCTTGTAAATCACGTTTGATTATATTTTCCATAGTTTGGGCCCAAGTCTTTGAGCCCAATTCACTGATCTAACAAAGGTATATTATCCAGAATATTAGCAACTTTTAACTTCAAACCTGTCTTGTTAGACATATCAAATTTTACTTATTACATGTTACATGTACAATTAAAAGTCAAATCCATTATTTAGTGATTATGAATTTATGATTATATTTTCATAAGGGGCGTAGTCACAAGTCTCATCATGGATCACTTCCATGAGAGAAATATGAGCATATTAGTGCTAAACAGGGCCGGTCCCGAGAATTTAAAGGCCCTGAACGAGGGGGAAAAAAAGGGCCCTAAAAGAAAATATAAACTAGTAGAAAAAACGACAATTAACGTCATATCAATAAACATAAAGTATATAGCGTTAGAATTACACGCCGTTTGCCATGTATAATCATTTTAGAGCTCAATGTGTAGGGTCGTTGTAGTTTACTATGATCGTCTTGGTTCTACTTCCTAGTTTATTACTATATTATTATTAATTAATGAGATATGAGATATTTTTCTTTCAGAAAAAAGATTGTATCTTTAGCTATATTTTAGAACTAAGAGAGCACTTAGATGGAATAAAGAAGATATCGAGAAGTAAAATTACCAAAAGATCGTCTGGCAATTTGTTGAACTACGAGAGCATTTGTTGTATGTTGAAAATTAAAAAGGATAAGGCTTGAGAAAGAAGTTCATGTTATAAATATTCATCATTAGATAGAATTTGTTAGACGGAATCTGTTTTGTCTCCCACATCGATGTTTGATCAAGATAATGAATTCTTTAAAATGAAACGTCCTGATTTATAAAACGTGATGAAGTGAATCCATGCATCTTATTCTTGGGCCTTATTTCTCTTTACTCCTTTTAGAAGATTAAAGACTCGGTTTAATAAATTTTGTGTAAAAGAAATATTGGGCCTCTAAAATTGTTGGGCCTTGTGTAAAAGAAATATTGGGCCCCTAAAATTGTTGGGCCCTGTGCACGTGTTCACGTTGCACCCCTTCCGGGCCGGGCCTGGTGCCAAATAACTTACATAATCTATCTTCTATCTATCTATACATCTATATCTTTATATTATATAAAATATGTTTTATGTCATTTTTTGTTAATATTGAGTAAGGTGATATGGTAAAATCTGATTGAAAATAAAATGGGAAAAAAATAATTAAAATGAAAATTTTGTAATTGGACAATGCAAAACTCACGAATATAAACAAATCCGTCACAAAAATGACTAACGGAAGCAGCAGCAGCTAACTGACGCACCGTTAGAGACCGTCAGTTTTCGTCAACTTTTCATCTAACGAAGGAGAGTGACGAGCGGTTAGAATTGATCTAATAGTAACTATACTATTTCCAAAAATAATAGTTTGAACTTCCTCCGAAAATTAAATTCTATTATAAGTATGTCACCCTCTACTTTTGGTTACGGAGTATTATATTATACATATATACAATTGAGCAAATTTGAGTTATTATTCATGAATAGTAGCTCACTTTCATGTTTAGAGTAATTGTACGTTCCGCTTAAATCGTTGTACCCACAAGCATTCTTTACTATCAAATGTCAAACACCTCAAACTCCAAGGGTTAAAGTGAAAATTACATATTTCTAAATAAAAAAATTAAAAGAAATCACTCAAATCTTCAACGGACCACATCTTCTCGCTCGCCATGTATTATATTTTTCCGAAACCACGGTTCAACTCGAAATAATTTTACGAACACAACGCAACTACCTATACACAAAATGGACGCTTTTCAAAAAACGCTAAATATCTCGGGCTACTATGTTTTAGGGTGCCTTATTAAATTGTGTTAATATATTCCGGATGTTACACTCAAGTTTGACAACTTTCGCTAACTACAAGTGAAGGAAAAACATTCCAAGATCAAAAAGAGCATGTGATTATGCAATATGTAATAACCTTTTGTATGTAACAACCAGTAACTTTTTGTGATAACCTGTGACTTTTCTAAATTCTTAAGTTTACCGCAGCATCGCGCGGTGGACCAATTGCTTGTAGATACTAAGTATCCAAATTATAAATACTACTCTTATATGGAGTATACGTTTTATATATATATATATATATATATATATATATATATATATATATATATATATATATATATATATATATATATATATAAATTTACATTTTAAGATACTAAGACGCTATAATAAAATTAGATTGGACGCATAACTATATTCAAATATAGTTATTGAGGAAGTTGTGATTTGGTCCAGCGGTTGGTGGTCTGCCTCTTTTAGGGGAGGTCAGGAGTTCGACTCCCGTTGACTATATATTAATTCACAATTTCATCTCTGGCATGAAGTTCCACCCATGACACCTTTCCCACATCGCGTTGGGGGTAAAGGGGAGGGGCCTATACCGTCCATGCCCCGTATGGAATTGGTGTGGGTTTCCTCCTGAGCACGCAGTTGGGGGCGGATATAATTATGTAGAAGATGAACGCGTGGGTGGTTAAGTCCACCTGGGTTATCCTAACAGCTGTCCAATAAAAAATATAGTTATTGAGTCGACAATAGGTGTCAATTTATTGGCGACTTGACTGACTCTTAGAGCCTAAAGTAAATTTCAGGTAGGATTTAAAACTCATAGAAATTTGATTTTACCATTTTCATGGCGTCTCAACTTTATTTTTAATTTTATTTTACTTTTTAAAATTTTCCTACTTATTGGCCGGAGGTCCACTCGAAAGCAATCTTTCTATCCGTCGAATAGAGAAATGATGACTTTCTCTACTTTTGATTTTACATAAATAAAAAATTATTCAATAAAAGTGTATAACATAAATAAAAGCTATTCAAGTAAAAAAAACATAATATAAAGAAAAAAATTCTAAGTTCATGATGATATCACTAAAAATTAATTGTATTAAATAGAATTATTAACATGTCAATTGTATAATATAAAAAACATTGTGTACAACCTTATGATAAAACACCTTCATGACCATTTGTACAATATTTAAAGCATTATGTACAACCTAATGGTAAAACAACTTCATGATCATATGTACAATATTTGAAACATTACGTGCAACCTTATTATAAAACAACTCATGACCATATGTATAATCTTTAAAATAAATTATACAATCTATTACAAAATATCCCATAAATACATGTACAAACTTTGAAGCATATTATAAAAACTTCATATAATAATTGTATTTTAATTTTTAAAAAAATTTTAAGAGGCATTTGTTATGGGAGGTGATTCTCACACATCACTTTTTGATCTATGTAGACTTTTGTCTCATAAAATCCCAATTATGCCCCTAGAGAGTTGAACTTATATTATAATTATAGCTATAATTAAGGGTAAAATAGATAATTAGGTGTCCATAGATCAACAAGTGGTGTGTGAGGATCACCTCCAATTTGTTATTATTAATATTAATAATTACTATTAAAAAAAAAGATAAAAACTCAATTTTTAAGCAAACTTTAATATTACTATTTGCTATTATGATTATAATTATTATTATTATATTATTATCAATAAAAAATGAGCTCTCTTTACAGGATTAACTACGTTACATATGTATGCGAAATAAATGTCTCAATAAAATGTTGTAACGTAGACTTTTATGACAAGGAAAATAGTAATTATGATGAAAATTGAAAGAGGGTGGTGAAAGAATGAATGTAGTTCATTTATTCTGACCATGTTAGGTAAATCAATATGTTTGTAGTTTATTTTTGATTATTTCAGATCATATGTTCCGCGCAATATATTTGTGTTACGATTTCTTTGTAATTATTTGCTATATGCATTTTATAAACTTCAATAATTTGGTTATTTTTTCCAATGATCAAGTATTCTCCATAATAGTATGTTCAAACTTGGTTTATATAATAAACCCGTAATTTTAAGGGTCTTTTTATAATAGTACTTATTTTGCATCTAAAAACTCATTATATTATAGATACACATTTATATAATATTCGCATATTGATCGATCTAATAACATTTGTCAAGTATATCATATCATTCAATAATTTTTTATCAACAAATTTGTAATTTCACGAGTCATTTAACTAGTTTTTTTTTAATATATTACGAAGTATATGAATTTTTGATTTATGATATTTACCTTATTACTATGTTTGTAACTTAACAAAAGTTAGCTTAATTATTTTCTCACTTATTGTTTGCACTTAGGGAAGGCTTTGCGGGTACCAGGCACAGATTCTTTATACCCATGATCCGCCGTAAAAAAAAAAAAAAAAAAAAAAAAAAAAAAATTTGTCGAGCCCGTCTACTTGTCAATGGATAAATTTTTCACCTGTGTCCGCAATCTGTGGATAACCACGACCTGTGGCAAACCCTCAGGTTTTAAATCAATAACATATTTTCTATGTTGTTACCATGGAATATGGATACTCACAACCCGTGGGTAAACACACAAATAAGTATGGATCATTGCAAATACTCATTTCTTTTCTTCTGGTTCTTTGCCATAACGCCTATTGTGAGACGAGTTGAAAGAGAAATTTTTAATTCTTATCCTTATCCATGGATGGAGAAGTGGATGGGGGGAATTTTCTTCTGATTTTTGAAACTGAAATTTTTCATTTTTATTATGAAATAAAGTATAAGTATACATAATTATATATAGTTGTGCAAGTTAACGGCTATACCCGCAAGTGTCTTAAACTGATATCATGGATTCGCAGGCCGGATTTTACCCCTCGCGGGTACTATATATCCACGACCCGCCCATAACCCGTCAACGGATACAAAAGTTTACCCTACATGCAAGGTTGGAGAATTCGGATCTCTGGGAGATCTCGTTTGAACTTTTTTAGGGAGATCTCGGCATCTCGGAATAATCTTGGGGAGATCTCGGACGTTGACTTACGTTGACTTACGTTGACTTTATAGTTTTTATAATAAAAATATACATAAAAACATAAATATATGTATATTTATATACGTTTTTACGAGATTTTACAAAAATATCCGAGAAATGAGCGAGATAATCTTAGAAATTACGAATTTTACAAGAAAATCTTACAAATTAGCAAGAAAATCCGAGAAATCGTGACTTTGACTAAGTTTGACCTCGTTGACCGAGAAATCTCGGGAGATTAACATCTCGTCTCGGTTGCCTTCTAAAAACGAGATCTCGGGGGAGATCTCGGGAGATTTACAACACTGCCTACATGTATGCACGAGTAAAAATTTATAGGTTTTATCCGCCCGTCACGGGTACAAATCTCCGCGGGTCGCCATTTTTTTCCATCCATTACATCTCTATTTGCACTCATATTTTTTATTGAATCTTTTAATTAACACCATAAAAAAGGTTTAACTTCTTTTTCAACTATTGTGCATTGCGAGATGATTTTCACACACCACATTTTAGTTCATACACACCATTTTATGTAAAATTCCAATTATACCCTCGTATTAACTAATTTAAAAAAGGAATGAAGTTATTCATCGTTTCTCTCTCTTCTTCTCTTTGACTTTTCCATCCACCCATCAAACCCCGCTCCCTCTTTATTTACTGCTATCTCTTTTAAATCCCAGAACCTAAAAAATAATCGATGGTAGACAAAGCTTTTGTCATTGATCCCCTTCTCTTATTATATCTATAGAAGGTAAACCCATATATCACTCTCTCCAGTAAAAATTACTCCGTTTTATATCTATAGAAGGTAAACTCATGTATGTAGGGTGTGAATGTATAGATTTAATAAATCAACAACTTCCATTTCATTTTCATCATATACTCACGAGCATCATCCCTACTATTTCAATCACATCCTTCACTGTTTCCCATCATTTTGACTGGCTGAACTCTGGAATTTAACTTTTTCTCTATGTTGTTATCAATTGTTATTAGTGATTTTTTAGGTTTTTGGTTTTAATTGTTGAAGAGCTGTGTGAGGGTAAAAGAAAAGGGAATTTTTTTTTTTGGCAAAAAACTGAATTATATTAAATTCTTTCACAAAGAGTGAAATAAGAGTTACAAAGTAATTGAGCTTACTAGCCCACAACAAAATAGACATCAAAATAGGGTCTCATGGACAACCCCATCTAACCCCATGAAACATACAATCCAAATTCAGAAATAGGGGAACAAAAAATAGAGCTGCACTTGAATTGCCTGACAGGCTTTTTCACAACAGACCCACGGCTACACACTCCACACATAAAATTGAAGACTTTCTACTTTGTTTGCATTTACTAACCATGCAAAACCTTAAAAATTGATATGCTCAACCACTCAAGACCCATCTTTATATACTCCATTAAAAACCAAGTCATACTATGTGTCGTACACCAACCACACTTATCATTCGAGCCACTTCGAAGAAAAGGGAAATGATGGAGAGATTTTGATGGGTGTGATGAAAAAGTCTTGAAAAGAAAGAGAAACACAATTAAGACCACTTGTATTGATTCAAGGCGTTTTTTGTGGTGTAACTTTTTTTTTTCACTTTTTGGATGAGTAGGATGTGTTACTCTTTTTAGTGGAGTAGTGGCGGTGTTTCTTTTTTGTGTTAGTTAGGAGTATTGTGGTGATGTGTTAAAATATAGTTGAGTTAAGTATTAAAAGGAGATAAAAATAATATTTTTAAATTAATAAAAAAATAGAAAAACCAAGTGACACAAGTTTCTTCTTCCGTCACTTTCTAACACACGCCTAAGTGACGCCTTAGAGTGACACCCCGATACGGCCTTTGAAGATGTTTCTTGCTCGCCACCGAGGCAAGTGACGCCGTCTCTTTGGATGGATACAAGTAGCCTAATAATAGTCCATATCATTATTTATTCTTCATTTTATAACACAAATGAAAAGGAATAATAGAAGGGCAGGATTGGAATTTTGCATAAAATGGTGTGTATGGATCAAAAACTAGTGCGTTAGGATCATCTCCCTTGTACATTACTTGAGCTAAATATCTAGATATATATAATACCGTCACGTGCCTCGTAATGAGATTTGTATTTAAACCGTCCTCGAACCCAACCCGACCCGAAAAAAATTAAAAAATCATCATATACCCGACTACAAACTCGCAAACCCGACCAGCTAAAAATGTCAGTTCCATGTTTCTCCATTAAGTATAGATATTTTTACCACTAGTTATTGATTAGATTGAATTATCGTTAATAAAACAATAAATGAAAATCAACAAAGAGAATTAAAGTTTCTCTATATTTGAAATTGAAGTGACAATCCAATTGCTTTTATGTTTTCTTTTAGAAAAGAAAAACAAAAAGTTGACAAAATGATTTGACAAAAAGATAATTACTTTTCAACTAAATTCACTTGCCTTTTTGTGGCTTTCTATTTCTTCGTATTAGACTATTTCTAACGAGCCGTCAAAATCTTCCGTCAAATAACAATATGTTACACCTTTTGCACTTTTAACGCCTGTAACAGGGTGTCAAAATTTAACTCTTCAAGCGTCAGTCACAAATATGACGAAACAAAAAAAAGGGTATATTAGCCAATTAGATTTCACTATTAGGTTTTATATATTATTAATTAATTAATTAATATTAATATATTTTATATTCAACTATCAATAAAATTTTATCACATTACTCACTACAAATTTGACAATCACGTCTAAATTTTTTTATTCATGACCTTGTCACATCACCAAAAAGTATATCACTTACATTTAACATCAAAGACTCTTCTAAAAAACTTCATTCATTGTAGGGGTGTGCACCATTTAGTTTCAAACCGAATAAACCGAATATCGAATCGAATCCAAACAAAAAAATCAAACCGAATTTTTTAAACGGTTTTTTGTATCGATCGAAACCGAAACCGAATTCGTAATTCGGTTTTTGATTTTGAAAATGTAATTTTTGGTTATCCGAAAACCGAATTGAAAACCGAATTAAAAACCGAATTCAAATTAATAACATATTAAAATATATTTATAATTATAATATTTATATATTTATATTATATTTGATGTAGTATTACATTTTTATCAAACAATAAACATGTTATATACCATGTATCCTTACATTAATTTGATGAATGATAAATATTTTGCGATGAATGATAATTGTCTGATGATAATTGTTTTTTTTTTTTTTAATGAATGATAAATGTTTTTCGATGAATGATAAATATTTTTCTGATGGTTGGTGGTTGTTAGGGTGATTGGTGGTGGTGGTGGTAGTTGGTGGTGGAGGTTGGTGGTGGTGGTGGGTGGTGGTGATGGGTGGTGGTGGGTTGTGGCGGGTAGTGGTGGTGGTCGGTGGTGGGTGGTGGGTGGTGGTGGTGGATGGTTGTGGTGGTTAGTGGTGGTGGTGGGTAGTGATGGTTGGTGGTGGTGGGTGGTGGTGGTGGTTAGTGGTGGTTGATGGTAGTGGATGGTGGTAGGTGGTGGTAGTGTGTGTGGTGGACCTGATAGTGGTGGGTGTGTGGATGGTGGGTGGTGTTAGTGGTGTTGGTGGTGGTTGGTAGTGGTGGGTGGTGGTGGTGGGTAGTGGGTGGTTGTGGTGGGTGGTGGTGGGTGGTGTTGGTGGGTGGTAGGTGGTGGTGGTTGTGATGGTTAGTGGTGGTGGTTGGTGGTGGATGGTGGTGGTGGCTGGTTGGTGGTTGGTTGGTGATGGTGGTGGTGGTTGGTGGTGGCGGTTGATGGTGGCGGTTGGTGGTGTGTGGCGTTGGTGGTGGCGGTTGGTGATGTTTGGTGTTGGTGGTGGTGGTTGATGGTGGTAGTGGGTGGTGGTGGGTGGTGATAGTGGTGGTGGTTGGTAGTGGTTGGTGGTGGTTGGTGGTGGTAGTAGGTGGTGGTGGTGGTGGTTGGTTGTAGGGGTGGTGGTGGTGGTGGGGGGTGGTGGTGGTTGGTAGTGTTTGGTGGTACTCGTGGGTGGTGGTGGTTGGTGGTTGTGGTGGTGATAGTGGTTGGTAGTGGTAGTGGGTAGTGGTGGTGGGTGATGGTGGGTGGTGGTGGGTGGTGGTGGTGTGTGGTGGTGGTGGGTGATGGGTGATGGTTGTGGTGATAGATGGTGGTGGAGGTGATAGGTGGTGGGTGGTGGTGGATGGTGGGTGGTGGTGGCAGGTGGTGGAGGGGGTGGTGGGAGGTAGTGGTGGTGGGCGGTAGGTGGTGGTGGCAGTTGGTGGCGGTGGGTGGTGGTAGCAGTTGGTGGTGGTGGGTGGTGGTGGTAGGTGGTGGTGTTGGGGGTGGGTGGTGGTTGGAGGTGGCGGTGGGTGGCGGTTGGTGGTGGTGGGTGGTAGTTGGTGGTGGTGGTTGGTAGTGGTTGGTGGGGGTTGGTGGTGATAGTGAGTGGTGGTGGTGGTAGTG
The DNA here is from genome assembly GCF_046630445.1 of Rutidosis leptorrhynchoides. Lineage (NCBI taxonomy): Eukaryota > Viridiplantae > Streptophyta > Magnoliopsida > Asterales > Asteraceae > Rutidosis > Rutidosis leptorrhynchoides. The sequence goes on from NC_092335.1 coordinate 32,510,342, forward strand.
GGTGGTGGTGGTGGTTGGATGTGGTTGAAGGTGGTGATGGGTGGTTGGTGGTGGTGGTGGGTGGTGGTGGGGGTAGGTGGTGGCGGTGGCGGGCGATTAGTGGTGGTGGGTGGTAGTGGTTGGTAGTGGTTGGTGGGGGTTGGTGGTGGTAGTGAGTGGTGGGTGCTGGTGGTGGGTGCTGGTGGTGGGTGGTGGTGGATGGTGGTGGATGGTGGTGGTGGGTGTTGGTGCTGGGTGGTGGTTGGTGGTGGTTGGTAGTGGTGGTTGGTGGTGGTAGTGGGTAGTGGTGGTGACTGGTGGGTGGTGGTGGGTGGTGATAGTGGTGGTGGTTGGTGGTGGTAGTAGGTGGTGGTGGTGGTGGTTGGTGGTGGTAGTGGGTAGTGGGTAGTGGTGGTGACTGGTGGGTGGTGGTGGGTGGTGATAATGGTGGTGGTTGGTAGTGGTTGGTGGTAGTTGGTGGTGGTAGTAGGTGGTGGTGGTGGTGGTTGGTTGTAGTGGGGGGTGGTGGTGGTGGTTGGTTGTAGAGGGGGTGGTGGTGGTGGTGGGTGGTGGTGGTGGTTGGTAGTGTTTGGTGGTACTCGTGGGTGGTGGTGGTAAGATATGAATTTATCTATATACTGTCTAAGCAATAGAGGCAGTAAGACGTGTCTAGACCTTAAGAATGATAAGCAAATAATTTTCGACACTAAATGATAAGCAAAACTTTTGACATGCAGACACGGTCGAAGTCCAGACTCACTAATGCATCCTAACGACTTATCAGTTATACACACGCAGACCTGGTTTGCTAAGACCACTGCTCTGATACCAACTGTAGAGACCCGTCCTAATCCATCCGGACGAAGTCCATATCGATTATAAACGATTCACAACAGTTGGTTACATCGCGAGGTATTTGACCTCTATATGATAAAATTTTCAAACATTGCATTCGATTTTAAAAGACAATCTTTCTTTATAACGAAAGTTGACGACATGCATACCATTTCATAATATATCCAACTATAATTGACTTAATAATAATCTTGATGAACTCGACGACTCGAATGCAACGTCTTTTGAAATATGCCATGAATGACTCCAAGTAATATTTCGAAAATGAGCAAATGCACAGCGGAAGATTTCTTTCGTACCTGATAATAAACATGCTTTCAAGTGTCAACCAAAAGGTTGGTGAGTTCATTAGTTTAGCATAAATAATCATTTCATAATTTTAATAGACCACAAGATTTCATATTTCCATTTCTCATAAACATACGTCCCATGCATAGAGACAAAAATATCATTCATATGGATTGAACTCCTGGTAACCGACATTCACAATATGCATATAAGAATATCCCCATCATTCCGGGATCCTCCTTCGGACATGATATAAATTTCGAAGTACTAAAGCATCCGGTACTTTGGATGGGGCTTGTTGGGCCCGATAGATCTATCTTTAGAGTTCGCGTCAATTAGAGTGTCTGTTCCCTAATTCTTAGATTACCAGACTTAATAAAAAGGGGCATATTCGATTTCGATCATTCAACCATATAATGTAGTTTCAATTACTTGTGTCTATTTCGTAAAACAGTAATAAAAACAGCGCATGTATTCTCAGTCCCAAAAATATATATTGCAAAAGCATTTAAAAAGGGATTAATGAAACTCACCTAATGTATTTTGTAGTAAAAATACATATGACTATATTGAACAATGCAGGGTTGGTCTCGGATTCACGAACCTATATCATTTGTATATTTATTAATATTCATAGTTGTAATTGAACACACATATATATAAATGTATTAGTTATATCATTTTTATATTAATATATATATATATATATATATATATATATATACATATATTTTATATGTTCATTTTGTATATATATAAAAATATTAAATGTTGTTATGTTATATGTATTAAATATATATATTTATGTATGTATTTAATTTGTTTATCAAAACAGTAGTTCTATTATGCTAAGTTAATATTAGTAAAAATAAAGGATGATAATAACATTAATAATTTACATAGGTCAATAATAACCCTATTAGTGATAATAACAATGATATTAATAATAGTACTTGTAACGATATTGATTTTACTGTTTATGGTAGTTATGATATTAATGATTTACTAATAATGATAATAATAACTTTGTTAAAAATACTAATATTAATAAAGATATTGTTAATAATGATACCTTTGTTTAATAATAATAATAATAGTACTAAAAGTTATAAAAGTGATACTAGTACTATTATTAATGAGAGAAAAAAAAATGATAACTTGAATTATATTCCATAATAATAATAATAACGCTAATCATAATAATATTAATACATATATTAGTAACAATATCTATATCTCGTAAATGATACAATTTAACAATAATCAACATATTAATAATACATATAGCAATAATAATAATAATAATTTTAACAATTATAATTATAATTTTTGATAATGATTTATACCTTCCAATCGCTTATATAAAAAGAAAAGTCATGAACGAGTCTTGAACCCGCGACCTCCCGCTCAATCACAACACCCTCAAACCATCCTTGCTATTCTGATTAAACTCCAATCCAATTGTTTTTAAAACCCGTTTATTTCATTCTATTATCATCTCCTTCATCAAGCATATACTAATCAAAATTCATCCCAACTTCAATACAGCGAAACACAATTCTTATTACGAATTTATATTGAATCATAAATAACCTGTATTGAGTTCTATCCTTTAAATAATAAAAAAAATAAAAAAAAATGAAAACAGCCCCCTTGGCCGACGCTGTTGGAACAAAGGAAAAAAAATTTGCTTTTGATTTTCAAGATCGTTTAGGCCATTGGTTACAACACGAAATAAGTTACATTTAATTCCTATAAACTTTCTATAACCTCAATTGATCCTAAAACACTACACAGAGTTCGAATTTCATGATTAATACAACCTTTGACTTTTTGAATTTCAACTTGGACTCGAAAATTCGGGCTTGATATCATGAATTGGAACCTAAGATTTTGAGGAAACATTCATGACATGATTTAAAACACTTCTGCACTTTTAGATTTTTAAAATGGATTCGTTTTTGAATTAAGAGCAAAAAAGGTAATACGTACAGAGGTTTAAAAAAATAAAAATAAATAAATTGCTATAAATCAGTTTGATGATAGATGCTTGCAAATTTGGATGATATTGAAAATGATAAGTTTTGAATGATTGAAGTAGAAATCAAAGGATATCGATTGAATTTGTAGGGGTGATTCCATCGACTAGTCACGAGCACACAGAAAGAAAAGAAATTAAACTGAAAGAGATAGGTTCCACCAGTACATGTATAATTGATTATATATATATATATATATATATATATATATATATATATATATATATATATATATATATATATATATATATATATATATATATATATATATATATATATATATATATATATATATATATATATATATATATATATATATATATTATCTTAATATTTAATTTAATAATATTAATAATATTTATACTAATAATAATATTAATAATAATGATAACAATAATTGTTAATAATAATAATATTAAAAATAATATTATTAATGATAATATTAATAAATTATATTACTTTTATAACAATAATATTGTTGATAATCTATATTAATAATAATAATTTTAAATGATAATATCTAATAATAATACTAATATTAATCATAATAACTAAAATTATTATTTTATTACTTATTATAATAATAATGATAATAATATTAGTAATACTTGTATATATCAGATTTTACATCTTCATACATCTATATTTTATATTAACAATATTAATATTAATAGTACAAATATTAATATTATCCTTTATAATGAAAGTAGTGTTAATGACGTTAATATAACAACTATATTTAATTTTATAATTTAATTTGATTTGTAATACCATATGATAACATATATTAATTATACATTTCATATATATTGTATTATATATAATATTACTTATTAATGTTAATAATAAAAAATAAGTTGTATTATTTTCTAATAATAATAATAATAACATTAATATAACATTTTACATGTATTAACTTTATTTCCATATATACAATATTCTTTATAAATTTTTATAGTAATAATAACCTTATTAATATAATATTTATTTTAATTTGTAATTACATTTAATATAATAAGATTTATAAATTTTATCCCTTTTACTAATTGTAATATATTGGATCTTTACTATTTATTATTTACAATATATGTAACATTTCTCATGTATAAAATTTAGCAGGAATCTCCACTAACTCTTGTCTAGTTTCCGTTAAATGACACATTTGTTCTTACTTGTAAATCACTTTACCATTTTTCCGAATATTGTTAAAAAGAAAAGTTTCCTAAATCGGAGTGGACCTCTCAACAGAGACTCGGAATCATAATTCAATGTATCTGATAATTCAATCATTTGATATTATTTTCTAATTCCATCGCTACTCATATTGAAACAAATAAATTCATGTAAAGTATATTTCGTTTAAATACTTTGTTGGCATTTTCAAGTTATAATATATATACATATACATATCTAATCATATATGTTTATTTAATGGTTCGTGAATCATTGGAATTTGGTCGAGGTTAAATGAATACATGAACACAGTTTACATTTCTTGAAATTCAATTTAACGAACTTTGCTTATCGTGTCGGGAATATATAAAGATTAAAGTTTAAATTTGATCGAAAATTCTCGGGTCGTCACAGTACCTACCCGTTAAAGAAATTTCGTCCCGAAATTTGAGTGAGGTGGTCATGGCTAACAATAAAAATGTTTTCATGACGAATATGAGTTGATAATAGAGTTTTATCATCATCGAGTAAATGGATAAAACAATTTGATTATTCGAAGAGTATAGGTGAAGCTATCACAAAAGGGTGAACTGAGAAAAGTAACGATTCGTCTTGACTTTTGACGTAGTCAGGTTGAATTTAGAAAAATAAGGTGCGTCTTAACTTTTGACGTAAAGAGTTGAATTCCGGAATTCAAGGGATTTAAAGAAAATCTTTTAAATAAGATTTGATTCTTCGGCGAATAAGGAAATTAGGATCTCTCTAATTAAATGCGAAGATCTTTCTTGCTTCCTCTATCAGACATTTTACTATAAATTAACTTCTCCCGTTCCATTACTTTTACCATTCCTATACTCAATTCCCAAATTCAAAAGATTGAACAAATGCTTAACCCAGTTCAAATCCTTGTCCTCACCCTTACTATCGTAACAATCATTCTCCTTTTTCCAACTTCCACCTGACGAATCTGTTTACTTCTACTTTTACCTTGGGGGGATACTATTCCTAATTCTACCTTGTCTATTGCTATTCGTATTAATATCCCCGGTTTGAAACCTCCGTGTTGTTATTGGGTTTTATATTTTCTCTTATATTTTGGAATACCTGTTTCCGTCTTCTATAATCATTGTCATTCACAGTTAATGCTCTCTCTTATTTGCTGCGATTTATATACCCCTTTCTATCTCGGAGCTTCATGCTTTTATTTTCTTTTTGCAAGTAACGGTCCAGAATTCATAGGTGTGGAGTTTCGAATGAGCTTAATGTTCTAAACAAGAAAGAACGTATTAGCACGATTTGATTTTTCAAATTACCAGAATCACTGAGAATAGAACTATCAAGAATATATTTTCTTGATATGTTCAGAAGTTAATCAGAATGAAAGAGTTATGTAACATGACAAATGATGACGTTATAATCTGTGAATCATCATGTTCCATTTAGAAACTCAGCATGACTTACTGTAATATAATCACGTTGATCAAGTGTCATTATATTATACTAACTCATGCATCAGTTCCCAACATTACTTCAATAACATTCATATTTTAAGCTCGAAAGTTTACAGAATATAGAAACTAACAGTTTCTATATGATGTAACACTGATATCATGAAGAGATTAATGATTTCAGATAAGAATACTTATGAAAATATCTTCAGAAATATGGAGGATATTTATAATGAAAGATACGATGATATCTTGGAATTTCTAATATCGATGGATGATGAAGAAGATTTATCCATAAGGGTTTAGATTCGGAAGCAAGGTAAGATTTCATTAGAAACGGAATCATTTGGATTCTTTGAAGTCAAACTTATTCTTTGTGATTTGTCCACGGCTTCCCTCATAGTTTCGCATAATCCTCTTTTCGGTACTAAATTTTCTATTGAGTGTTTCCAATACTCAATTTTTTTTATCATCAACTTTTGACTGTTGAGGTCATTTACAGTTTTTGCTGCTTCATTCAACTTTTCAAAATTCAGAGCATTCATTTGCAGACTGGGTGTTTTTCAGAATTTCAGAATGAAAGATCAAAATTCTAAGAGATAAATGTTATACATATAATTGTTGATGTAGATATGCTGTGAGTTTTCAAAGTACTGATTACTGATTCCCGGTAATTGGTATGGCAGTTCTCGTTACAAGATGCGGATGGGTATATGATAAGGTTTCAATGAATAAATATAATGATTTATCAGAGAGATTTAAGCCAAGAAGCAACGAGGTTGCTGGTACGTCTGCTGGTAATATGATGGAATATAAAAGGTTCCCCGGTAACAATAAAAGAGCATGCATATATATCAAGGTTATAATAAGGTTGTTTCGAACGAAAAGTCAAAGTTGACTTGCTGGAGTTGTGATAAAATTTGCTACTTTGAAAGGGATTACCAAGTTATTTTGGGTAATAATAATGCTAAAGGAGCTAACACAGATACGGGTTAAACGTTTTACTCAGGTTCCGAGTGTTTCAGGTGCATAACTATATGCGTCAATCTCTTCTTCCGTAGATGAAGTGCGGTTGGTTCATACTCTCAATTGAAGTGTTTTCAAGAATCATGAAAGGTTTGAATGCAGATTGTAATTGTAAAGATACAAATGAGGTTTAAGATGAAATCAAGTGGCAAACTTGAAGAATTATTTAGTTTCATATATTATAATTAATATTTTAATTCATTTTAATTGTCCAACATTATTAGTCCACGGTCGATAGTCCATAGTTAACAATTCAATAATTCATATATATATTCGAATTAATTAATACGTATCGTGACCCGTGTACATGTCTCAGACTCGATCACAACTCAAAGTATATATATTATTGTAGAATCAACCTCAACCCTGTATAGAGAACTCAATCATTACTGCATATAGAGTGTCTATGGTTATTCCAAATAATATATATATATATATATATATATATATATATATATATATATATATATATATATATATATATATATATATATATATATATATATATATATATATGCGTCGATATGATATGTCAAAACCTTGTATACGTGTCCCGATATTTAAAGTGCGTAAAATAAATAACAGAAATTAAATAACGATAAATAAAGTGCGTAAAGTAAATAACAGAAATTAAATGACAATAAATAAAATTGCGAGAATGTAAATTGCGATAATTAAATTGCGATAAATAAAATGTAATCAGTTAGCTGGAACAATTAGCTAGGAACAGTTAGCGTGGATTCTTAACAAAATTTCTCATAGTTAATTTGTTTGTTTCTAACAAATTTTATTTTGTCAAATGTTTTCTTCATTATGCCACTTGTTGGATTCTGATAAATCAAAATCCAAATATGAAATTGAATAAAAATGATTATTCTGCGGTGAACGGGTACATATATATGTGGATGTAAGTAGGATAATAAATGACTGTTGAATCAGATTCGAAGAACGTACAATGTATCTTATTAATGTGAAATCTAAATATTCCTCGGGTATTACCTACCCGTTAAAATATTTTCACCATTAACAGTTTTTACAAAAGAATTTTTAATTTCAATCTTTGTGAAAATATACTTACATATATATTTTCTTCAGATGTAATCATGGATTTAATGATTTAATATGATATTAAACTCATTTGATTTACGTTAGAACAAGAATATATAATATCTAAAACATTAGAGATTACATATTCGCCATGTTGAACGAAGATAAATGATGCAGAACGTCATGTAGAACGATGATTATGCTCGGGGTACCGACTGTGAGGTTGAGGCGTGTGTTGTTGTGGTTTGTGTTGTTGCTGGTGGTACAGTTGATGCCGTTGATGTTGTTGAAGCTGGTACATTTTGCACCATATTTTCCAAGGCTACAACTTGGGCGCGAAACTCATTGACTTTATTACTCCGGGATGATTGTCGGTATGAACGAGCGAATGAATAAGGTTTTGAATCTAACTTGTGATATAGTCATGACGAGATACTCTGGAAATGAGAGAGAAAAATGGTATTACGAACAGGTTCGCCGTTAAGTGCTTCAGGTTCTTCACCAAGAGTGCAGGTTGGTGAGTGGAAAGGATCGCCTTCTTCTCGTCTCCATTAATTTAGTCGACTACGAAACCATCAGATGAATTGGGGATGGCTGATTAGTTGATTCATTCCGGTGACACTGCTTTCGGAGCTTGAGTGAAACTCTATGTCGGAATAGCTGTCGTAATAACTATCGGAATAGTTATCGGAATCTAAGGGACTCGAATTGGTTGAGGGACTCATCTCGTACGATCAGATGAAGGATTTTCAATAAGGAATAGAATAGGATGTGGATTAGTACCCTGAAATACGTAATTTACATATGCATATATAATACTAAAATCCCATAAGTTACGGAGGAATCTACGGAAGCTGTCAGGCAAAGGTAACAATAAAAGATACGCTAAGATATAAATTTATCTATACACTGTCTAAGAAATAGAGGCAGTAAGACGTGTCTAGACCTTAAGGATGATAAGCAAATAATTTCCGACACTAAATGATATGCAAAACTTTTGACATGCAGACACGGTCGAAGTCCAGACTCACTAATGCATCCTAACGACTTATCAGTTATACACACGCAGACCTGGTTTGCTAAGACCACCGCTCTGATACCAACTGTAGAGACCCGTCCTAATCCATCCAAACGAAGTCCATATCGATTATAAACGATTCACAACAGTTGGTTACATCGCGAGGTATTTGACCTCTATATGATACAATTTTCAAACATTGCATTCGATTTTAAAAGACAATCTTTCTTTATAACGAAAGTTGACGACATGCATACCATTTCATAATATATCCAACTATAATTGACTTAATAATAATCTTGATGAACTCGACGACTCGAATGCAACATCTTTTGAAATATGCCATGAATGACTCCAAGTAATATTTCGAAAATGAGCAAATGCACAGCGGAAGATTTCTTTCGTACCTGAGAATAAACATGCTTTCAAGTGTCAACCAAAAGGTTGGTGAGTTCATTAGTTTAGCATAAATAATCATTTCATAATTTTAATAGACCACAAGATTTCATATTTCCATTTCTCATAAACATACGTCCCATGCATAGAGACAAAAATATCATTCATATGGATTGAACACCTGGTAACCGACATTCACAATATGCATATAAGAATATCCCCATCATTCCGGGATCCTCCTTCGGACATGATATAAATTTCGAAGTACTAAAGCATCCGGTACTTTGGATGGGGCTTGTTGGGCCCGATAGATCTATCTTTAGAGTTCGCGTCAATTAGAGTGTCTGTTCCCTAATTCTTAGATTACCAGACTTAATAAAAAGGGGCATATTCGATTTCGATCATTCAACCATATAATGTAGTTTCAATTACTTGTGTCTATTTCGTAAAACAGTTATAAAAACAGCGCATGTATTCTCAGTCCCAAAAATATATATTGCAAAAGCATTTAAAAAGGGATTAATGAAACTCACCTAATGTATTTTGTAGTAAAAATACATATGACTATATTGAACAATGCAGGGTTGGTCTCGGATTCACGAACCTATATCATTTGTATATTTATTAATATTCATAGTTGTAATTGAACACACATATATATAAATGTATTAGTTATATCATTTTTATATTAATAATATATATATATATATATATATATATATATATATACATATATTTTATATGTTCATTTTGTATATATATAAAAATATTAAATGTTGTTATGTTATATGTATTAAATATATATATTTATGTATGTATTTAATTTGTTTATCAAAACAGTAGTTCTATTATGCTAAGTTAATATTAGTAAAAATAAAGGATGATAATAACATTAATAATTTACATAGGTCAATAATAACCCTATTAGTGATAATAACAATGATATTAATAATAGTACTTGTAACGATATTGATTTTACTGTTTATGGTAGTTATGATATTAATGATTTACTAATAATGATAATAATAACTTTGTTAAAAATACTAATATTAATAAAGATATTGTTAATAATGATACCTTTGTTTAATAATAATAATAATAGTACTAAAAGTTATAAAAGTGATACTAGTACTATTATTAATGAGAGAAAAAAAAATGATAACTTGAATTATATTCCATAATAATAATAATAACGCTAATCATAATAATATTAATACATATATTAGTAACAATATCTATATCTCGTAAATGATACAATTTAACAATAATCAACATATTAATAATACATATAGCAATAATAATAATAATAATTTTAACAATTATAATTATAATTTTTGATAATGATTTATACCTTCCAATCGCTTATATAAAAAGAAAAGTCATGAACGAGTCTTGAACCCGCGACCTCCCGCTCAATCACAACACCCTCAAACCATCCTTGCTATTCTGATTAAACTCCAATCCAATTGTTTTTAAAACCCGTTTATTTCATTCTATTATCATCTCCTTCATCAAGCATATACTAATCAAAATTCATCCCAACTTCAATACAGCGAAACACAATTCTTATTACGAATTTATATTGAATCATAAATAACCTGTATTGAGTTCTATCCTTTAAATAATAAAAAAATAATAAAAAATGAAAACAGCCCCCTTAGCCGACGCTGTTGGAACAAAGAAAAAAAAAATTTGCTTTTGATTTTCAAGATCGTTTTGGCCATTGGTTACAACACGAAATAAGTTGCATTTAATTCCTATAAACTTTCTATAACCTCAATTGATCCTAAAACACTACACAGAGTTCGAATTTCATGATTAATACAACCTTTGACTTTTTGAATTTCAACTTTGACTCGAAAATTCGGGCTTGATATCATGAATTGGAACCTAAGATTTTGAGGAAACATTCATGACATGATTTAAAACACCTCTGCACTTTTAGATTTTTAAAATGGATTCGTTTTTGAATTAAGAGCAAAAAAGGTAATACGTACAGAGGTTTAAAAAAAATTGCTATAAATTAGATAGATGCTTGCAAATTTGGATGATATTGAAAATGATAAGTTTTGAATGATTGAAGTAGAAATCAAAGGATATCGATTGAATTTGTAGGGGTGATTCCATCGACTAGTCACGAGCACACAGAAAGAAAAGAAATTAAACTGAAAGAGATAGGTTCCACCAGTACATGTATAATTGATTATATATATATATATATATATATATATATATATATATATATATATATATATATATATATATATATATATATATATATATATATATATATATATATATATATTATCTTAATATTTAATTTAATAATATTAATAATATTTATACTAATAATAATATTAATAATAATGATAACACTAATTGTTAATAATAATAATATTAAAAATAATATTATTAATGATAATATTAATAAATTATATTACTTTTATAACAATAATATTGTTGATAATCTATATTAATAATAATAATTTTAAATGATAATATCTAATAATAATACTAATATTAATCATAATAACTAAAATTATTATTTTATTACTTATTATAATAATAATGATAATAATATTAGTAATACTTGTATATATCAGATTTTACATCTTCATACATATATATTTTATATTAACAATATTAATATTAATATTAAAAATATTAATATTATCCTTTATAATGAAAGTAGTGTTAATGACGTTAATATAACAACTATATTTAATTTTATAAGTTAATTTGATTTGTAATACCATATGATAACATATATTAATTATACATTTCATATATATTGTATTATATATAATATTACTTATTAATGTTAATAATAAAAAATAAGTTGTATTATTTTCTAATAATAATAATAATAACATTAATATAACATTTTACATGTATTAACTTTATTTCCATATATACAATATTCTTTATAAATTTTTATAGTAATAATAACCTTATTAATATAATATTTATGTTAATTTGTAATTACATTCAATATAATAAGATTTATAAATTTTATCCCTTTTACTAATCGTAATATATTGGATCTTTACTATTTATTATTTACAATATATGTAACATTTCTCATGTATGAAATTTAGCAGGAATCTCCACTAACTCTTGTCTAGTTTTCGTTAAATGACACATTTGTTCTTACTTGTAAATCACTTTACCATTTTTTCGAATATTGTTAAAAAGAAAAGTTTCCTAAATCGGAGTGGACCTCTCAACAGAGACTCGGAATCATAATTCAATGTATCTGATAATTCAATCATTTGATATTATTTTCTAATTCCATCGCTACTCATATTGAAACAAATAAATTCATGTAAAGTATATTTCGTTTAAATACTTTGTTGGCATTTTCAAGTTATAATATATATACATATACATATCTAATCATATATGTTTATTTAATGGTTCGTGAATCATTGGAATTTGGTCGAGGTTAAATGAATACATGAACACAGTTTACATTTCTTGAAATTCAATTTAACGAACTTTGCTTATCGTGTCGGGAATATATAAAGATTAAAGTTTAAATTTGATCGAAAATTCTAGAGTCGTCACAGCGGTTGGTGGTGGTGGTTGGTGGTGGTGGTAGTTGGTGGTGGTGGTTGGTAGTGGTTGGTAGTGGTTGGTGGGGGTTGGTTGTGATAGTAAGTGGTGGTGGTAGTGGGTGGTGGTGGTGGTTGGATGTGGTTGGTAGTGGTGGTGGGTGGTGGTGGTGGGTGGTGGTGGTGGGGGGTGGTGGTGGAGGTAGGTAGTGGTTGGTGGTGGCGGTGGGTGGTGATTGGTGGTGGTGGGTGGTGGTGGTAGTTTTTGGTGGTGGTTGGTAGCGGTTGGTGGTGCTGGTGGGTGGTGGTGGTTGGTGGTGGTGGTGGGTGGTAGATGGTGGTGGTGGTGGTGGATGGTGGTAGGTGGTGGTGTTGGGTGGTGGGTAGTGGTGGGTGGTGGTGGTGGGGGTTGGTGGGGGTGGGTGGTAGTGGTTGGTGGTGGTGGTGGTTGGTGGTGGTTGGTGGTAGTTGGTGGTAGTTGGTTGTGGTGGTTGGTGGTGGGTGGTGGGTGATGGGTGATGGGTGATGGTGGTTGGTGGTGGTGGTGGTGATGGGTGGTGGTGTGTGATGGTGGGTCGTGGTGGTTGGTGGGAGGTGGGTGGGTGGTGGTGATGGTTTGTGATGGTGGTCATGGTGGTTGGTGGTGGTGGCGGTTGGTGGTGGTGGCGGTTGGTGGTGATGGGTGGTGGCGGTAGATGGTGATGGGTGGTGGCGGTAGGTGGTGGTGGCGGTTGTTGGCGGTAGCGATTGTTGGTGATGGGTGGTGGTGGTTGGTGGTGGTGGTGGCGGTGGCGGTGGTTGGGGGTGGTTGGTGGTGGTGGTTGGTGGTAGTGGGTGGTGGTGAATGGTGGTGGTAGGTGGTGGGTGGTGGTGGTTGGTGGTGGCGGTTGCGATTAGTGGTGGTGAGTGGTGGTGGTAGGTGATGGTGGTTGGTGGTAGTTGGTGGTGGTTAGTGGTGGGTGGTGGTGGTAGGTGGTGGTGGGTGGTAGTGGTGGTGGTCATGGTGGTGGATGGTGGTGGTTGGTGGTGGTGGGTGATGGTGGCGGTGGTGGTGGGTGTTAGTGGATAGTGGTGGTGGTAGTGATGGGTGGTAGTAGGTGGTGGTGGTTGGTGGGTGGTGGTGGTTGGTTGTTGGTGGTGGTGGTGGTGGTGGGTGGTGGTTGATGGTGGTGGGTGGTGGTGGTGGTTGTGGTGATGAAGGTAGTACTTAATATGTTAATTTTTGTATATTTAATTTTTATTAATTATAATTATTAAAATTACATTTTTACCCTTCAATGCATTTTAAGGTAAAATGAAGTTTTTTGATATTTTGTGGTCCACATTTACTTATCTGGTTTGTACTCGTTTTAAGCTTTGTCACAGATCGTGCCCCTATATATATATATATTAAATAAAAGGTGAAAATTGTTTACGTATATCGTCCTTATAGTCAAATTAATATTAAAATAACGTAAAAAGAGTGGGAATGCAATGATTCATTGGTATCACAAAGTGTTGTCTATTCTCAATTTGACGGTCTCTTGATGCTGTTTATTATCTACATATTGTCTTCCATTATTCAAACAAACGAGCGTTGACGGGTTTGTGCGTTGTTGCGAAAAAGCTTTGCACTTGCTTATTTTTATTTGTTTATGTAATTAAATTTTAATATGATATGTTGCGTGATTTTAACTCTTATCGATGGTAAAATCTATCTCAATTTACATGAATTGGAACTACATAATGTCATAATTGTAAATATATCATTTTGTCACATGATTTAACATATATGATATGATTAAGCAATTGGTTTTTCAGGGTGTTCAAGAAACACTATCAAACACAAACTAAAATTTAAAGAGAATCCGATAATTTAAAACCCTTTAGATATACTTGTTTTGTTATCGGCCCAATAAGACAAAAAGAACTTAGTAAATTTTTACACAAGTTATTCTAAATTAAAAGTCATTTGATTAGAGATCTCGAAAAGAATGTTAACTTGTTTTGATGTTTACAATGATAACCTCTTAGACCACTCCCAACCATGACATACTTCTCTAGAAAGACTTAACACCACAACATCAGCGTCACGTCAACATTTTCTTTATAAAGACTAAAAAGACCGAATGCTCCCAACCATAGCATGTATAACATTATCAATTATTAAATGATAATAAAAAAATAATAAGATAGAACAAATAATGATAGTACATCGAATTAATCAGTAAAAAGGGTCTCACTTTTTAAAATCTCATCCGTACTTTACCTTTTCAATAAGGACTAAATGAGATTCATCCTTAAAAAAGAAGCAAAAAGACACTTGAACACCTATGGTGTCTTTTGATACCAAAATATGACGGACAAAAAAGAACCACCGTTGGCTCTGGTCTTAGTAGTATAATATTTTCATACATATTAAAAATAGTAACGTTCATAATGACCCATTTTTTATATCGAACATTAATGTTCCTGAGAGATGACGCGCGCGTTGCTGCGAAAAATGATTCCACTCCATATATTTGTAAGTACAATTTTTATATCGACGATTGTAACAGTCTTTTATTTAATGAAAAGTAAAAATGCATGTATGCTATATTAATATTATTAAAATTTTATTAAAATAAAATTCATTTAAAAAATAAAAAATAATAAAAAATGTTTGAATATGTAAAGAAAAAGAAACAAAAGTAAAATAATATAAAATGGCTAAAAAGTAATAATAATGTACTATTCATGACCCTTCAAATATATATATATATATATATATATATATATATATATATATATATATATATATATATATATATATATATATATATATATATATATATATATATATTATACTTATTTACTAAAGAGCATTTCATTTAAATAAATAATTAAATTAATTACCATGAAAAACAACTTCTTTCCACATTCTCTTTGCATTTTCACATGGAGGGTTAAACATAAAAGGTTACCGGTTCATTTGAGCTCGTTAAAAGAGAGATCGATCTCAATAACATTAGATGCCCCTGTGTGACGATGATCCCGAAACAATGGAACATTCCATATTTTCTACAAATATGCTATGGAGGCTTGAGATAGAGTGTTTAAATGGTGGAACCTCGAGAGTTTTTTAAATTTTAGTATAGAAGTGAAAGGACCCGTCCTAATCCACCTGGACGAAGTCATCAATATTTGGTCCCA
This sequence comes from Rutidosis leptorrhynchoides, assembly GCF_046630445.1. Classification (NCBI taxonomy): domain Eukaryota; kingdom Viridiplantae; phylum Streptophyta; class Magnoliopsida; order Asterales; family Asteraceae; genus Rutidosis; species Rutidosis leptorrhynchoides. Next base: position 32,526,336 of record NC_092335.1, read on the forward strand.
TTGCGATGATCGGCTCCAAGTAATGTCCTTATATTGAGCAAATGCACAGCAGAAGACTTAATTCGTACCTGAGAATAAACATGCTTTAAAGTGTCAACCAAAAGGTTGGTGAGTTCATAGGTTTATCATAACAATCATTTCAATATGTTAATAGACCACAAGATTTCATAATCATAAACACAATACACTCGCAAGTGTATGTAAAGCATTCTAAGTGGTTGAGCACTTGGTAACCATACTTAACATTTAATCAACGTTGCATATTCCCTTTATTATGAAATCTCACTACACCGTACCAAGTGTAGTCACCAAAACGAAGTACTGTGCAACCGTTGAATACTGGTCGTCCAGTCCGGTTGGGGTTGTCAGGCCCGATAGATCTATCAACAGGATTCGCGTTTACAATACCCATGTAAATAGTAGTTACCAAGATACAGGGAAATATGCCAGTGGTACAACTCAACGTAGAATATATTTTTAAGTACTTGTGTCTATTTTGTAAACATTTATAAAAGCAGCGCATGTATTCTCAGCCCAAAAATATATATTGCAAAAGCAATTAAAAAGGGAGCAAATGAAACTCACTTTTTCCTTGAAGGTATTTAATTCGACTTGGTCTCCGATAGATATCACGAACCTAACCATATATATAATATATCAACATATTTTCTTTTTAAGTAATCGTTACATATACATATACTTTTAATACTTTTAATATTTTCTTAGTCCGTAGTTAGCAGTCCGATGTTAGTGGTCCACAATTAGTTGCTTAAATAAAATAAATAAAGACCCCATCGTATTCGTATTGATCAGAATTAATCTCAACCCATGGTACCATGTTGTCAAATGACGTGTTGCGTACATAAAGTACCGTGTTGTCAAATGACGTGTTGCGTACAATCATGAGGTCTTATGATTAATCTTCTCGCGTTGTTTACGGGTGGTCCTGAAATATATAAAAATCAAATCATGAGTAATTATATATAAAATATCATATTAATTAGAAAAGATATGATTAATTTACTTTTTCTCCAAATATTTTCGTAGCTAAACTAGCTTCGGATACCCAATCTTGTTTTAGTCGTAGTTTCTTCATTACAACTCTGTTTTTGTTGATTCAACTTGCCACTTCCTTGGATCGAGTCAAATTTTAAGAATATGAACTGAAAATACCTTAGTTTGTATTCGAAATCATAGGTTATAGGTCAAACTTTGGTGAAACTTATGAAAGTGATCATTTTCCATCATAAAAACAACATTTAATGATCATTTTTCTAAAAATACTTACACTTTGAGTTAAACTATGAAATTTTTATGTGTTAATATATTCATAAGAAATATAATTTTTCCATAACATGAACTTCCAATTCAAAGTTCAAGATGGTTTTTAATTATCCAACCCAAAACAGCCCCCGGTTGCACTCCGACGACGTAGATTCAGTTTTTAAGATGTTCTTTGTAAACCAAATTATATCTTGTTAGGTTAGCATATCATTATGATATATTACAGGTCTTGAAGTGTTTTAAAAGTCAAGTTAGAAGGATCTATTTAGTTTGCGAACAAGTTTGAAATCATTCAAACTATGTTCTTGTTGTTAAAATTTTATACCACAAAATAAGATAGCTATATGAATATGAATTGAATAAGATTATGAACAAGGTTACTACCTCAAGTTACTTGGACAAAGTTACTGTAAAAGATAAAAAATAATCTTGGAATCAAAGAGTGGTGGAGTTAGATCAAAAGGTTGGAAGTAAACTTCTTCAAATGGGTGGTTATTTTGATATGTTTTTGAAAGAGTTTTCTTATGGTGTTTAAGGCTTGTAATTGAAGCTAAATGATGGGGAAAATGCTTGGAGATGATCAAGTATGAAGTTAGGAGTATTTTGAGAGAGAAATGAGGGTGTAGGTATGAGAAAATGGAGTGAAGAAATGGTGTTCATTTATAAAAACGTTTTTAGTTTATAAAGAAAGAAAAGGATTCCTAATTTTGTTTTCTTACTAATAATTCATACTACTTGACAAATTCTAGTTACCTCATATCTAGGGCAGTAATAATGTTGATTAGGATGTTGATTTGATGTGTATATACCAATAGTAAATATGTATAGAAGCTGGGTATGATACGAGTACATATACCCTAGATATACGTATAGAAATCTTGAGGAAACGGAACGAGAATTCAAATATAGCTATCTTTTGTGAATATACTTATATTGTTTTATGTATTTAAGTCCTTAAAAAGTGATTAAATACATTATATATACGATACATGTATAAGCATTATAGATTATAAGTATATATATCAAAGAATGTTACGTATAGTTATCGTTTTGAAAACTTAAGTTAGTAGTTTCAAAATATACTTATAACTCATTGTCATTAGTACACAATGAGATGTTAAACCATCCTTAGATCATGTTAAATATATATAAATACATATATATACACAAACGTATAATTATTGTATGTTATATAGTTCGTGATATCATCGGTCATATTGGACGATCAAACGTTGTGTAAAACTCTTTTCAAAAACACAAGTCTCAACAATTTGGATTGCTTATCATGTTGGTATGGTTTAATTTATGTAAATATTAATCTCATAAGTATAATTTGGTCGGAAAATTCCGGGTCATTACAGTACCTACCCGTTAAAGAAATTTCGTCCTCGAAATTTGATAGAGGTTGTTATGGATAACAATAAGAAGGTTTTCATGACAAATATAAGGTGATAATGGAGTTTTATCATCATTGAGTAATGTAGATAAAACGATTCGATTATGCGAAGAATATAAATGAGACTATCGTAAAAGAGTGAGATGAGTAAAATATATTCGTCTTAACCGATGACGTAGTTATGATTGATTTTCGGGATTTAAGGGATTTAAAGAGAATCTTACGTAATAAGATTTGGTTCTTTGGTGATTAAGGAAATCATGATCTTCTTTGATTATATGCAATAATCTATTTCGATTGCTCTGTCGGATATTTCACTATAAATTCACCCCTTCGTTTCCTTATTTTCTACGACTCACACCTTCTATTCTTTCTCCCTTGATTCTTACTTTAAAGCATTCATCAATATGCTCCATCCAGTCCTGATTCTTGATATACTCCTAACTTTTATATCTGTCATTCTTCTTTTTCATCTACCACCAGAAGAATCTATTTACTTCTACTATACTCTTGTGTTTATAGTGTTTCTAATTCTCCCGTGTCTCTATATTGCTATATGCATCGATATACACGGTTTGTAATTTCGGGGTTATTATTGGAGTTTATATTCTTCATTATTTTTCGGAGCTTCATGCTTTCGTTTTCTCTTCCCGACTTCGATTCAAGCGAGTAATGGTCCGGAATTCGTAGATATGAAATTCAGAATGAACATAGCTAATGCTCTAAGAAGAAAATGGTAATAGAACGATTTTGATTTGTTAAATTACCAGAATACCCTGGAGAAGACCGAGTCATCCAGAAAAATATTCCCTTGATATCTTTAGAGATTAGATAGAATGTAAGAGTCGTGTAAATGGCATATGATGACGGTACTGTGAATCATCATGCTTCATTAGAAACTCAGCATGACTTACTGTAATATAATGACGTTGATCAAGTGTCATTATATTATACTAATTCATGCTTTAGTTCCCAACACTACTTCAAAACATTCATATTTTAAACTCGAAGGTTTCAGAATTTAGAAACTAACATAGTTTCTTTTATGTTGCAGATATTACGGAGAGATAAATGATCTCAGATAAGAATAGTTGTGAAAATATCGCCAGAAATATGGAGGATATTTATAATAGAACATACGAGAATATCTTAGAATTTCTAATATCAATGGATGATGAAGAAGATTTGTCTGTGAAGGTTTAGAATGAGAAATAAGATGTTTGCTAACGATTTCAGCAGGCACAGAATCATTTGGATTCTTTGAAGGAAAACTTATTCTTTGTGATTTGTCCACGGCTTTCTTCATAGTTTCGCATAATCCGCTTTTCGGTACTAAATTTTCTATCGAGCGTTCCTAACACTCCTTTCTTTATCATCAAACTTTTGGCCATTAAGATCATCTACAACATGCTGCTTCGTCAGCATTTTCAAAGTTAACTGATCTGGGTCATCGGTTATCAAACCGAGGTAGTTTCAGGAGAATTGTGTTTTTAGAATGATTAATCGCTGATGGTAATATTTAGGAATATAAAAGGTTCCCCAGTAACAATAAAGAGTACGCATATATATCACGGTTATATTAAAGTTGTTTCGGATGAAAAGTCGGAGTTGACTTGCTGGAGCTGTGACAAAATTAGCTACTTTGGAAAGGGATTGCAAAACGATGTTCGGTAATAACAATGTCAAAGGAACTAGAACAGATACGTGTTAAACGTTTACTCAGTTTCCGAGAGTTTTTCAGGTGCATAACTATATGCATCAATCTTTTCTTCCGTAGATGAAGTGCGGTTGGTTTATCCTCTCGATTGAGGTGTTTTTAAGAATCATGATAGATTTGAACGCTGATTGTAATCGTCGAGATACAATGAGGTTTAAGATGAAATAAAGTGGCAATCTTGAAGAAATGTTTAGTTTCATATGTTATAATTAATATTTTAATTCATTTTAATTGTCCAATGTCATTAGTCCACAGTCGATAGTCCACAGTAACAGTCCAATAATTCATATATAGTTTAATATATAATATACGAATTAATTAATACGTGTCGTGACCTATATACGTCTCAGACTCGATCACAACTCAAACTATATATATTATTGTAGAATCAACCTCAACCCTGCATAGAGAACTCGATCATTACTGCATATAGAGTGTCTATGGTGATTCCAAATAATATATATAGATGCGTCGATATGATATGTCAAAATATTGTATACGTGTCCCGATATTTAAAGTGCGTAAAATAATTACAGAAATTAAATGACGATAAATAAAAGTGCGATAATTAAATTGCGATAAATAAACTGCGATAAATAAAATGTAATCAGTTAGCTAGGAACAGTTAGCTGGAACAGTTAGCGTGGATTCTTAACAAAATTTTTCATAGTTAATTTGTTTGTTTCTAACAGATTTTATTTTGTCATATGTTTTCTTCATATGCCACTTGTTGGATTCTGGGAATTCAAAATCTAAATATGAAATTGAATGAAAATGGTTATTCTGCGGTGAACGGATACGTATATCGGTGGTTGTAAGTAGGATAGTAAATGACTGTTGAATCAGCTTCGACGAATGTACAATGTAACTTATTAAGATGAAATCTAATTATTCCTCGGGTATTACCTGCCCGTTAAAAAAAAATTTCACCATTAATATTTTGTACAAAAGAACTTTTAATTACAATCTTTATGAAAACATATATACATATATATTTTCTTCAGATGAAATCATGAATTTAATGAGTTAATATGATATTAATCTCATTTGCTTTTTGGTTTGAGCTAGAATAAGAAATCTCCAAAACTTTTTGAAACCACATATTCTTCGCAGAATATCAATGAAGTTATGGATCAATACTTCATCGCTCATTGTTGTTGGTACTCCTTGGTATCTATGGTGCGTATGATGTTGATGTTTGTGGGACAGATTATGATGTCGAGACGTGTGATGCGGATGCTGTTTGTTAGTGGTGATGATGGTATTGTTGATGTTATTGATGGTGGTGCTGATTATGCTGCTGGTGCAGCTGCTGGTGTTTGCAACCTTCGCACCATGTTCTCCAAAGCCGTCACGCGAGCGCGAAGTTCGTTAACTTCTGCTAGTACACCGGGATGATTGGCGGTTGGAGCGAGCGAATGAACAAGATTTGTAATATGGGATAGTATATAATCGTGACGAGATACTCTAGAAATGAGAGAGAAAATGGTGTTTCGAATAGGTTCGCCGGTAAGTGCTTCAGGTTCATCGCCAAGAGGGCAATTTGGTGGATGGAATGGATCACTTTCTTCTTGTCTCCAGTGATTTAGTATATTACGAACCCATCCCCAATTCATCCAGAATAGATGATGGGAAATTGGTTGATCCATTCCGGTGATGCTGCTTTCGGAGCCCGAATGGAAATCCATATCGGCATAACTGTCGGAATCTGAAGAATTCGAACTAGATGCGGAATCCATCTTGTATAATGGGGAAAATGAATTTTTGGTATGGAATAGATTATAGGAGTTAGATTTGGTACTCTTCAATACATAATTTACATATGTATATATAATACCAAAATCCCGTAAATTACGGAGAATCTTTGAAAAGATATCAGTCAAAGTTCGCAATAATAGATATGCTAAGATAAGAATTCGTCTATACACTATCAATGCAGTAAATCCAGTAAAACGTGTCTAGACTTATGAATGATAAGCAGGTAATTTCCTAAGGATGATAAGCAGATGATTTTCGACTAGAAATGATAAGCAAAACTATTGACATGTAGACACGGTCGAAGTCCAGACTCATTAATGCATCCTAACAACTACAAGTTAGACACAATAATCCAAGACCTGGTTCACTACGACCACTGCTCTGATACCAACTGAAAGGACCCGTCCTAATCCACCTGGACGAAGTCATCAACATTTGGTCCCATTGCGATGATCGGCTCCAAGTAATGTCCTTATATTGAGCAAATGCACAGCGGAAGACTTAATTCGTACCTGAGAATAAACATGCTTTAAAGTGTCAACCAAAAGGTTGGTGAGTTCATAGGTTTATCATAACAATCATTTCAATATGTTAATAGACCACAAGATTTCATAATCATAAACATAATACACTCGCAAGTGTATGTAAAGCATTCTAAGTGGTTGAGCACTTGGTAACCATACTTAACATTTAATCAACGTTGCATATTCCCTTTATTATGAAATCTCACTATACCGTACCAAGTGTAGTCACCAAAACGAAGTACTGTGCAACCGTTGAATACTGGTCGTCCAGTCCGGTTGGGGTTGTCAGGCCCGATAGATCTATCAACAGGATTCGCGTTTACAATACCCATGTAAATAGTAGTTACCAAGCTACAGGGAAATATGCCAGTGGTACAACTCAACGTAGAATATATTTTTAAGTACTTGTGTCTATTTTGTAAACATTTATAAAAGCAGCGCATGTATTCTCAGCCCAAAAATATATATTGCAAAAGCAATTAAAAAGGGAGCAAATGAAACTCACTTTTTCCTTGAAGGTATTTAATTCGACTTGGTCTCCGATAGATATCACGAACCTAACCATATATATAATATATCAACATATTTTCTTTTTAAGTAATCGTTACATATATATATACTTTTAATACTTTTAATATTTTCTTAGTCCGTAGTTAGCAGTCCGATGTTAGTGGTCCACAATTAGTTGCTTAAATAAAATAAATAAAGACCCCATCGTATTCGTATTGATCAGAATTAATCTCAACCCATGGTACCATGTTGTCAAATGACGTGTTGCGTACATAAAGTACCGTGTTGTCAAATGACGTGTTGCGTACAATCATGAGGTCTTATGATTAATCTTCTCGCGTTGTTTACGGGTGGTCCTGAAATATATAAAAATCAAATCATGAGTAATTATATATAAAATATCATATTAATTAGAAAAGATATGATTAATTTACTTTTTCTCCAAATATTTTCGTAGCTAAACTAGCTTCGGATACCCAATCTTGTTTTAGTCGTAGTTTCTTCATTACAACTCTGTTTTTGTTGATTCAACTTGCCATTTCCTTGGATCAAGTCAAATTTTAATAATATGAACTGAAAATACCTTAGTTTGTATTCGAAATCATAGGTTATAGGTCAAACTTTGGTGAAACTTATGAATGTGATCATTTTCCATCATAAAAATAACATTTAATGATCATTTTTCTAAAAATACTTACACTTTGAGTTAAACTATGAAATTTTTATGTGTTAATATATTCATAAGAAATATCATTTTTCCAGAACATGAACTTCCAATTCAAAGTTCAAGATGGTTTTTAATTATCCAACCCAAAACAGTCCCCGGTTGCACTCCGACGACGTAGATTCAGTTTTTAAGATGTTCTTTGTAAAACCAAATTATATCTTGTTAGGTTAGCATATCATTATGATATATTACAGGTCTTGAAGTGTTTTAAAAGTCAAGTTAGAAGGATCTATTTAGTTTGCGAACAAGTTTGAAATCATTCAAACTATGTTCTTGTTGTTAAAATTTTATACCACAAAATAAGATAGCTATATGAATATGAATTGAATAAGATTATGAAAAAGGTTACTACCTCAAGTTACTTGAACAAAGTTACTGTAAAAGATAAAAAATAATCTTGGAATCAAAGAGTGGTGGAGTTAGATCAAAAGGTTGGAAGTAAACTTCTTCAAATGGGTGGTTATTTTGATATGTTTTTGAAAGAGTTTTCTTATGGTGTTTAAGGCTTGTAATTGAAGCTAAATGATGGGGAAAATGCTTGGAGATGATCAAGTATGAAGTTAGGAGTATTTTGAGAGAGAAATGAGGGTGTAGGTATGAGAAAATGGAGTGAAGAAATGGTGTTCATTTATAAAAACGTTTTTAGTTTATAAAGAAAGAAAAGGATTCCTAATTTTGTTTTCTTACTAATAATTCATACTACTTGACAAATCCTAGTTACCTCATATCTAGGGCAGTAATAATGTTGATTAGGATGTTAATTTGATGTGTATATACCAATAGTAAATATGTATAGAAGCTGGGTATGATACGAGTACATATACCCTAGATATACGTATAGAAATCTTGAGGAAACGGAACGAGAATTCAAATATAGCTATCTTTTGTGAATATACTTATATTGTTTTATGTATTTAAGTCCTTAAAAAGTGATTAAATACATTATATATACGATACATGTATAAGCATTATAGATTATAAGTATATATATCAAAGAATGTTACGTATAGTTATCGTTTTGAAAACTTAAGTTAGTAGTTTCAAAATATACTTATAACTCATTGTCATTAGTACACAATGAGATGTTAAACCATCCTTAGATCATGTTAAATATATATAAATACATATATATACACAAACGTATAATTATCGTATGTTATATAGTTCGTGATATCATCGGTCATATTGGACGGTCAAACGTTGTGTAAAACTCTTTTCAAAAACACAAGTCTCAACAATTTGGATTGTTTATCATGTTGGTATGGTTTAATTTATGTAAATATTAATCTCATAAGTATAATTTGGTAGGAAAATTCCGGGTCATTACAAGAAGAAATTTTCAAGGGTAATTGTTTTGGTGTTTGTTCGAAGAATGAGAAAAAAATTATAGCAAGCTGTGGAGTGAGTATGCGGATACTTGATATGAAAAAATCGTAAGCAAATGGTGTTTTGAAACGAAGTTTGGACGAGGCCGAATTTCTGTAACAAAATACAAGTCAATCATTCGAATGGATTACGAGCCGAGCTAAACCAAAAATAATCGCGGGGCACCAATGACTTTCCAATCCAAGTGTTTACCTAGGCACATAGGATCACAGAACTAAGTGTTGATTAATTTGGTCCATCTTATGTTATTTAAGTACACCTTAGTTGTTGCATTTCCTCAACTAAAAGTGTGATTTAATGAGTTGTCCATAGTTTATAGTCCATATTGTAAATCTGTTTTGTGGTGTATACATATGAGGATGCCCATGATATCTGTTCAAGATTAAATCCTTTTCACGTGTCAAGGATGTTTTACTGAACAACTACCATAGGACAGACTCTGCGTGAGTCGCCATTAGAAAGTACCCCTTGAACATCTGTCATAGGTTTAACGACCCATCTTAATCCATCTGGACGAATACATCACATTTGGTTACATCGCGAGGTATTTGACCTCTATATGATACATTTTACAAACATTGCATTCGTTTTTAAAAGACAAACTTTCATTACATCGAAAGTTGATGGCATGCATACCATTTCATAATATATCCAACTATAATTGACTTAATAATAGTCTTGATGAACTCAACGACTCGAATGCAACGTCTTTTGAAATATATCATGAATGACTCCAAGTAATATCTCTAAATTGAGCAAATGCACAGCGGAAGATTTCTTTAATACCTGAGAATAAACATGCTTTAAAGTGTCAACCAAAAGGTTGGTGAGTTCATTAGTTTATCATAATCATTCATTTTCAATATTTTAATAGACCACAAGATTTTCAGATATTTAATTGTACACGTAACCCTAGTACAAAATAATACGCGTAACCCGTGAATTAAAAATTCATTCATATGGTGAACACCTGGTAACCGACATTAACAAATGCATCTAGAATATCCCCAAATATACATGTACACTCATCTATATATAAAATCGAAGTACTAAAGCATCTATAACCTGGATGGGGTTTGTTAGGCCCATAGATCTATCTTCAGGATTCGCGTCAATTAGGGGGTCTGTTCCCTAATTCTTAGGCTACCAAGCTAAAAGGGTGATATCCGGTATAATGATCCAGCCATAGAATGTAGTTTTAAGTACTTGTGTCTATTTCGTCAAACATTTATAAAAACAGTGCATGTATTCTCAGCCCAAAAATATATATTGCAAAAGCATTTAAAAAGGGAGCAATTGAAACTCACGATAATGTATTTTGTAGTAAAAATACATATGACGACATTGAACAAGTGTAGGTTTGGTCTCGGATTCACGAACCTATATCATTTGTATATATATTAACACACGTAATTGTAATCGATATATATATATATATATATATATATATATATATATATATATATATATATATGTTATTATTAGTGATGTAATTTATATATATATATATATATATATATATATATATATATATATATATATATATATATATATATAAATTAATAAGTTTCATTATATATATATTTTCATTTTAAAAAAAAATATTAATATAGTTAGGTTATGTGTAGTAAATATATATTTATATATATATAATCTTTAATTTTATGCTTATAACTTTAATAACATCATTAAAACTTTTATTTTCATATTCATAATTATTAGTAATAATGATATAGATAATACTGATAACAATAATAATGATAGTTTTAGTGTTATCAAAATAATAATTTTAGTAAAGATGATAGTCAGGATAATAAATTTAATAATAACAATACTAATAATCATTTTAATAATAATGATAACATTAATAATAATACTTATGTTAATAATAATAATAATAATACTAATAATGATAAAATGATACAAATTCTTATATTAATGATAATAATAACAAATTTTCTTTACTATCATGATGATAATAATAATAATAATAATAATAATAATAATAATAATAATAATAGTAATAATCATAATCATAATGATAATAATAATACTAATAATGATCATGATATTACTAATACCTAATAATAATAGTAATAATAATAATAATAAACTTATTACTAACGATGATAATAATAATAATTTTTATAATAATATTAATAATAATAATGATAATACTAATAATAATAATTATAATGATCATACTAATAATTATAATGATAATACTAGTATTACTAATAATACTTTTAATAATAATAATACTAGTAACAATAATAATAATTATAATAACATTAGTAGTAATAATAATAATACTGGTAATAATAATAATAAAATTAATAATAGTAGCTACCTCCAAAAGAAAAGGTTTTTAAAAAAAATACCATCACCGGGACCTGAACACGCAACCTCTAGCTACCCGACACCACACCTTAACCATCTGTGCTGCTTATTCTTTCTGTTCTAATTCCTATCCCGATTTAATATAACCCGTAATATCATCACATCATCTTCTTCATCTCATCATCAATATCATCGTTGATCATCACATCATCCACCATCATCATCTTAATCGGTTTTCATAATCATAACCAATCGTCATCATCATCATCATCGACATAAAATCACGATTTCATCGTGACCCATTACTATTCATCATCTTCAACATTATCATCATTCATCATCAAAATAATCCTCCTCGCCATCACGATCATCATCATCCTTTGTTACTCATCATCATCGTGTTTCTTCCTTATTCAATATCATCGTCATTTTACAGTTAAAGAAATAGAAACAGAAATATGGCGGTGTAGCAGTAGTATTCATAGGGGTGCTTGGTTTCGGTTTTTGTAATAGAACAAGCACACGCAGAAGCAGCAACAGTAGCGAAGACTGTTGTGATGACGGGTTGGTTGCAGGTGGTTGTTTAGGGTGTTTAATGGTGGTGAAAGGTGGTTCGAAACAGAAATGTGAGTACGATAGTGGTGGTAGTGGTGCCTCGATGAAAAAGGTGTTTTGTGGGTGGTTGATCTTCAAAACGAAAAACGAAAAGGTGATTAAAAGTAGCTGCAACAGCAGCCTGTTTTGGACTGGGGCTAATCAAAACAGAAATGTAAAAATGGTTAGTTTGTTTTAAATGATGAAGGTGGTGGCTAGTTGGTAAACGAAAACAGAAAAAAGAAAATTTAGGTGGTTAGATGATGGTGCTATGGTGGCTCACGACAGCGATCAAGGTTCGACGGTGGTGGCGGAGATTATGGCTTCGGTGGTTGTCTCGGTGGTGGAAGGTTTTGAGATGGTGAGGTGATGAAGATGGGTTTGTATATGCGTATGTATGATATATATCTATATCTATATATATATATATATATATATAATAATGATTAATAATATAATATTAATAATAATTAAACTCAAGAGTGAAATGTGCTGGAAAGCAAAGAAACAGTTAAGCCGCCTGAATTATTAGTTTACTATTCTATCACGGAGTGCTATATTGTGGTCCATTGTTAAACTGTTAATATATAAAAGTCTTTCTAAGAATCCCAAATTTTTAAATTAAGTTCATTTAATTATTTCAGTCATTTACTGTTTAAAACCTAATAAAAAAATGTTCGATAATTATTTATTTTCTGTTCCAATTACTATGTACGGAGTACTAATATTTAAACTAAAAAGGTAAAAATTATTTTTATCAAACCCAAAATCTTCGTAATCAATTTACGGTCCAAATTTTATTTTAATCCTTCATATATATGCAGTAGATTTATATGAACATTAACGATATGCCAACCGAGTGTTACTGACGTTTACTAATTAGGCCTGAAATCACAAAAGATATATTTAATATACCTTATTTATATGTTTTAAATAATAATTATCATAATATCATATTTTTATTTTATTTTACTTAATTCATTTTAACAACAACAACATATAATATTTAAAGTTATATTTCCAAATTATTATATTTATATATACATATATATTTAAATACACACAAATCTATTTACAATTATCTATTCGTGAATCGTCGAAATTGGTCGAAGGTCAATTGAATTCATGTAAATAGTTCAAAAATTTTGAGACTCAACATTTCAGGCTTTGATTATCGTGTCGAAATCATAATAAGATTAGGTTTAAATTTGGTCGAAAATTTTCGGGTCATCACAGTACCTACCCGTTAAAGAAATTTCGTCACCAAAATTTGATCGAGGTCGTCATGGATAACAATAAGAATGTTTTCATGACGAATATGAGTTGATAAATAGAATTTTATCATCATTGAGTAATATGGATAAAAACAATTTCGTTTATGTGAAGAGCACGAGTGAAGCTATCATAAAAGAGTGAAATGAATAAATGCAGGTTTGTCTTAACCGGTGACGTAGTCACGGTTGATTTCTAAAAATCAAGGAATTTAGAGGAAATTTTCGTAATAAGATTTGGTTCTTTGGAAATTATGGAAATTAGGATCCTCTTGGTTAAATGCGATAATCTATCTCGATTGTTCTGTCTGATGTTTCACTATAAATCCACCCCCTTTATCTCCTTACTTCCTGTGACGATCGCTCCAAATCCATGTGGACAATACGTCATTCATTGATTTCATTGCGAGGTATTTGACCTCTATATGATACGTTTTGTAAACATTGCATTCTTTTGAAAAGGCACACCATAAATGAATATTTAAATCAAAGGTTTTCGACATCTGATGATTTCTACATATAGACAATCACTGTAAATAATAGTTTACAATAGTACTTCCATTGACAATGCAGTCAAAATAAGATACATGGTGATGATTTGGTGAATGCAACGTTTCCTTGAAAAATATGCCATGTATGACTCCATGCACATATCTTGTCTAACATATAAGCAAACAGCGGAAGACTTCTAGGAAACCTGAGAATAAACATGCTAACAAGTGTCAACACAAAGGTTGGTGAGTTCATAGTTTTAGTGTTTCGCATAATCTGTATATAAAAGTGGATCACAATATTTCAGTTGTTTCATCCAGAAATGTTTTTCAAAAGTTTGTCAATAGATTCTACGTAATAGAGCACCCTGGTAACTAAACTTTAACGTTTTAATAAGTACCACTGTTTTAACATAAATGCAACCAACATGTACAATACACGCAAACTAACGTGTACTAACCTCAAATAGCATACGTCTGTTTTATAGTTCAGGCTAGGGTTTCTATACCTGGAACAGACGGGGATGTCAAGCCCTATGGATCCATATACAACTATTTGCGCCCACCAGTTCTTATAACCGGCAGTTGCTAGTTACCAAAGCTAAGGGATTTTTGGTTCAAACTCAGTGTAGAATTTAGTATGTACTTGTATCCATTGCGTTTAAAATAAAGTGCATGTATTCTCAGTCCAAAAATATATATTGCAAAAGCAATTAAAAAGGGAGCAAATGAAACTCACCTTAGCAGCATATAAAGTTGTTCACCAAAATGTGACTGAAACTCGGATTATCAAATAATCGTAGATCTCAACCTAGAGAACATATGTTGGTCAATAAATGTCTATCAAGCTAGGTCAGGTCATAGTGTATCACAATCCTAATGCTCGATATTGACATACAAAAGTTATCCAATGTTGTTTTAAAAAGTCAATTTTGACAATAGTTCAACAAACGAGACGTACCTTATATAAGGATACATTTACTCGGCTGGTAATATTTCAAAAATCCATTTTATCAATCTTGTAAAAAAGTTGTGTAAATCTTAATTGCAGATTCAAAAGCAATTTTAATTATCGTCAATCATAATTCAATTGATCATATCTTTTAATCCGTTCATCGAAACTATTCGATATCTAAATGAAAAGTTATTGATTTTTCGCCAGCTTTCCAAAAACATACATATCATATACCTTTTACCAGTAATATATGTATTTAATTCGTGAATCATCATAAACTGTTTAACGACGAAATTTAGCATACAAGCATGTATAAATATATATATATATATATACTCGAGCACTAGACATGGATACACAATTAATATATAAAAGATAAAATATGAGTTCTTACGTATCAATATTGAGATTCAATATTGTAGGAAAGTACGTAGACGCAACGGAGATGATAAACACTAGGTTTGATTCACAAATATACCCCCGAACATTATCCATAATCTCTTTGGCAATAACCCATAATTTCCTTAGCTCTATCCCGCTTGAAAACCATTTTGAAAGTGACACGCTCATGACCTCGTCGTAGTATTTTATGTATAATACTAATTAATAATAATAATACTAATAATATTAAGATTAATATTAATATTAATCATAATAATAATAATAATAATAATAATAATAATAATAATAATAATAATAATAATAATAATAATAATAATAATAATAATAATAATAATATAAATAATTAAATGTTTACGGAGTATGTGAAATAAATGAGATCAAAGTGCAGAAATCGATCAATTTATAGATGTAATCTGGAATCCATTGTCATGCGATCGCATGAGTTTCATTTGACATGGCCATGCGATCGCATGACCAGCTGTACCTGGTCACAATGTTTTAACTTTTTGTTTGTTGACATAATCTAATAATAATATATATAATATATATAATTTAAATTAATTAATTATATATTATATTTTATTCCCGTGCTTAGTGGACTTGTAACTTTTGCTCTGATAAGTCGTACGTCGTCACTCGACTTATGTCTCGGTTCCGGTTTTTCGAATGTCCTTTCGTACGCTAAGAAAACTTGTACATTACATTTTGGGACATGTACCTTAGTCAAAATATAACCTTAAATTATCCCTAAGTTATATCATTCGAAATATAACTTATACATTTGAGTGTTTTGGTCATTTACTTCTATAAATCATCGTCTCGCTATTTGTTAAAATACAATTTAAAATAGTATTTTACTGTAGCAAAGTTACTGTAGCAAAGTTTTATATACTGTAGCAAATAGTGATTTTTGAAAACACTGTAGCTTTTCGGGTACTGTAGCAATTCGAAAATACTGTAGCAAATTAGTGTTTTACTGGTTCATCTTAAACGTTTTAGTTAACTTATCTAAATATCAATCAGATAGTCAAACCAATAAGGTTAATGCACAGTATCATTTTCATAACACTTTGTTACGTTTTCAAGTTATAGCATATGTATCTATTTACATATAATTGTTCGCGAATCGTTGAGAACAATCGAAGGGTAATTGAATAGTTCAAAATTTTGAGATTCAACTTCATAGACTTTGCTTATCGTGTCGAAAACATTAAATCATTTAAAGATAAAGTTTAAATTTGGTCAGAAATTTCCGGGTCATCACAGTACCTACCCGTTAAAGAAATTTTGTCCCGAAATTTAAGTGAGGTCGTCATGGCTAACAATAAAAATGTTTTCATGACGAATATGAGTTGATAAATAGAATTTTATCACCGTTGAATAATACGGATAAAACAATCCGATTACTCGAAGCGTATGAGAGAAGTTATCGTAATAGAGTGAAATGGAGAATAGAGATTCGTCTTATCTCTTGATGTAGTAATGATTGATTTCCGGAATTTAAGGAATAGAAAATCTTCATAATTTAAATAAGATTTGATTCTTCGAAATTTAAGGAAATTAGGATTTCCTTTGATTAAATGCGTAATCTGCCTCGATTGCTATGTCTGATATTTTACTATAAATTGACCTCTTCCATTTCATTTATTTTCACCACTCCTATAATCTTCTTTCTTATTTCATACTTACAAAAGATTTGTGAAAATGCTTCATCCAGTTTTGATTCTTGATATTATCTTGGCAATCATATCATTCATTCTTCTTTTTCATCTGCCACCAGAGGAGGTTATTTTCTTCTACTATTACCTTGGGGTTATATTGTTTTTCATTCTCCCGTGTCTTTGTATTGCTATACGCATTGATATACAAGGTTTGTAATTTCAGAGTTGTTTTTGGGCTTTATATTTTCTATTATATTTCGGAGCTTCATGCTTTCGTTTTCTCTTCCCGACCTTAAGTCAAGCGGATAATGGTCCAGAATTCGTAGCTATACATTTCGGAATGAACATAGTTAATGTTCTAAGAAAGAAATTGTAATGACACGATCTTGATTTGTCAAATTACCAGAATATCTGGAAAAGACCGAATCATCGAGAAAAGTATTTTCTTGATATATTTAGAGATTAAATAGAATGGAAGAGTTATGTAACATGGTTCATGATGAGGGTGTGATCTGTGAACCTTTATCACGTTCCATTAGAAACTCAGCATGACTTACTGTAATATAATCACGTTGATCAAGTGTCATTATATTATACTAACTCATGCTTCAATTCCCAACATTACTTCAAAACATCTATTTTTCGAATTTTTCAGATTTTAGAAACTAAAATAGTTTCTTTTATGATGTAACACAGATAACGCGAAAAGATGAATGATTTCAGATAAGAATGGTTATAAAAAAATATCTTCAGAAATATCTGTCACACCCCCAAAATAGGGACTAGGGTATTTGTGACTAATTATATCAAATCACAGTTGTATATACGAGAATGACTCTATATGAGACGTTTTGAATAAAATATTTATTAATAAAACAGCGGAAGCATTAAAAGTTTTACATCAAATTTAAACTGAAATAATAATAATAGTCTTAATGCAAAGTAAATGTAATGAAATGAAGAC
This sequence comes from Rutidosis leptorrhynchoides, assembly GCF_046630445.1. Classification (NCBI taxonomy): domain Eukaryota; kingdom Viridiplantae; phylum Streptophyta; class Magnoliopsida; order Asterales; family Asteraceae; genus Rutidosis; species Rutidosis leptorrhynchoides. The sequence continues at coordinate 32,544,316 of NC_092335.1, forward strand.
TCCACGTAGCAGCATTCAATTCATCAGGTAGCAATCATGGCAATCATCTTATTCGTCACCTGAGACAAAACATGCTTAAAGTGTCAACCAAAAAGGTTGGTGAGTTCATTAGTTTATCAAAATCAATCATTTTCGTTATAATAATAGGCCACAAGATTTCAGTTTCATAAATATCCGTACACTAGCAAGTGTATAAAAGCATTCTATAAGTTGTAGGCACCTGGTAACAAGCTTAACGTTCATGTTTTACCCTCTGAAAGTACACCGAATCAGGTGTGTTATATAAACCTCGAAGTACTAAAGCATCCCATAGTCAGGATAGGGTTGTCAGGCCCAATAGATCTATCTTTAGGATTCGCGCCTACCGTACATAGACAGGTAGTTTAATGTTACCAAGCTAAGGGTATATTTCTGGTTTAAACCCACATAGAATTAGTTTTAGTACTTGTGCCTATTTCGTAAAACATTTATAAAACAACGCATGTATTCTCAGCCCAAAAATATATATAAAAAGGGAGTAATGAAACTCACCTTAAATAGCAGTTGAAGTATTCCACGCAAGAAAGGAAAGTAAAGCAAGTAAGTGATCGAGATATCAACTAGAAGTAGTTCTTAAGAGAGAAATGAGAGATTAAGGTGTAAGTTTGAAATGAGAAATGTATGTGGTATTTATAGGTGAAAATGTTAGGTAAAAAAAAAAAAAAAAAAAAAATAAGTAAATCTTAAAAGTTAAAATAAGAAAAAGTATTTTGTATTTTTATTAAAAGTAAATCTTAAAAGTTAAAATAAGAAAAAGTAGTTTGTATTTTTATTAAAAGTAAAATCTTAAAAGTTAAAATAAGAAAAAGTAGTTTGTATTTTTATTAAAAGTAAAATCTTAAAAGTTAAAATAAGAAAAAGTATTTTGTATTTTATTAAAAGTAAATCTTAAAAGTTAAAATAAGAAAAAGTAGTTTGTATTTTTATTAAAAGTAAAATCTTAAAAGTTAAAATAAGAAAAAGTAGTTTGTATTTTTATTAAAAGTAAAATCTTAAAAGTTAAATTAAGAAAAAGTAGTTTGTATTTTTGTATTTATTTATTAAAAGTAGATATAGTTTTTATTTTTATTTTGTATAAAATTCTAAAAAAAAAATTGTTTAATATATTTCTAAACATTTTATTTCTATATTTGTTTAATTATTAAATACGAATTTTATATAAAAATTATTATTATATTTAGTTTTTATAAAAATTAAAATTTATGATTATTAATTTATAGTTTTTATTAGTTTTATAAATGTTATAATATTATTTATTATTTAGTTAATTATATATTCTATTAACTAAATAACAAAAGTAATATAAATATTATATATATATTCATTGATGTAATTATGTTATATTATATATCATAATCTTATTTATAATATTTATAATTATATTATTTATTTTAAGCGTACGTTTATTCGGTCAACGTTAAATTTATTTGTATATAACAACTCTAGGTATTTTAGTAAAATCGGAAGTCGAAAAGTGAGGGTTGTTATAGTACCTACCCGTTAAAAGAAATTTCGTCCCGAAATTTAGTTTTTGCCATCAATTGGCGTTGTTCGTACCTAGACGAGGATATTTACGTTTTATCTGGTCTTCACGTTCCCAGGTAGGTTCGGGGCCTTTCGTGAATTCCAACGGATAGAATATTGTTCTGTTTCATGCATTTAAATAATACGAACCCTAATTTCTTACAGGTTCTTCTATAAAGTGCATTTTATCATTAATGCGGAGGTTATCTAAAGGATTAATAAGAGTGTCATTTGACTAGGTTATCCTCAAAAGGGATGATGGTGTTATACGAGCATTTGAGTAAACTGAACACATAAAATGTGTTATGAATAGTATTGAGCTTATTTAAAACTTTGAGTGTTTATGTCACAATATTAGGGTAGAAAAAAAACAGAGAGTAGTTCATAAAAATTATAGTCATGAAGTTTGATAGAGATCATCATATCATTACAACAAGAATATTGTAATGATGAATATAAGTTGAAAAAATAAAGTTTTATCACTACTAAATAATATGGATAAAACGATTTGATTATAGGAAGCGTATAAATGAAGCTATTGTAAAAGAGTGAATGAGAAATTAAATGTTCGCCTTAACTCTTGACGTAGTCACGATTGATCTCCGGAATTCAAGGGATTAAAGGAAATCTTCGTAATTCATAAGATTTGATTCTCCGGTAATTAAGGAATTTGAAATTTTCTTTGATTAAATGAGGTGAATTGCTTCAATTGCTGTGTTTGGAATTTTGCTATAAATTAGCTTCTTCCGTTTCATTATCTTCACCACTTCTATACTGTCTTCCTCAATTCATACTTCCAAAGATTATGAGAATGCTCCATCCAGTTCTTATCCTGGATATTTTTCTGACTATCATTTCAGTCATTCTTCTTTTTCATTTACCACCAGAGGAATTTGTTTTCTTCTACTATTACCTTGGGGTTATAGTGTTTTTAATTCTCCCATGTCTTTACGTTGCAATACGTATTGATATACACGGTTTGTAATTTCGGAATCGTTATCGGGCTACATATTTTTCCTTATATATCGGAGCTCTTTGCCTTTTTATTCTCCTCTCGACTCTAAGTAAAGCGAGTAATGGTCCAGAATTTGTAGGTATGAAGTTTCGAATGGACCTACTGTTCTAAGCGTAATATCACGATTTGATTTGGTAAATTACCAGAATTACTGAGGATAGAACTATCAAAAATATATTTTCTTGATATGTTCAGAGATTAAGTAGAATGTAAGAGTCGTGTAACATGGCAAATGATGATTATAAAGTCTATGAATCATCATCTTCCATTAAAAATTTAGCATGACTTACTGTAATATAATCACGTTGGCCTGACGTCATTATATTATACTAACTCATGCTTCAATTCTCAACACTACTTCAAATCATTCAAAATTTGAATTTAAATTTTACGGAATATAGAAACTTAAACAGTTTTCCTTTATGATGTAATAAAGATATTGCAAAGAGATAATTAATTGCGGACAAGAATCGTTATGAAGATATCTTTAGAAATATCGAGGATATTTATAACGAAAGATACGATGATATTTTAGAATTTCTAAAATCGATGGATAATGAAGAAATTCTTCTGTAAGGATTTAGAATGCGTAAAAAGATCTTCTGTGATTTCCTTCAGAAATTGAATCATCTAGATTCTTTGGTTATAGGTTTAGTCCTTGGGATTTGTCCTTGGTCTCCTTCATGTTTTGCTCAATCCATCTTTCAATACCAGATTTTCTTTTGAGCTTTTCCAACACACAATTCTTTATTATCAAGCTTCTGATCATTAAGGCCATCTACAGCTTTTGCTGCTTCATCAGCATTCTCAAGGTTAACTAATCTGAATCATTGATTATCAATCCGATATGTTTTCAAGGATTTTGAAGAATGTACAATGTAATATATTAATGTGAATGTTAGATATTTCTTGGGTATTACCTACCCGTTAAAATATTTTCACAATCAACAGTTTGTACAAAAGAATTTTTAAATACAATCTTTATGAAAATATACATACATATATATTTTCTTCAGATGTAATTATGGATTTAATAAGTTAATATAATATTAAACTCATTTGATTTAAAGTTGAAACGAGAATAAATAATCTCCAAAACTTTAGAGATTACATAATCATCGCGGAATATTTCTTTAATGAAGTTATGAATCAATAATTCATCGTTCATTGTTATTAATATACCTCAGTATATGATGTTGATGCTCGTGGATTTCTTGTGAAATTCATAAGGCACAAATGATGTTTTCGAGAAATTTTTGAGTACATCGAAAATAGGAGTGTAAAATCACACATGCATTTGAATAATACACTTAGTTTATTATGAAATGGAGTTTATTGTACTGAAGCAGTGATTAATGATTGTTAAGTCATTAACGAAGGATGTACATCATAGCGTATTAGTGATATGAATTAACCAAGTAGTACATACTAGTTAAGATTCACACGTAATAGTTTAGTACGAAAAGATTTATTATTGTTCCAAACCATATATATATAAAGTATACATATATAATTCTTCAGGAAGAATGAGTCAATACATCTTAACTCATTATTACTAATATTCCTTAGTATCTATGGGCGTATGATGTCGATGTTTGAGGTACCGATTATGATGTTGAGACGTGGGATGCTGATGTTGTTGTTGGTGAAGCTGATGCTGTTGGTGGTGATGCTGATAGTACTGGTGGTGCTGGTGCTGCTGTTGGTGCTGCTTGTGGTACTTGGTTAGTAAGTGTGAGCCTAGCTACCAAATCGCGCACTATTTCCTCCAGGGTTTCTACTTTACGCTCGAATCTATGGATTTGTTCTACCCATTCCTCTGTAAGGTTTGTCAATTCTTGATATTTAGTTCGAAGTCTTCTAACTTCTTCTAATAACCCTTTCTGGTTAGAATTCGGGAGTAGAGGACGAATATTGTCATTGGTTACATCGAGTCGACCTTCGAGACAGAAAATCCTTGCGAAAAGAGTGAAAACGGTATTGCGAACAGGTTCGCCGGTAAGTGGATCGAGTACTCCGACGTTTGTTGGTAAGTTTGGCTCGTGATAAGGAGTACCTTCTTCATTTCTCCATAGGGTGAGTATTTCGCGAACCCATCCCCATTTTCTAAAGAAATCACGGTAATTGATCGGTGGGTGCGCTCCTGTCACGCTATCTTTGGAGCTAGAAGAACTTGAGGAATCAGGTGAGAAATCCATATTATGTGTTTGGAATAGGGTTTGATATGAAATAGGTGTTGAATATTGAATGATATATTCGTCTCCTTGAATACGTATATATAGCAGAAAGATTTCTGTAATTTACGGAGGAAATTTAGGAAAAGTGTTAGACAAGGTCTATTGGGAATAGATATGCTAAGATATGATTTGTCTATACTCCAATAATGGCAGTATGACGTGTCGAGATTATAAAATGATAAGTATGTAATCTAATAATCTTTCGATTAAAGACTTTCAATTCGTATACTGTGATAACCCAATGACATTTCCAGGTTCGCAAACCGATGCATAAAGGCATAAGGCATATAGGTACGTGATATAACAGGGAGTTATATACGTTTGAGTATGAATTATAGGAGTTTCAAAAATCTTGGATAATATTTCATGTAATACATATGTAATACACAAAACCAGGATAGATGACTAAGTGAGTTGTTCTTAATAAGTTCACCACTTATTAAGTGCGTAAGTGACTAAGTGTTGTATGATCACTATAGTCAGGTTTGATATTGTGCACCATACCCAAACATCTATGCCACCACCGAGTCACTTGAATGATCAATTGTTACCGGTTGGCCCAGGAATTCTCGACCAAAATCTAAGTTTGGCATTCGAAATCCACAAGCATCCCATAGTGGTACCAAGGATCACCCTAGGCCTTAAGTAGCGTTGACGTTCGAGTAATTTCACATTATCGTGTATGTTATAATCTTAAGATTTAAGTATAGTTTCTAAGGTATAGTGTAGCATTTATCAATTAAAGGCAACAATTAAAGGCACTATGGTCAAGGAAAGTTGTAGTCCTACATTGCTAAGGTACCTAATTGTATAAGGCACACATAAAATGCAATCCTGGTTCTCTACAACAACCTGCTCTGATACCAATCTGTCACACCCCCAAAATAGGGACTAGGGTATTTGTGACTAATTATATCAAATCACAGTTGTATATACGAGAATGACTCTATATGAGACGTTTTGAATAAAATATTTATTAATAAAACAGCGGAAGCATTAAAAGTTTTACATCAAATTTAAACTGAAATAATAATAATAGTCTTAATGCAAAGTAAATGTAATGAAATGAAGACTCCACGTAGCAGCATTCAATTCATCAGGTAGCAATCATGGCAATCATCTTATTCGTCACCTGAGACAAAACATGCTTAAAGTGTCAACTAAAAAGGTTGGTGAGTTCATTAGTTTATCAAAATCAATCATTTTCGTTATAATAATAGGCCACAAGATTTCAGTTTCATAAATATCCGTACACTAGCAAGTGTATAAAAGCATTCTATAAGTTGTAGGCACCTGGTAACAAGCTTAACGTTCATGTTTTACCCTCTGAAAGTACACCGAATCAGGTGTGTTATATAAACCTCGAAGTACTAAAGCATCCCATAGTCAGGATAGGGTTGTCAGGCCCAATAGATCTATCTTTAGGATTCGCGCCTACCGTACATAGACAGGTAGTTTAATGTTACCAAGCTAAGGGTATATTTCTGGTTTAAACCCACATAGAATTAGTTTTAGTACTTGTGCCTATTTCGTAAAACATTTATAAAACAACGCATGTATTCTCAGCCCAAAAATATATATAAAAAGGGAGTAATGAAACTCACCTTAAATAGCAGTTGAAGTATTCCACGCAAGAAAGGAAAGTAAAGCAAGTAAGTGATCGAGATATCAACTAGAAGTAGTTCTTAAGAGAGAAATGAGAGATTAAGGTGTAAGTTTGAAATGAGAAATGTATGTGGTATTTATAGTTGAAAATGTTAGGTAAAAAAAAAAATAAAAAATAAGTAAATCTTAAAAGTTAAAATAAGAAAAAGTATTTTGTATTTTTATTAAAAGTAAATCTTAAAAGTTAAAATAAGAAAAAGTAGTTTGTATTTTTATTAAAAGTAAAATCTTAAAAGTTAAAATAAGAAAAAGTAGTTTGTATTTTTATTAAAAGTAAAATCTTAAAAGTTAAAATAAGAAAAAGTATTTTGTATTTTTTTAAAAGTAAATCTTAAAAGTTAAAATAAGAAAAAGTAGTTTGTATTTTTATTAAAAGTAAAATCTTAAAAGTTAAAATAAGAAAAAGTAGTTTGTATTTTTATTAAAAGTAAAATCTTAAAAGTTAAATTGAGAAAAAGTAGTTTGTATTTTTGTATTTATTTATTAAAAGTAGATATAGTTTTTATTTTTATTTTGTATAAAATTCTAAAAAAAAAATTGTTTAATATATTTCTAAACATTTTATTTCTATATTTGTTTAATTATTAAATACGAATTTTATATAAAATTATTATTATATTTAGTTTTTATAAAAATTAAAATTTATGATTATTAATTTATAGTTTTTATTAGTTTTATAAATGTTATAATATTATTTATTATTTAGTTAATTATATATTCTATTAACTAAATAACAAAAGTAATATAAATATTATATATATATTCATTGATGTAATTATGTTATATTATATATCATAATCTTATTTACAATATTTATAATTATATTATTTATTTTAAGCGTACGTTTATTCGGTCAACGTTAAATTTATTCGTATATAACAACTCTAGGTATTTTAGTAAAATCGGAAGTCGAAAAGTGAGGGTTGTTATAATATCGAGGATATTTATAATGAAAGATACGATGATATCTTAGAATTTCTAATATCAGAGGATGATGCGAAAAATTTGTCTGTGAAGGTTTAGAATAAGAAGTAAGGTTCTTACTAATGGTTTCAGCAGTCACTGAGTCATTTGGATTCTTTGTGAAATGCCCCGTTCATATCGATTATAAACGATTCACAATAGTTGATTACATCGCGAGGTACTTGACCTTTAAATGATACATTTTTATAAACATTGCATTCGTTTTTAAAAGACAATCTTTCATCACATCGTAAGTTGACGGCATGCATACCATTTCATAATATATCCAACTATAAATGACTTAATAATATTCTTGATGAACTCAATGACTCGAATGCAACGTCTTTTGAAATATTGCATGAATGACTCCAAGTAATATCTCTAAAATGAGCAAATGCACAGCAGAAGATTACTTTCATACCTGAGAATAAACATGCTTTCAAGTGTCAACCAAAAGGTTGGTGAGTTCATAGGTTTATCATAAACAATAAAATTCATCATTTTGATAGACTACAAGATTTAAGTACAGTACACCTATCTCGTGTACAAAACCATTTTTCATAATGCTTGGCAGAGTAGGTTCGTATCCTTTTCTCCCCTGTAGGTTGCCTCGCGATTTTTAAATAACCGTAAACATATCTTGTGCACAAAAATAATACACATAACCTGTGTATAAAAATCATTCTCTCGATACATAACATTCAATTTACATTAATTGCTTGGCTTGGTAACCGACCTTAACATATAATGCGCATCAATAATATCCCCAAAAACAACAGAACATCTCGTCTGTATAATATATAAACTTCGAAGTACTAAACACCACGCCCACTAGCCCTTCCGTCTAGTGAACATTCTGGGTGGGGGAGTTAAACCCGGTAGCTACCTTTAGGAGTCGCGTCAATTAGGCGTGCACTAATTCTCAAAATTAGTGATGTTCCTTAATTGTTAGGTTACCAAGCAATAATAATCAGGGAAAAAATATTCATATCAATTGTGGCAATTATCACGTCCACATAATTCAATGGTGGCAATTATCACGTCCACATAATTCATTCGAGGAATGTTTTGCTTGCGTCTATCTCGTCAAACATTTATAAAAGCATTTCATGTATTCGCAGTTCAAAATGTATTTCAAAAGCATTTAATAAAGCAGTTGTAAAAGTAGCGCATGTATTTTCAGTCCCAAAAATGTAAAGAGTAAAAGGGAATCAAATGAACTCACGCATATAAATATTGTAAAACAGTTATTAAAACAGTGCATGTATTCTCAGCCCAAAAATGTAATGAGTAAAAGGGAGAAAATGAACTCACCTAATGTATTTTGTAGTAAAAATACATATGACTATATTGAGCAATGCAGGGGTGGCCTCGGATTCACGAACCTATAATAATTGTATATCTGTTAAATCATATAATCGTAAACGAACAAAAATATATGTATATTATTATTAGTGATATAATTTTTATATTAGTAACTTATAGATTTCATTATTTAATTAAATATATTCATTTCATATATTATAAGTAATTAACGATATTAATATAGGTAAGTTATGCGTATTAAATATATTTTTATATAAAGGTCCTTTATTTGTTAATTTAACAATAATACTAGATTAAGGATAGTAATAATAATGATAGTAATTCTGGTAATGATAATAGTAATAATAAAAATGTTAACTTTTAAAAAAAAATTTAATAAAGATAATAACTTTAATAATAATAATAATTTTACTAACAAAGATAAAATGATAGTTTTACTAATAATGATTATTTCAATACTACTATATTTGTAAAAATAATAACTTTTAATAATAATACATACTATTAATGATAATCTTACTAATAATGCTTATGTTTTAAATAATAATTCTAATATTTATAGTCATTCTAGTACTAATATTAATGAGCATGATAATGAATTTTATTAGGTTCATAATAATAATTTTCGTAATCTAAATACTAAATTTATAAGAATAATAATAATAATATTAGTAATTAGTAACACCTATAATAATAATAATAATAATAATAATAATAATAATAATAATAATAATAATAATAATAATAATAATAATAATAATAATAATGATAATAATATTAATAATAATAAAAGTAATAATAATAATGATAATAATAAAAGCTACCTTAAAAGGCTTTTTAAAAAAAAAAACTGCTCTCCCCCGGGCTTGAACCCACGACCTCATGCTCACCCCTCACACTCCTATACCATTGAGCTGCAAGCTCTATTTCTGAAATTATCTATGCTTAAACAACTATTTAACTCGTATTATCTGTCAATATATCTTCTTCATCATCTTTACAATTCATCCGTCATCATCATCCTTATTTTCATGTATCATTCGATCATCCTCATAATCTATCATTCAGCATCACAGTTTATCATCATTAAATCGTAGTTAATAATAATCATCATTATTATCTCCAATGGTTATTATGTTCTTCGTGAATCACCTTATGATGATCGTATTCATCATCATGATCATCATCTTATCATCATGACTGCATGACATAATCATCATCATTCGTTCTTGTATTCTCCATTCATCATCATCGCTATCAACCTAAACATATCACCCTCTTCGTTACACCATAACAACATATCATTAATCATTAACATCATATTCCCCATTCTCAACATCAAACATCTCGGCCCAATATAATTTCACAAGTTCAACCAATAGCACAAGTCCAATTATAACTCTAACTAGCCTACTAGAAGCCCACTCACCATATATAAATCAACCGGGTGTATATCAACAGAATTTCGACTTCTTTTTCCTTTTATTATAAAGTGTGGTTACTTAAAGTTGCAATTTGTCGGCCACTCAACTGGAACCAGGATTTGAAACAGAAGAAAAAATATATAGCGGTGGCCCAACAATACAATTCGGTAACATGTTTTACAAGAAGTCTTCAGACGGTTTTTAAAAAAAATAAAACACACCTGCACGCCTCATGATCTCTTCATCATTACTTATTTCTTTTATTAAATCAAAAGGATGTCTGCTATTGGAAACTTGACCCACAATTCCACAACCGAAAAGTAGCACCTTCAAGTGGGTTCATTTATTAAAGGGATGTTGGTCATAAAGAAAAAGCAATACATACTCTTTTTCCTCCTAGTTATCTCCACATAAAAATTCATATCATACGCTATCCACTTGAAATGACATGATTCTTAACAGAAGTTCTGCAGTAGCAGTTGTCTGAGAGGAAACAGAAAAAAATAATACGTAGCAGCAGTGATATCGCAGCAGCAGGATAAACAAGTGGTGGTGTTCACGATAATGAAAAGAAAAAGAAAGAAAGAAAAAAAATGAAAACCGTTGGTGGTGTTGTTCAAGAAGGTGAGGGTTCATGATGGTCACGGTGGTTTATGGTGGTGCATAATATAAAGAATGAAACAGAAAAATGGATGTTCGGTTCCTATGTGGGTTTAGTTGGGTGGTTGTTAAGGTGATTGTGGTGGCTGTCGTTGTTTGAAGAGGAGAGGTAGGTAGATGAGGATGATAGATGGTTGATACATTCAAGGTATATATCCTATATATGTGTGTATATATAATATGAGAATAAGAGATTAAAGATGTTGGTTATTGGTTCATTACCGTGAACCTTATGGTGATGAAAGGAGGTGATAGTAGTTGGTGGTTGAAGCCAAAAGTGGTGGTTATCAACTAGTCATGAAAGGAGGAAAGATAACGAGATGATGTTCTTGAATGAGTAAGAAACGAGAAATATTATGTTGTAGTAACATTTAAATGTGTGCATATGGGTTTGTGGTGGTATTGAGATGACGACTAAGGTGGTGGTTCCCGATTAACAAAAGGTGGTGTTATAGCGGTAAACAGAAGGTATGTAAATATATATAACTAGTATGTGTCTTGTATCCAAATATGTTAGGATATATTTGTATATGTATAATCCGTTAGATAGGAATTAAAATATAGTTTTATCAATAACTATAAGTCTCAATTACTCAGTTAAGCAGTATACTTCTTTGTTATCTAGTAATGGTGGTCAACAGAAATATTCGATGCCAGAAGGAGAAGACAAGAAAAATAAAAAGATGAATTTGAAGGCTAACATAATTTGTCACCATACTAATAATCAATTGTTTGTAGTACTGGAAGAATAAATATTGACAGAGATGTGTAACAAATTGTACTCGTAAATATCTGTTGTTATTATCTGTTGTCCTTTGATTCTCATAGACCAGAATTGAAAAGTTTGATCGTGATTGGAAATAGAATTCGAATATCTGATTTATGTATTTATCTATTTAGTTTGTAATGGCAATGGAATCCTTTTTTGCTTCGAGCAGACCACCAGTACAGAAAATATAAAAGAAAATAAAAAGATCGATGTTGATTTCTAACATAATGGTACGATTAAATAAATTGTTTAACTCTTTCAGAGACATGAAAATCAATCAAAAAAAATAAACAGATAGCTCAGCTTAACGAATTTGTACAAAATCTTCTGTTTCATAAATTATAATCAATTAATATTAATATTTAAATAATATATAATATTTCTAATAATGTTAATTATATTAACAATAATAATACTAACATATAATAATAATGATAATAATAACTATAAATTTTGATAACAATAATATTATTAATGATATTAATAATAATAATAGTTATAATAATATTAATATTATTAATGATAATAGTAATATTAGTAATAATAATACTATAACAATTTATATTTATATTTGTATGTATACACATTTATTTACAAATAATGGTTCGTGAATCGTCGAGCACGGTCAAAGGTAATTGATTATATGAATATAGATTTCAAAACTTTCGAGACTTAACATTATAGATTTTTGTTTATCGTGTCGGAATCATATAAAGATTAAAGTTTAAATTCAGTCGGAAATTTCCGGGTCATCACAGTACCTACCCGTTAAAAGAAATTTCGTCCCGAAATTTGATAGAGGTCGTCATGGCTAACAGTAAGAACGTTATTATGACGAATATAACCTGATACATAGAGTTTTATCATGATTAAGAAATACGGATAAAATAATTTAATTTCTTGAAGCGTATGAGTGAAGCTATCACCAAAGAGTGAAATGAGTAGGTATAGATTCGTCATATCTTTTGACGTAGATAGGATTGATTTCCAAGTTCAAAAGATTTGGAGAAAATCTTCGTAATAAGATTTGATTCTTCGGTAATCATGGGAATTAGGATCCGCTTTAAATGCGATCATCTGTTTTGATTGCTCTGTCGGATATTTTACTATAAATCCACCCCCTTTCGTTTCCTTATAATTCACACCTTCTATTCTTTCTTCTTTAATTCGTACTTTGAATCATTTGTCAATATGCTCCATCCAGTTCTGGTTCTCGATATACTCCTAATCTTTATATCTGTCATTCTTCTTTTCCACCTTCTACCGGAAGAATCTATTTACTTCTACTATACCCGTGGGTTTATAGTGTTTTTAATTCTCCCGTGTCTTTACGTTGCGATACGTATTGATATACACGGTTTGTAACTTATGTGTTGTTATAGGGCTTTATATTTTCCTTTAAATTTCAAAGTCCCTGCTTCTGTCTTTAATAATCGTTGTCATTCACAGTTAATGCTCTCTCCTATTTGCTGTGATTTATACCCCCCATTTCTATTTCGGAGATTCATTCTTTTGTTTTCTCTTCCCGACTTTAAATTAAGCGAATAATGGTCTAGAATTCGTAGATATAGAGTTTTGAATGATTATAATGTTCTAAGCAGGAAAAAACGTGATAGCACGATTTGATTTTCAAATTTATCAACATCACAGAAGATAGATCCATCAAGAATACATTTTCTTGATATGTTCAGAAGTTAAGTAGAATGAAAGAGTTATGTAACATGACACATGATGACGGTATGATCTACTGTGAACCATCATCACGTTTCATTAGAAACTCTGTATGAATTACTGTAATATAATCACGTTGATCAAGTGTCATTATATTATACTAACTCATGCATCAGTTCCCAACACTACTTCAAAAACATTCATAATTTAAACTCGAAGGTTTCAGAATTTAGAAACTAAAATAGTTTCTTTTATGATGTAACACAGATAGCGCGAAGAGATAAATAATATCGAACAGGAATATTTATGAAGATATCTTCGGAAATATCGAAGATATTTATGATGATATTTTGGAATTTCTAAGATCGAAGGTTGATGAAGAAAGATTTTCTACAAGATTTAACATGACTTCGGAACAAGATATTTGTTGAAGATTTCGTTGGATCCAGAATTACCTGGATTCTTTGAATATAGAGTTTGGTCCTTGTATTTATCCTCGGTCTCCTTCAGGGTTTGCTCAATCTGTTTTTCAGTACCAAATTTTCTATCGAGCGTTCCTAACACTCCTTTCTTTATCATCAAACTTTTGGCCGTTTAGACCATTTACATTTTTTTTATTTCTTCTGCATTTAATGCTACGATATCTGAATCATCGGTTATCAATCCGAGGTGGTTTCAGGAGAATTGTGTTTTTAGATAATTAAACGCTGATGGTAATATGGTGACATATAAAAGGTTCCCCGGTAACAATAAAAGAGTATACATATAAATCGAGGTGATAATAAGGTTGTTTCGAACGAAAAGTCGAAGTTGACTTGTTGGAGCTGTGACAAAATTGGCTAATTTGGAAAGAGATTGAAAAGTTATTTTCGGTAATAATAACGCTAAAGGAAATTAACACAGCTCGCGTTAAACGTTTACTCAGTTTCTGAGAGTTTTCAGGTGCATAACTATACGCATCAATCTTTTCTTCCGTAGATGAAGTGCGGTTGGTTCATCCTCTCGATTGAGGTGTTTTCAAGAATCATGAAAGATTTGAACACAGATTGTAATCGTCAAGATACAAATGGGGTTTAAAATGAAATCAAGTGGCAAACTTGAAGAACTGTTTAGTTTCATATGTTATAATTAATATTTTTATTCATTTTTAATTGTCCACTGTTGGTAGTCCTCAGTTGATTAGTCCACAGTTAGCTAGGAACAGTTAGCTAGGATTTTGTTAGCGTGCATTCTTAACAAAATTTCTCATAGTTAATTTGTTTGTTTCTAACAAATTTTATTCTGTCGAATGTTTTCTTCATTATGCCACTTGTTGGATTCTGATAGGTCTAAATCCAAATATGAAATTTGAATGAAAATGGTTATTCTGTGGTGAACGAATTCATTTATCTGTGGATGTAAGTAGGATAGGAAATGACTGTTGAATCAGATTTGAAGAATGTACAATGTAACTTATTAATGTGAAATCTTAAATATTCCTCGGGTATTACCTACCCGTTAAAATATTTTCATCATTAACAGTTTGTACAAAAGAATTTTTAATTACAATCTTTATGAAAACATATTTACATATATATTTTCTTCGGATGTAATCATAGATTTAATGAGTTAATATGATATTAATCTCATTTGATTTACCGTTAGAACTAGAATACATAGTCTCTAAGATATTAGAGATTACATAATCGTCATGTCGAACGAAGATAATTGATGTAGAACGATACGTAGAACGATGATTATACTCGAGGTATAGAATGAGACGTTGAGGCGTGTGATGTTGAAACTTGGGTTGTTGGTGGTACTGGTATCGATGTTGGCGGTACTGTTGGTCCCGTTGATGTTGCTGAAGCTGGTACGTTTTGCACCATATTTTCCAAGGCTACAACTCGGGCGTGAAGCTCGTTGACTTCTGTTATTACTCCGAGATGATTGTTGGTAGGAACGAGCGAATGAATAAGGTTTAGAATCTGAGTTATGATATAGTCGTGGCGAGATACTCTGGAAATGAGAGAGAAAATGGTGTTTCGAATAGGTTCGCCGGCAAGTGCTTCAGGTTCTTCGCCAAGAGGGAAAGTCGGTGGATGGAAAGAATCGCTTTCTTCTTGTATCCATTGGTTTATTCGACTACGAACCCATCCCCAATTCATTCAGAATTGGTGATGACTGATTTGTTGATCCATTCCGGTCACACTGCTTTCAGAGCTTGAGTGAAACTCCATATCGGAATTCGGGGGACTTGAACTAGTGACGAGTTCCATTTCGTACGATTGAATAAAGAATTTTTCGATATGAAATGATTTACTACTATCGGATGGTATTCTAATTACATAGAATATCTATATATATAGAACAAAAGATTTCGTAGATTATGGAGGAATTTACGGAATATGTCAGGCAAAGCTTACAGTAATAGATACGCTAAGATATGAATTAGCAGATGCGCTAATATATGAATTTTGTCTATACACTATTCATACAATCAATGCAGTAAGATGTGTCTAGACTAAGAATGATAAGCAGGTAATTTCCTAAGGATGATAAGCAGATGATTTCCGACTTGAAATGATAAGCAAAACTTTTGACATGCAGACATGGTCGAAGTCCAGACTCATTAATGCATCCTAACAACTACTAGTTAGACACACTAATGCAAGATCTAGTTCGCTAAGACCACCGCTCTGATACAACTGAAATGCCCCGTTCATATCGATTATAAACGATTCACAATAGTTGATTACATCGCGAGGTACTTGACCTTTAAATGATACATTTTTATAAACATTGCATTCGTTTTTAAAAGACAATCTTTCATCACATCGTAAGTTGATGGCATGCTTACCATTTCATAATATATCCAACTATAAATGACTTAATAATATTCTTGAGGAACTCAACGACTCGAATGCAACGTCTTTTGAAATATGTCATGAATGACTCCAAGTAATATCTCTAAAATGAGCAAATGCACAGCGGAAGATTACTTTCATACCTGAGAATAAACATGCTTTCAAGTGTCTACCAAAAGGTTGGTGAGTTCATAGGTTTATCATAAACAATAAAATTCATTATTTTGATAGACCACAAGATTTAAATACAGTACACCTATCTCGTGTACAAAACCATTTTTCATAATGCTTGGCAGAGTAGGTTCGTATCCTTTTCTCCCCCGTAGGTTGCCTCGCGATTTTTAAATAACCGTAAACATATCACGTGCACAAAAATAATACACATAACCTGTGTATAAAAATCATTCTCTCGATACATAACATTCAATTTACATTAATTGCTTGGCTTGGTAACCGACCTTAACATATAATGCGCATCAATAATATCCCCAAAAAAAACAGAACATCTCATCTGTATAATATATAAACTTCGAAGTACTAAACACCACGCCCACTAGCCCTTCCGTATAGTGAATATTCTGGGTGGGGGTGTTAAACCAGGTAGCTACCTTTAGGATTCGCGTCAATTAGGCGTGCACTAATTCTCAAAATTAGTGATGTTCCCTAATTCTTAGGTTACCAAGCAATAATAATCAGGGGAAAAATATTCATATCAATTGTGGCAATTATCACGTCCACATAATTCAATGGTGGCAATTATCACATCCACATAATTCATTCGAGGAATGTTTTGCTTGTGTCTATCTCGTCAAACATTTATAAAAGCATTTCATGTATTCGCAGTTCAAAATGTATTTCAAAAGCATTTAATAAAGCAGTTGTAAAAGTAGCGCATGTATTTTCAGTCCCAAAAATGTAAAGAGTAAAAGGGAATCAAATGAACTCACGCATATAAATATTGTAAAACAGTTATTAAAACAGTGCATGTATTCTCAGCCCAAAAATGTAATGAGTAAAAGGGAGCAAATGAACTCACCTAATGTATTTTGTAGTAAAAATACATATGACTATATTGAGCAATGCAGGGGTGGCCTCGGATTCACGAACCTATAATAATTGTATATCTGTTAAATCATATAATCGTAAACGAACAAAAATATATGTATATTATTATTAGTGATATAATTTTTATATTAGTAACTTATAGGTTTCATTATTTAATTAAATATATTCATTTCATATATTATAAGTAATTAACGATATTAATATAGGTAAGTTATGCGTATTAAATATATTTTTATATAAAGGTCCTTTATTTGTTAATTTAACAATAATACTAGATTAAGGATAGTAATAAGAATGATAGTAATTCTGGTAATGATAATAGTAATAATAAAAATGTTAACTTTTAAAATTTTTTTTAATAAAGATAATAACTTTAATAATAATAATAATTTTACTAACAAAGATAAAATGATAGTTTTACTAATAATGATTCTTTCAATACTATTATATTTGTAAAAATAATAACTTTTAATAATAATACATACTAATAATGATAATCTTACTAATAATGCTTATGTTTTAAATAATAATTCTAATATTTATAGTCATTCTAGTACTAATATTAATGAGTATGATAATGAATTTTATTAGGTTCATAATAATAATTTTCGTAATCTAAATACTAAATTTATAAGAATAATAATAATAATATTAGTAATTAGTAACACCTATAATAATAATAATAATAATAATAATAATAATAATAATAATAATAATAATAATAATAATATTAATAATAATAATAATAATAATAATGATAATAATATTAATAATAATAAAAGTAATAATAATAATGATAATAATAAAAGCTACCTTAAGAGGCTTTTTAAAAAAAAAAACTGCTCTCCCCCGGGCTTGAACCCACGACCTCATGCTCACCCCTCACACTCCTATACCATTGAGCTGCAAGCTCTATTTCTGAAATTATCTATGCTTAAACAACTATTTAACTCGTATTATCTGTCAATATATCTTCTTCATCATCTTTACAATTCATCCGTCATCATCATCCTTATTTTCATGTATCATTCGATCATCCTCATAATCTATCATTCAGCATCACAGTTTATCATCATTAAATCGTCGTTAATAATAATCATCATTATTATCTCCAACGGTTATTATGTTCTTCGTGAATCACCTTATGATGATCGTATTCATCATCATCTTATCATCTTGACTGCATGACATAATCATCATCATTCGTTCTTGTATTCTCCATTCATCATCGTCGCTATCAACCTAAACATATTACCCTCTTCGTTACACCATAACAACATATCATTAATCATTAACATCATATTCCCCATTCTCAACATCAAACATCTCGGCCCAATATAATTTCACAAGTTCAACCAATAGCACAAGCCCAATTATAACTCTAACTAGCCTACTAGAAGCCCACTCACCATATATAAATCAACCGGGTGTATATCAACAGAATTTTGACTTCTTTTTCCTTTTATTATAAAGTGTGGTTACTTAAAGTTGCAATTTGTCGGCCACTCAACTGGAACCAGGATTTGAAACAGAAGAAAAAATATATAGCGGTGGCCCAACAATACAATTCGGTAACATGTTTTACAAGAAGTCTTCGGACGGTTTTTTAAAAAAATAAAACACACCTGCACGCCTCATGATCTCTTCATCATTACTTATTTCTTTTATTAAATCAAGAGGATGTCTGCTATTGGAAACTTGACCCACAATTCCACAACTGAAAAGTAGCACCTTCAAGTGGGTTCATTTATTATAGGGATGTTGGTCATAAAGAAAAAGCAATACATACTCTTTTTCCTCCTAGTTATCTCCACATAAAAATTCATATCATACGCTATCCACTTGAAATGACATGATTCTAAACAGAAGTTCTGCAGTAGCAGTTGTTCGAGAGGAAACAGAAAAAAATAATACGTAGCAGCAGTGATATCGCAGCAGCAGGATAAACAAGTGGTGGTGTTCACGATAATGAAAAGAAAAAGAAAGAAAGAAAAAAAATGAAAACAGTTGGTGGTGTTGTTCAAGAAGGTGAGGGTTCATGATGGTCACGGTGGTTTATGGTGGTGCATAATATAAAGAATGAAACAGAAAGATGGATGTTCGATTCCTATGTGGGTTTAGTTGGGTGGTTGTTAAGGTGATTGTGGTGACTGTCGTTGTTTGAAGAGGAGAGGGAGGTAGATGAGGATGATAGATGGTTAATACATTCAAGGTATATATCCTATATATGTATGTATATATAATATGAGAATAAGAGATTAAAGATGTTGGTTGTTGGTTCATTACCGTGAACCTTATGGTGATGAAAGGAGGTGATAGTAGTTGGTGGTTGAAGCCAAAAGTGGTGGTTATCAACTAGTCATGAAAGGAGGAAAGATAACGAGATGATGTTCTTGAATGAGTAAGAAACGAGAAATATTGTGTTGTAGTAACATTTAAATGTGTGCATATGGGTTTGTGGTGGTATTGAGATGACGACTAAGGTGGTGGTTCCCGATTAACAAAAGGTGGTGTTATAGCGGTAAACAAAAGGTATGTAAATATATATAACTAGTATGTGTCTTGTATCCAAATATGTTAGGATATATTTGTATATGTATAATCCGTTAGATAGGAATTAAAATATAGTTTTATCAATAACTATAAGTCTCAATTACTCAGTTAAGCAGTATACTTCTTTGTTATCTAGTAATGGTGGTCAACAGAAATATTCGATGCCAGAAGGAGAAGACAAGAAAAATAAAAGATGAATTTGATGGCTAACAGAATTTGTCACCATACTAATAATCAATTGTTTGTAGTACTGGAAGAATAAAGATTGATAGAGATGTGTAACAAATTGTACTCGTAAATATCTGTTGTTATTATCTGTTGTCCTTTGATTCTCATAGACCAGAATTGAAAAGTTTGATCGTGATTGGAAATAGAATTCGAATATCTGATTTATGTATTTATCTATTTTGTTAGTAATGGCAATGGAATCCTTTCTCGCTTCGAGCAGACCACCAGTACAGAAAATATAAAAGAAAATAAAAAGATCGATGTTGATTTCTAACATAATGGTACGATTAAATAAATTGTTTAACTCTTTCAGAGACATGAAAATCAATCAAAAAAAATAAACAGATAGCTCAGCTTAACGAATTTGTACAAAATCTTCTGTTTCATAAATTATAATCAATTAATATTAATATTTAAATAATATATAATATTTCTAATAATGTTAATTATATTAACAATAATAATACTAACATATAATAATAATGATAATAATAACTATAAATTTTGATAACAATAATATTATTAATGATATTAATAATAATAATAGTTATAATAATATTAATATTATTAATGATAATAGTAATATTAGTAATAATAATACTATAACAATTTATATTTATATTTGTATGTGTACACATTTATTTACAAATAATGGTTCGTGAATAGTCGAGCACGGTCAAAGGTAATTGATTATATGAATATAGATTTCAAAACTTTCGAGACTTAACATTATAGATTTTTGTTTATCATGTCGGAATCATATAAAGATTAAAGTTTAAATTCAGTCGGAAATTTCCGGGTCATCACACTTTGAAGGCAGGTTCAGTCTTTATGATTTATCCACAGCCTCTTTCATACTTTACTCAATCCGTTTTTCAGTTCCAAACCTTCTCTTTTTCTCAGCTTTACCACCATACTATTCTTTATCATCAAACTTTTGACTGTTAAGGTCGTTTACAGTTTTTGCTGCTTCATCAGCATTTTTCCAATTTCAGAGAACTAGTTCATAGTTTGGGATGTTTTTCAGAAACTTCACATTCAAAGTATGTAAGTCTAGAAGTTGGATGTTATCTATATATAACTGCTGTCGTAGAAAATGCTGCGAGATTCAAAATACTGATTGCTAATTCCCGGTGGTTGGTATGGCAATTATTGTTACAAGATGTGGATGAGTACATGATAGGGTTTCAATGAGTATAAGGATTTTTCAAAAGGTCAAGGATTAATAAAGTTGTTGGTAAATTTACTGCTAATGTGGTGGAACATGAAAGGTTCCCCAGTAACAAGAACGTATATGTCAAGTTTATAATAAGGTTAATTTGAAAAGTTGAAGTTGACTGGTTGAAAGTGTGGTAAAACTGGATACTTTGAAAAGGGATTGCAATATTATTTTCAGTAATAATAATGCTAAAGGATCTTTCACATTTTTGAAGTCAAAGTATAGCTTTGAAAGATATAGAGATCTAAGAATGATGTCACCTGTTAAATCTTGACTTGGATTATGATCCGTCAATATCAGAATATGTAATTGAATTTGTATGGAAACGATTGTATATCGCTGTGAGCATAGTTAATAATTTTTGAATCAAAGTTGAAGAATGTACAGTATAACATATTAATTGTGAACTTATATATTTCCCAGGAATGACCTACCCGTTAAAGATTTCACAAGTAATATTTTGTACAAAAAAATTTTCATTACAGTCTTTATGAAAATATATGTATGTATATTTCTTCAGATGTAATACGGATTTAATGAGTTAATATCATATTAAGCTCATTTGATTTTCAGCTTGACTTAGAAATGATTAATCTCTAAAACATTAAAGATTACATAATCTTTGCGGAGTTTTTCACTAATGAAATCAACACTTCATTATTTATTCTTATTGATATTCCTCGGTGAAGGATGTTGGTGCTCGTGGAATTTTTGTGAATCTTACAAGGCACAGATGATATTTTCTGGAAAGTTTCGAGTATATCGAAATTGAAAATGTAAAATTAGTTATGTAATTGATTAATATACTTGGTTTATTATGAAATGGAATTCATTGGGTTGAAACAGAGATTGTAGTTAACAATAGTTAAGTTGTTAAGGAAGGATGTACATCATTGCATATTAGTAATATGAACTAACCGAGTAGTACCTACCAGTTAAGATTCACATGCAATAGCTTAGTACGAAAAGATTTATTTTGATTTCAAAATTCATATATATTAAATATACATAAAATTTCTTCAGGGGAAATGAGTTAATACTTCATCGGTTATTGTTGCTGGTATTTCTTGGTAACTACGGTGCGTATGACGTTGATGCTAGTGGAACAGATTGTGAAGTTGAGGTTTGCGATGCGGATATTGTTGGTGGTGGTAATGGTACCGTTGGTGTTGTTGCCGGTGGTACTGTTGTGATGACCCAGAAATTTCTGACCAAATTTAAACTTAATTTTTGTATGATTAACATTTCCGACACGATAAGCAAAGTCTGTAAAACGGAATCTCAAAATTTTTGAACTACTTTCATATATTCAAATACCTTTCGGTTGTTCTTGATAATTCGCGAACAATTATATGTATATAGATACATATATATATATATATACTATAACTTGAAAACGTAACAATGTATTAATTGTTTGATACTGTACATTAAACTTATTGGTTTAAATATTTATTTGAATATATATGATAAGTTGGAATATTAATTGTATGAATAATTTGCGACCTATATTTAAAACGTTTTTATGAATGTTGAAAATATATATTAACTTGGTCATAAAATGATTTGTTATTATATATATATATATATATATATATATATATATATATATATCAACAAATAGCGAGACAATGATTTATAAAAGTAAATGACCAAAACACTCGAAAGTTTAAGATACACTTTGATGATATAGTTTATTGATAATTTAAGACTATATTTTAACAAAGGTACGAGTCACAAAACGTAAATTGCGAGTTTTCTAAGCGTACAAAAATGCGTTCGAGAAACCGGAACCGGGACATAAGTCGAGTGACAACGTACGAGTCATCGGAACGAAAATTACTAGTCAACTATGCACATGAATTTAATATAATATATAATTAGTTATTTAAATTAAATATATTATATATATTATATTTAAATATGTCGACAAACAAAACAACAAAAAATTGTGAGCTGGATTTTGGGGCCATGCGATCGCATGGAAAATAGGCATAAAACCCATGCGATCGCATGGGGTCAGATTTCAGGAAAAGTCTATAAATTGAATTCGTTTTTGCTCGATTACACACACATATATCCTCAGCTCTCTTTATATATTATTATTATTATTATTATTATTATTATTATTATTATTATTATTATTATTATTATTATTATTATTATTATTTAATATTATACATAAAATACTACGACGAGGTCATGAGTGTGTCACTTCAAAACAAGCTTTTCGAACGGGATAGAGCTAAGGAAATTATGGGTTATAGCTATGGAGGTCATGGGTAATATTCGTAGGTATTGTTTGCAAGTCAAACCTAGTGTTTATCATCTCTGTTGCGTCTACGTACTTTCCTGAAATATTGAATCACAATATTGATACGTGAGCATTCATATCTTATCTTTTATATATTAATAGTGTATACATGTCTAGTGCTCGAGTATATATATTTATGCATGCTTGTATGCTAAATTTCATCGTTAAACAGTTTATGATGAATCACGAATTAAATACATATATTACTGATAAAAGGTATATGATATGCATGTTTTTAGAAAGCTGGCGAAAAATCAATAACTTTTCATTTAGAAATCGCGTAATTTCGATGAACGAATCAAAAGATATGGTCAACTGAATTATGATTGAAGTTAATTAGAATTGCTTTTGAATCTGCAATTAATATTTAAACAACTTGTTTGTAAGATTGATAAATTGGATTTTTGAATATTACCAATCGAGTAAATGAATCCTTATATAAGGTACGTCTCGTTTTGTTGAACTATTGTCAAAATTGACCTTTTGAAATGACTTTGGATAACTTTTGTATGTCGATCTCGAGCATTAGGATTGTGATACACTATGACTTGACCTATCTTGATAGACATGTATTGACCAACATATGTTCTCTAGGTTGAGATCTACGGTTATTTGGTAATCCGAGTTTCGGTCACATTTTGGTGAACGACTTTATATGCTGCTAAGGTGAGTTTCATTTGCTCCCTTTTTAATTGCTTTTGTAATATATATTTTTGGGCTGAGAATACATGCACTTTATATTAAACACAATGGATACAAGTACATACTAAATTCTACACTGAGTTTGAACCAAAAATCCCTTAGCTTTGGTAACTAGTAACTGCCAGTTATAAGAACTGGTGGGCGCGAGTAGTAGTATATGGATCCATAGGGCTTGATATCCCCGTCCGAGCTAGAGCGCTAGCCTTTTAACGGACGTATGCTATTTGAGAAGCGTACACGTTGGTTTGCGTGTATTATTAAGATGATTATACAAAGGGTACAAATTATATATACGTTAAGTTTAGTTACGAGGGTGCTCAATCTTGTAGAATATTTTGATAAACGTTTCTGGATTGAACAACTGAAATCTTGTGATCCACCTTTATGTACAGATTATGCAAAATATTGAAACTATGAACTCACCAACCTTTGTGTTGACACTTGTTAGCATGTTTATTCTCAGGTTCCCTAGAAGTCTTCCGCTGTTTGCTTATATGTTAGACAAGCTATGTGCATGGAGTCTTACATGGCATATTTTTCAAGGAAACGTTGCATTCACCAAATCATCACCATGTATATTATTTTGACTGCATTGTCAACGGAAGTACTATTGTAAACTATTATTTACAGTGATTGTCTATATGTAGAAATCATCAGATGTCGAAAACCTTTGACTTAAATATTCATTTATGGTGTGCCTTTTCAAAAGAATGCAATGTTTACAAAACGTATCATATAGAGGTCAAATACCTCGCAATGAAATCGATGAATGACGTGTTCGTCCATATGGATTTGGAGCGATCGTCACAGTTGGTATCAGAGCGTTGGTCCTAGCGAACCAGGTCTTGCATGAGTGTGTCTAACTGATAGTTGTTAGGATGCATTAGTAAGTCTGGACTTCGACCGTGTCTGCATGTTAAAAGTTTTGCTTATTATTTCTTGTCGAAAATTATATGCTTATCATTCTTAAAGTCTATACACATTTTCCTGCATTTATTGCATAAATATTATATAGACAAAAATTCATATCTTAGCGTATCTGTTACTGTAAACTTTTCCTGACATCTTCCGAAAATTTCTCCGTAATTTACGGGATTTTGGTATTATATATACATATGTAAATTATGTATTGAAGAGTACCAATCTAAATTCTATAATCTATCTTATATCAAAAATCAATTCCCTGATTATATAAGATGGATCACGTATCTAGTTCAAATTCCTTAAACTCCGACAGCTATTCCGATATGGATATTCACCTGAACTCCGAAGACCGTGTAACCGGAATGGATCAACCAATTAGCCATCATCTATTCTGGATGAATTGGAGATGGGTTCGTAGCCTACTTAGTCATTGGAGACAAGAAGAAGGTGATCCCTTCCATCTACCACATTGCCCTCTTGGCGAAGAACCTGAAGCACTTACCGGCGAACCTGTTCGAGACACCATTTTCTCTCTCATTTCCAGAGTATCTCATCACGATAATATACTATCTCAAATTCTGAATCTTATTCATCTGCTCGTCCGAACCGACAATCATCCCGGTGTAGTAAAAGAAGTCAACGAGCTTCGTGCTCGAGTGGTGACTTTAGAGAATATGGTACAAAGGTTACAAGCACAAGCAGCATCACCAACATCAACAGTACCACCATCATCAATGCCAATAGTATCATTACCACCACCAACAACAACATACGCATCCCACACCTCAACATCACAATCTGTACCTCGAACATCAACGTCATACACACCATAGATATCAAGGAATACCAACAACAACAAACAATGAAGTATTGATTCATAACTTCATCGAAGAAATATTCTGCAGAGAATATGTAGTTTCTAAAAGTGTTAGAGATTATATATTCTAGTCCTAGTCGAAAACCAGATGAGATGAATATTATGTTAACTCATTAAATGCATGATTACATCTAAGGAAACTATATATATAGGTATATTTTCATAAAGATTGTAATTAAGAAAATTATTTTGTACAAACTGTTAATGGTGAGAATATTTTAACGGGTAGGTAATACCCGGAAAATATATAAGTTCACAATTAATATGTTACACTGTACATTCTTCAACTTTGATTCAAAAATTATTAACTATGCTCACAGCAATATACAATCGTTTCCATACAAATTCAATTACATATTCTGATATTGACAGATCAGAATCCAAGCCATAACTCTGAACCGGTGACATCATTCTTAGATCTCTACATCTTTCAAAGCTATACTTTGACTTCAAAACTGTGCAAGATCCTTTAACGTTGTTATTACCGAAAATAATCTTGCAATTCTTTTCAAGATATCAAATTTTCATCACACTTCCAACCAGTCAACTTCGACTTTTCAGATTAACCTTATTATAACCTTGACATATACGTTCTTGTTACTGGGGAACCTTTCATGTTCCACCACATTAGCAGTAAACTTACCAACAACTTCACTGATCTTTGACTTTCCGAAAAATCATTATATTTATCGAAACCCCATCATTTACTCATCTGCATCTTATAACAAGAATTATCTTGCTAATTACTGGGAATCAACAATCAGTATTCTGAAATCTCACAGCATGTCTACTCCAACAGTTATATGTGTACATATAACATCTATCTCCTATACTTACGTACTTTGAATGTGAAGTTTCCGAAAAACACCTTAAACCGCGAACTAGTTCTCGAAATTTTGAAAAGTACTGATGAAGCAGCAAAAACTGTAAACGACTTTAACAGTAAAAAGTTTGATGATAAAGAATAGTGTGTTGGCAAAGCTCAGAAAAAGAAAAGGTTTGGAACTGGAAAACGGATTGAGCAAAGTATGAAGGAGGCTGTGGATAAATCACAAGGACGAAACCTGCCTTCCAAGAATCCAAATGATTCAGTATTTGCTGAAGCCATTAACGAATACCTTGCTTCCGAATCTAAACCCTTGCGGACAATATTCTTCATCATCCTCTGATATTAGAAATTCTAAGATATCATCATATCTTTCATTATAAATATCCTCCATATTTCTGGAGATAATTCCATAATCATTCTTATCGGAAATTAATTTTCTCCTTATGATATCTGTGTTACATCATAAAAAAACTATTTTAGTTTCTAAATTCTAAAACCTTCGAGTTTAAAATATGAATATTTTTGAAGTGGTGTTGGGAGCTGAAGCATGAGTTAGTATAATATAATGACACTTGATCAACGTGATTATATTACAGTAAGTCATGCTGAGTTTCTAAATGGAACGTGATGATTCACAGATCATAACGTCATCATGTGCTATGTTATACGACTCTTGTATTCTAGTTAATCTCTAAAAATATCAAGAAAATATTTTCTTGATGATTCGGTCTTTTCCGGATATTCTGGTAATTTGACAAATCAAAATCGTGCCATTACAATTTCCTTCTTAGAACATTAACTATGTTCATTTCAAAATCCATACCTACGAATTCTGGACCATTACAAGCAATGCTTAGTCACAAGAAGAAGAAACGAAGGGACAAAACTCCGAAATAGAAATTGGGGTATAAATCGCAGTAAATAAAAGAAAGCATTAACTAGGGATGATAATAATTATAGAAGACAGAAGCAGGAACTTTGAAATATAAAGGAAAATATAAAGCCTGACAACAACACATATATTACAAACCGTGTATATCAATGCGTATAGCAATATAAAGACACGGGAGAATGAAAAATACTATAACCCCAAGGTAATAATAGAAGAAAATAATTTCCTCTGGTGGTAAATGAAAAAGAAGAATGAAGGATACGATAGCCAAGAAAATTTCAAGAATCAGAACTGGATTAAGCATTTCACAATCTTTTGGAAGTACGAAATAAGGAAGAAGATGTAGGAGTGGTGAAAATAATGAAACGGAAGTGGTTAATTTATAGCAAAATATCAGACATAGCAATCGAGGCAGATTACGTATTTAAAGGAAATCTTAATTTCCTTAAATTTCGAAGAATCCAATCTTATTTAGATTATGAAGATTTTCTATTCCTTAAATTACGGAAATCAATCATTAATACGTCAAGAGTTAAGACGAATCTCTATTCTTCATTTCACTCTTTTACGATAACTTCTCTCATACGCTTCGAATAATCGGATTGTTTTATCCATATTATTCAACAGTGATAAAACTCTATTTATCAACACATATACGTCATGAAAACATTTTTATTGTTAGTCATGACGACCTCACTCAAATTTCGGGACGAAATTTCTTTAACGGGTAGGTACTGTGATGACCCGAAAATTTCTGACCAAATTTAAACTTAATCTTTGTATGATTAACATTTCCGACACGATAAGCAAAGTCTGTAAAACTGAATCTCAAAATTTTTGAACTACTTTCATATATTCAAATACCTTTCGGTTGTTCTTGATAATTCGCGAACAATTATATGTATATAGATACATATATATATATATATATATATATATATATATATATATACTATAACTTGAAAACGTAACAATGTATTAATTGTTTGATACTGTACATTAAACTTATTGGTTTAAATATTTATTTGAATATATATGATAAGTTGGAATATTAATTGTATGAATAATTTGCGACGTATATTTAAAACGTTTTTATGAATGTTGAAAATATATATTAACTTGGTCATAAAACGATTTGTTATTATATATATAGTAACAAATAGCGAGACAATGATTTATAAAAGTAAATGACCAAAACACTCGAAAGTTTAAGATACACTTTGAATGATATAGTTTATTGATAATTTAAGACTATATTTTGACAAAGGTACGAGTCACAAAACGTAAATTGCGAGTTTTCTAAGTGTACAAAAATGCTTTCGAGAAACCAGAACCGGGACATAAGTCGAGTGACAACGTACGAGTCATCGGAACGAAAATTACAAGTCAACTATGCACATGAATTTAATATAATATATAATTAATTATTTAAATTAAATATATTATATATATTATATTTAAATATGTCGACAAACAAAACAACAAAAAATTGTGAGCTGGATTTTGGGGCTATGCGATCGCATGGAAAATAGGAATAAAACTCATGCGATCGCATGGGGTCAGATTTCAGGAAAAGTCTATAAATTGAATTCGTTTTTGCTCGATTACACACACATATATCCTCAGCTCTCTTTATATATTATTATTATTATTATTATTATTATTATTATTATTATTATTATTATTATTATTATTATTATTAATTAATTAATATTATACATAAAATACTACGACGAGGTCATGAGTGTGTCACTTCAAAACAAGCTTTTCGAACGGGATAGAGCTAAGGAAATTATGGGTTATAGCTATGGAGGTTATGGGTAATATTCGTAGGTATTGTTTGCAAGTCAAACCTAGTGTTTATCATCTCTGTTGCGTCTACGTACTTTCCTGAAATATTGAATCACAATATTGATACGTGAGCATTCATATCTTATCTTTTATATATTAATAGTGTATACATGTCTAGTGCTCGAGTATATATATTTATGCATGCTTGTATGCTAAATTTCGTCATTAAACAGTTTATGATGAATCACGAATTAAATACATATATTACTGATAAAAGGTATATGATATGCATGTTTTTAGAAAGCTGGCGAAAAATCAATAACTTTTCATTTAGAAATCGCGTAATTTCGATGAACGAATCAAAAGATATGGTTAACTGAATTATGATTGACGTTTGATAAGGCTAAAAAGGAACAAATATTTCATAGCAATATCCCTCCTAAATAATAGGTTTTCATATGTAATTGTATTATATTTTCATTGTAATTGTTTAAATAAATAAGTGCGAAGACAAAAGGCGAAAACGAAGATTTGAAGACACAAACGTCCAAAAAGCTCAAATGTTCAAGATACAATTCAAAAGGTTCAATTTATTGATGAAAAACGTCTAAAAATGACAAGAGTACAAGTTACAAAACGCAAAGTACAAGATATTAAATTGTATGCAAGGACGTTCGAAAATCCGGAACCGGGACATGAGTCAACTATCAACGCCCGATGCAACGGACCAAAAATTACAAGTCAACTATGCACAAGAATATAATATAATATTTAAATAATTATATAAATTATTTATATATTATATATATTTAAAAATTATGTCGACAAGCTATGAGATAAATGATCCTGAGCTGGATTTTCAAACTCCGCGACTCGCGGAGTTTGAAGGCTAAAAACTCCACGACTCGCGGAGCTGTCAGAAATCAAAACTCCTATAAAAGGTCACGAATTCTGCGAGTAAAAATAACATAATAATAATAATACTCCCTAGTATAATATAAATAAATAAATATATATATATATATATATATATATATATATATATATATATATATATATATATATATATATATATATATATATATATATATATATATATATATATATATATATATATATATATAATATAGATTAATGTTATATTAGATTAGTTTGGGTTATGTAAAGGTTATTTTACGGGTTTTTGAAGTCGAAATTCTGTCCGTGTAACACTACGCGATAAATACTCAATGTAAGTTATGTTCTCCTTTTTAAATTAATGTCTCGTAACTAAGTTATTATTATGCTTATTTGAGCCGAAGTAATTATGATGTTGGGTTAAATATTAAAGATGGGGTTATTGGGCTTTGTACCATAATTGGGGTTTGGACAAAAGAACGACACTTGTGGAAATTAGACTATGGGCTATTAATGGGATTTATATTAACTAAATGATACCTCATTAAATTAATATAGAGATTTACAATTTGACGTAGATATAAATAACCACATACGCTCGATCGGACACGATGGGTGGGATATCTATAAATACTAATAATTGTTCATTTGACCGGACACGGGGATGGATTAATAGTCAATGGACTCATTAAAACAGGGGTGGATTACATTCAAGGGTAATTGGTGTAATTGTTAACAAAGTATTAAAACCTTGGATTACATACAGTCGATAACCTGGTGTATTCATTAAACAAAGTATTAAGACCTTGTTACAGTTCGAATCCCCAGTTAGTTGGAATATTTGACTTCGGGCATAAGGTTAAATTTGCCGAGCATTTTATAATTATGATCGATGAACTATTGTGGACAAAAACCAGATAGGTTTCAAATACATCCAGGACAAAGGGCAATTAACCCAGGACAATAAATTAAAATCAAAACGTTAAACATCATAGTTACGGAAGTTTAAATAAGCATAATATATTTTATTTCATTTTTCCTTGTACTTTTATTTATTGTCATTTTAATTATTGTTATTTATTTTATATTGGTTAAATATCGTCATTTACTTTACGCTTCGCTTAAAATATAAAATCGACAAACCGGTCATTAAACGGTAAACCCCCTTTTATATATTATTATATATAATTATATATATTTTGTACAAATATAGTTGTTTAAAAATATAGTGTGCAATAAGCCCGCTCCCTGTGGAACGAACCGGACTTACTAAAAACTATACTACTCTACGATTAGGTACACTGCCTATAGTGTTGTAGCAAGGTTTAGGTATATCCATTCTCTAAATAAATAAATATCTTGTGTAAAAATGTATCGTATTTAATAGTTTTTCCTGTAAAAATATAAGCTATTTTCGTATACACCTCGCGAAACATCAAGTTTTTGGCGCCGCTGCCGGGGAATCGGCGAAACGCTATATTTTTAATTTATTTTTGTTTAAATATATTTATATATCATTTTAGAAAAACAATATAAAATTAAAAAAAAAAAACCGAAAATGCAAACTCCGCGACTTGCGGAATTTTAGGGCACGTGGAACCGCGACTCGCGGAGCCGCCCTGACGCGCTGACAGAAACCCTAAAATTGCCTTAATTACGGATTATTATTTATTATTATTTAAACCTAATTAGTTTATTATTAATATAATTTAGTTTTAAGTTTTAATTAATTAGTTATAATTAATTATAATTAGTTTAAAAAAAAAAATTAATACTTTTATAAAATATAAAAATAAAAATATAAAAATAATATTTTTTATAAAAATAAGTAATTTTATCACTTTTTATAATTTGTATCCTTTTATTTAGTGTAATCGTAATATTTTGTATATTTTTCGTTCTCAATTAGTTTTAAAATTAGTTTTTCCGTAGTTATTTTATATGTATAGATTCTTAGGCTTTGCCGTAAAATCCTTTAAGTGCTTTTTCTTTAGATTAAGATTTAGGCGCTTTGGAATTTTGCGACGCCGTTTTTTAGATTTTAGTGCCTAATTAAGTTATTGCCGTTTTGGATATAGAATTCTTTTAAGCTTTAATACCTTTAGGCGTAACTTTTTAGATTCAATTTTTAGACTTTTAAGTTACGACGCGCTACTCTCTTATTATTATTTTTCGACATTTTTCGACGCGCACTCTTTTTCTTTCTTATTTCTCGACGCTTTAGTTTTTAGGACTTAGAAATTTTCTCTATTTCTTATCTAATATCTCAAACGGAAAGAAAAATTATTTAAGTGGTTAAATTAATGGACGTTGACAATTTTCTGCTTCGTAGTAATAGTTGGATTTGTTAGTGGCTGAGTTGTGAGCTTCCGATTTAAAGGGTTCTGGCTCCCTGCTGCATCTTTTGGCTATTCGAAACGTGAGCAAAAGCAGAAAAGTCTATTAATTGGACAACTTATATAAGTTTTTCTATTTTTATAACTAATAGGATAATTAGTAAATGCACCACATTGTAGCTAAAATTTGGCCATCGCAATAAAATGGAAAATTTTGAAAACAAGGCTATGGAAACTCTTTTTGATATCCAAAATCAATTAAATCAATACTCTCAAACGAGTGTTGATGACAATTCGTTCGGTCAATCTTGGATCACGAATGACGAAACAATAACTGGTTGTGAAATCTGTGGAGATTATCACTCAACATGGGAATGTTATTATTACGTTCCTATGGAAAATTACGCACACACGGAACCTGAATGGAATGATTATGAAGAATACAATTCAAATTGGGATTATTCCCAAGAATATTTCCAAACTCAACAACCAGTAGACGAGGAAAATTACGTGTCTGAAAATTTATTAGACAATATGAAAATCAAACTCGAAGAACTCAATGCTCAAAATGAACAAATGAGAGAGTTTGTAAACCGGCAAGCTGAAACTCTATCAGACTACACACCTGTTGATCTGAGGAGTCGTGTGCAAGAAAATCTCATATCATCGAATTTTGATGAATTCGAGAGCTCCGAAATCACCAACTATCCCGATGATACTTTTTATTCAGTCTTACCAATTTCACAACATATCGACACATTAGCCTCTACCGACGAAATCATCGATCCATCAATGGATAAAGAAGAATTAAGGGTGACAAATTGGTACTCTTGGGAATACGATAACGTTGAAAATTTTACCCCCCGAGGTCAAACCGAACTTCACCATTCCACAACCTTCCAACCCAATATTCTCAATAGACGAGTCATCCACCGGAAACGAACTACGAGCTGTAATAGATAATGACACCTCGAATTTCACCCAATTGGGTAATAGAGGTGAAAACTTTGATCCTGAGAATAAAAGGAAGGAAATATTAGAAATTGTCCACCCTATAGAAATAAGTATGTCGGTGTATATCGATCCATTTGACCAAGAACCAGAAAAGAGATATATCCATTTACTAAAAGCTACACTTAAAAAAGAATTAAGTAGTGACGATCTGGTGAGTCTAAACTTTAAACCCATTGATATATTATACACCACCCGAAATGTAAATAACTGGCTCACTACTCTAATTCGTGGAACTCATTCTACCGACTTCACATGTCGTCAGCTAAGTGTGGGGAAGTTTAACCCCACTTAACGTTAAATTCGGGGTTCGGGTTAGTACATAACTCGTTAATAAAAATGCACAATTAGGTTAAAAGATGCATTTTCAAATATTAGCAAACAGTTCAGAAAAGCAACCGTTTTTGAAGAAAAACATGTGTGAAATAACAAAAGAAGGAATGAACGATGAAGCGCGCCATCTATCATTCGACGAGCTTTGTAATTACAAACTGGGTATTTTCAATCATTTTTCTACACTAATCACCCTCATTAATTTATAATTAGAGTCTGATTTCATGCAAATGAGGGCATTGCATGATCTCAAGTGTGGGGAAGGGTTATAAATTCTCTCGGGTTTATACTTGGTTTATTTGCCAAATTTTATGAAAATTTGAAAAATTTTCAACTAAATGAATTTAAAATCATGTTTATATATATTTATGAACGGTGAAAACTAGGTGTTAATACCGAACTTATCGTTACCTCGGAAAGGACATAAATTGAGAAACACCCTAAAACGCTTGAATTCATTTAAAATGGAATAAAGGAGAATAAAAAGGCAAAGAAAGAAACTAAGTGTGGGGAGAATGTACCTAGTTATTCAATTAAAAACTATCTAGCACATGTTTCCGTAAAGTTATTGCAGGTGCTTTTGTTTTGGACTAAATTAACTATTTTACCCGATGAAAGAAAAGAAAAGATGGATCTACACGATGAATCAATTCCATCATTAAAAGAAAGTAAAGTCTTCCGAAAAAGACACGCGCTTCTTGATTTAGGTCAAGAAGTTGTCGTCCAGACCAGCTGTAGGTTAACGAAAAATCTAGAAAAGTCATCACTAAAATTAGCAGGAAATCCACGGACCTCAGCATTAAACAGGGTCGCCAAGTGGTCAGATTTATCCTAACCATGAGAAGGATTTATCTCGTACAATGGGGGGGCACCGTGCAAATTAGCTTGATAAGACTAATGAATCAGATCCCCAGAAAGGATAATCTCCTTAAAGATCAAAAATCAGCTTTTAAGCCTGATATTACTCAATCCTTGAGATTGACCTTAAAGATTGAGAATTACAAACTCATGGAATTCAATGATATCTAAACTCGAGCTTGAACGAGAAAATATTTTGATCAAAAATAAAACCGATTTGTTTTCTGAAAAACCATTTTCAATGCGTTCATTACCATTGAACGTAAAATCCTAGGAATTCACCTGGAATTCATTAGGTCACCTGAACCAAATCGGGTGTCAACCGTAAGAACGGTGGTTGCATAGCATGGTCAGAGACAGGACCTTGTGCCAGACCGAAAAATTATAAGGGTGAGCTTTACTATTGCTCCTACAAAGGATAGTAATAGCATCCGACACGTTTATAGACCATAATCAAAAAGCAAGTCACGGGACATTGCCTTAACAGTTGCTTGTTCATCGCCTTCCTTTACAACCAGACGGTAGTTTACCGAAAGGTAATATACGGGATAAGTAAACTGGACGTGTTGCTTTCCAAATACAAGGTTAGCAAGTGGGTGACACAAAACCATAAGTGTTGAGCTAAAATTTTCAAATCTGAAACCCACAAAACCCACAAAAATATTTTGCAACACCGGTGAAGGGTTATTCCGGAAAACTTGTCTAGGGTAAAAGCTAGATTGAATTTTCAAAAGATCAAATGTTTTCATAAAGATCCAATTTCCTAACGGATCTAAATTTTCATAGTCATGTGGGACTGTAAACCGCCTTTCAAATGTGCACTTTGCTTTGGAAACCGAAAGTAAATCGGCTATTTGATTGCAAGTGTCGTTGACCTAAACCCGAGGCAACTGTGGATGACACACCCACCTTTAACCATGGTTCTATCATTACTATCATTGTTTATACCACCATATCAAAATCACTGATGTATAAAGTGTGATGAATAAAAAAGTGATTCATGTATGTTTTTATTTCAAGTTATGTATTGCTTGAGGACAAGCAACGCTCAAGTGTGGGGATGTTTGATAAGGCTAAAAAGGAACATATATTTCATAGCAATATCCCTCCTAAATAATAGGTTTTCATATGTAATTGTATTATATTTTCATTGTAATTGTTTAAATAAATAAGTGCGAAGACAAAAGGCGAAAACGAAGATTTGAAGACACAAACGTCCAAAAAGCTCAAATGTTCAAGATACAATTCAAAAGGTTCAATTTATTGATGAAAAACGTCTAAAAATGACAAGAGTACAAGTTACAAAACGCAAAGTACAAGATATTAAATTGTACGCAAGGACGTTCGAAAATCCGGAACCGGGACATGAGTCAACTATCAACGCCCGACGCAACGGACCAAAAATTACAAGTCAACTATGCACAAGAATATAATATAATATTTAAATAATTATATAAATTATTTATATATTATATATATTTAAAAATTAAGTCGACAAGCTATGAGACAAATGATCCTGAGCTGGATTTTCAAACTCCGCGACTCGCGGAGTTTGAAGGCTAAAAACTCCACGACTCGCGGAGCTGTCAGAAATCAAAACTCCTATAAAAGGTCACGAATTCTGCGAGTAAAAATAACATAATAATAATAATACTCCCTAGTATAATATTAATAAATATATAATATATATATATATATATATATATATATATATATATATATATATATATATATATAAAATATAGATTAGTGTTATATTAGATTAGTTTGGGTTATGTAAAGGTTATTTTACGGGGTTTAGAAGTCGAAATTCTGTCCGTGTAACACTACGCGATAAATACTCAATGTAAGTTATGTTCTCCTTTTTAAATTAATGTCTCGTAACTAAGTTATTATTATGCTTATTTGAGCCGAAGTAATTATGATGTTGGGCTAAATATTAAAGATGGGGTTATTGGGCTTTGTACCATAATTGGGGTTTGGAGAAAAGAACGACACTTGTGGAAATTAGACTATGGGCTATTAATGAGATTTATATTAACTAAATGATACCTCATTAAATTAATATAGAGATTTACAATTTGACGTAGATATAAATAACCACATACGCTCGATCGGACACGATGGGCGGGATATCTATAAATACTAATAATTGTTCATTTGACCGGACACGGGGATGGATTAATAGTCAATGGACTCATTAAAACAGGGGTGGATTACATTCAAGGGTAATTGGTGTAATTGTTAACAAAGTATTAAAACCTTGGATTACACACAGTCGATAACCTGGTGTATTCATTAAACAAAGTATTAAGACCTTGTTACAGTTCGAATCCCCAGTTAGTTGGAATATTTGACTTCGGGCATAAGGTTAAATTTGCCGAGCATTTTATAATTATGATCGATGAACTATTGTGGACAAAAACCAGACAGGTTTCAAATACATCCAGGACAAAGGGCAATTAACCCAGGACAATAAATTAAAATCAAAACGTCAAACATCATAGTTACGGAAGTTTAAATAAGCATAATATATTTTATTTCATATTTCCTCGTACTTTTATTTATTGTCATTTTAATTATTGTTATTTATTTTATATTGGTTAAATATCGTCATTTACTTTACGCTTCGCTTAAAATATAAAATCGACAAACCGATCATTAAACGGTAAACCCCCTTTTATATATTATTATATATAATTATATATATTTTGTACAAATATAGTTGTTTAAAAATATAGTGTGCAATAAGCCCGCTCCCTGTGGAACGAACCGGACTTACTAAAAACTATACTACTCTACGATTAGGTACACTGCCTATAGTGTTGTAGCAAGGTTTAGGTATATCCATTCTCTAAATAAATAAATATCTTGTGTAAAAATGTATCGTATTTAATAGTTTTTCCTGTAAAAATATAAGCTATTTTCGTATACACCTCGCGAAACATCAACGTTAATTGGAATTGCTTTTGAATCTGCAATTAATATTTAAACAACTTGTTTGTAAGATTGATAAATTGGATTTTTGAATATTACCAACCGAGTAAATGAATCCTTATATAAGGTACGTCTCGTTTTGTTGAACTATTGTCAAAATTGACCTTTTGAAACGACTTTGGATAAATTTTGTATGTCGATCTCGAGCATTAGGATTGTGATACACTATGACCTGACCTAGCTTGATAGACATTTATTGACCAACATATGTTCTCTAGGTTGAGATCTACGGTTATTTGGTAATTCGAGTTTCGGTCACATTTTGGTGAACGACTTTATATGCTGCTAAGGTGAGTTTCATTTGCTCCCTTTTTAATTGCTTTTGCAATATATATTTTTGGGCTGAGAATACATGCACTTTATATTAAACACAATGGATACAAGTA
The DNA here is from genome assembly GCF_046630445.1 of Rutidosis leptorrhynchoides. NCBI lineage: Eukaryota > Viridiplantae > Streptophyta > Magnoliopsida > Asterales > Asteraceae > Rutidosis > Rutidosis leptorrhynchoides. Next base: position 32,582,667 of record NC_092335.1, read on the forward strand.
CATACTAAATTCTACACTGAGTTTAAACCAAAAATCCCTTAGCTTTGGTAACTAGTAACTGCCAGTTATAAGAACTGGTGGGCGCGAGTAGTAGTATATGGATCCATAGGCTTGATATCCCCGTCCGAGCTAGAGCGCTAGCCTTTTAACGGACGTATGCTATTTGAGAAGCGTACACGTTGGTTTGCGTGTATTATTAAGATGATTATACAAAGGGTACAAATTATATATACGTTAAGTTTAGTTACGAGGGTGCTCAATCTTGTAGAATATTTTGATAAACGTTTCTGGATTGAACAGCTGAAATCTTGTGATCCACCTTTATGTACAGATTATGCAAAACATTGAAACTATGAACTCACCAACCTTTGTGTTGACACTTGTTAGCATGTTTATTCTCAGGTTCCCTAGAAGTCTTCCGCTGTTTGCTTATATGTTAGACAAGCTATGTGCATGGAGTCTTACATGGCATATTTTTCAAGAAAACGTTGCATTCACCGAATCATCACCATGTATATTATTTTGACTGCATTGTCAACGGAAGTACTATTGTAAACTATTATTTACAGTGATTGTCTATATGTAGAAATCATCAGATGTCGAAAACCTTTGATTTAAATATTCATTTATGGTGTGCCTTTTCAAAAGAATGCAATGTTTACAAAACATATCATATAGAGGTCAAATACCTCGCAATGAAATCGATGAATGACGTGTTCGTCCATATGGATTTGGAGCGATCGTCATAACTGTTGATGCCGGTGATGATGCTGGTATTTGTAACCTTTGTACCATATTCTCCAAAGCCACTACCCGAGCGCGAAGCTCGTTGACTTCTTCTACTACACCGGGATGATTGGCGGTTCAGACGAGCGGATGAATAAGATCCAGAATTTGAGATAGTATATTATCGTGACGAGATACTCTGGAAATGAGAGAGAAAATGGTGTCTCGAACAGGTTCGCCGGTAAGTGCTTCAGGTTCTTCGCCAGGAGGGTAATGTGGTGGATGGAAGGCATCGCCTTCTTCTTGTCTCCAATAATTAAGTAGGCTACGAACCCATCCCCAATTCATCCAGAATAGGTGATGGCTGATTGGTTGATCCATTCCGGTTACACTGTCTTCGGAATTCAGGTGAATATCCATATCGGAATAGCTGTCGGAGTTTAAGGAATTTGAACTAGATACGGGATCCATCTTGTATAATTAGAGAGATGATTTTTGATATGAAATAGATTATAGAATTTAGATTGGTACTCTTCAATACATAATTTACATATGTATATATAATACCAAAATTCCATAAATCACGAAGGAATTTTTGGAAGATGTCAGGAAAAGTTTACAGTAACAGATACGCTAAGATATGAATTTTGTCTATACACTATCTATGCAATCAATGCAATAAGACGCGTTTAGACTTAAGATGATAAACATGTAATTTCCGACAAGAAATGATAAGCAAAACTTTTAACATGTAGACACGGTCGAAGTCCAGACTTACTAATGCATCCTAACCACTATCAGTTAGACACACTCATGCAAGACCTGGTTCGCTAGGACCAACGCTCTGATACCAACTCTGACGATCGCTCCAAATCTATATGGACAATACATCATTCATTGATTTCATTGCGAGGTATTTGACCTCTATATGATACGTTTTGTAAACATTGCATTCTTTTGAAAAGGCACACCATAAATGAATATTTAAATCAAAGGTTTTCGACATATGATGATTTCTACATATAGACAATCACTGTAAATAATAATTTACAATAGTACTTCCATTGACAATGCAGTCAAAATAAGATACATGGTGATGATTTGGTGAATGCAACGTTTCCTTGAAAAATATGCCATGTATGACTCCATGTACATAGCTTGTCTAACATATAAGCAAACAGTGGAAGACTTCTAGTAAACCTGAGAATAAACATGCTAACAAGTGTCAACACAAAGGTTGGTGAGTTCATAGTTTTAGTGTTTCGCATAATCTGTATATAAAAGTGGATCACAAGATTTCAGTTGTTTCATCCAGAAACGTTTTTCAAAAGTTTGTCAATAGATTCTACGTAATAGAGTACCCTGGTAACTAAACTTTAACGTTTTAATAAGTACCCCTGTTTTAACATACATGCAACCAACATGTACAATACACGCAAACTAACGTGTACTAACCTCAAATAGCATACGTCTGTTAAATAGTTCAGGCTAGGGTTTCTATACCTGGAACAGACGGGGATGTCAAGCCCTATGGATCCATATACAACTATTCGCGCCCACCAATTCTTATAACCGGCAGTTACTAGTTACCAAAGGTAAGGGATTTTTGGTTCAAACTCAGTGTAGAATTTAGTATGTACTTGTATCCATTGCGTTTAAAATAAAATGCATGTATTCTCAGCCCAAAAATATATATTGCAAAAGCAATTAAAAAGGGAGCAAATAAAACTCACCTTAGCAGCATATAAAGTTGTTCACCAAAATGTGACTGAAACTCGGAGTATCAAATAATCGTGGATCTCAACCTAGATAACATATGTTGGTCAATAAATGTCTATCAAGCTAGGTCAGGTCATAGTGTATCACAATCCTAATGCTCGATATCGACATACAAAAGTTATCCAATGTTGTTTCAAAAAGTCAATTTTGACAATAGTTCAACAAACGAGACGTACCTTATATAAGGATTCATTTACTCGGCTGGTAATATTTGAAAAATCCATTTTATCAATCTTGTAAACAAGTTGTTTAAATCTTAATTGCAGATTCAAAAGCAATTTCAATTATCGTCAATCATAATTCAATTGATCATATCTTTTAATCCGTTCGTCGAAACTATTCGATATCTAAATGAAAAGTTATTGATTTTTCGCCAGCTTTCCAAAAACATGCATATCATATACCTTTTACCAGTAATATATGTATTTAATTCGTGATTCATCATAAACTGTTTAACGACGAAATTTAGCATACAAGCATGTATAAATATATATATACTAGAGCACTAGACATGGATACACAATTAATGTATAAAAGATAAAATATGAGTGCTTACGTATCAATATTGAGATTCAATATTGTAGGAAAGTACGTAGACGCAACGAAGATGATAAACACTAGGTTTGATTCACAAATATACCCCCGAACATTACCCATAATCTCTTTAGCAATAACCCATAATTTCCTTAGCTCTATCCCACTTGAAAACCATTTTGAAAGTGACACGCTCATGACCTCGTCGTAGTATTTTATGTATAATACTAATTAATAATAATACTACTAATAATATTAAGATTAATAATAATATTAATAATAATAATAATAATAATAATAATAATAATAATAATAATAATAATAATAATAATAATAATATAAATAATTAAATGTTTACGGAGTATGTGAAATAAATGAGATCAAAGTGCAGAAATCGATCAATTTATAGATGTAATCTGGAATCCATTGTCATGCGATCGCATGAGTTTCATTTGATATGGCCATGCGATCGCATGGCCAGCTGTACCTGGTCACAATGTTTTAACTTTTTGTTTGTCGAAATAATTTAATAATAATATATATAATATATATAATTTAAATTAATTAATTATATATTATATTTTATTTTCGTGCTTAGTGGACTTGTAACTTTTGCTCCGATAAGTCGTACGTCATCACTCGACTTATGTCTCGGTTCCGGTTTTTCAAATGTCCTTTCGTACGCTGAGAAAACTTGTACATTATATTTTGGGACACGTACCTTAGTCAAAATATAGCCTTAAATTATCCCTAAATTATATCACTCGAAATATAACTTATACATTTGAGTGTTTTGGTCATTTACTTCTATAAATCATCGTCTCGCTATTTGTTAAAATGCATTTTAAAATAGTATTTTACTGTAGCAAAGTTACTGTAGCAAAGTTTTATTTACTGTAGCAAATAGTGATTTTCGAAAACACTGTAGCTTTTCGGGTACTGTAGCAATTCGAAAATACTGTAGCAAATTAGTGTTTTACTGGTTCATCTTAAACGTTTTAGTTAACTTATCTAAATATCAATCAGATAGTCAAACCAATAAGGTTAATGCACAGTATCATTTTCATAACACTTTGTTACATTTTCAAGTTATAACATATGTATCTATTTACATATAATTGTTCGCGAATCGTTGAGAACAATCGAAGGGTAATTGAATAGTTCAAAATTTTAAGATTCAACTTCATAGACTTTGCTTATCGTGTCGAAAACATTAAATCATTTAAAGGTAAAGTTTAAATTTGGTCAGAAATTTCCGGGTCATCACACTTCCACATCTTCCATCTTCTATACTTTCTTCCCCAATTCATATTTGTTTTAAAACAATCGTCGATATGCTCCATTCGGTTCTAATTCTGAATATATTCCTGACCTGGGTATCTGTCATTCTTCTTTATCATCTTCCATCGAAGAAATTTATTTTCTTCTATTATTACCTTAGGGTTATAGTGTTTTTAATTCTCCCGTGTCTTTACGTTGCAATACGTATTGATATACACGATTTGTAATTGTTGTAAGGCTTTATATATTCCTTTATATTTTGGAGTTCCAAACTTTTGTTTTCTCTTTCTGACTTTAAGTCAAGCGAGTAATGATCCAGAATTCGAAGGTGTGAAGTTTCGAATGGACATGACTAATGTTCTAAGAGAGAGATTGTAATAGCACGATCTTGATTGGTTGAATTACCGGAATTCAGGAGAAAAGATAGAACCATCAGGATATTATGTTCTTGATATATTTGGAGATTTAATTAGGATGTAAGAGTCGTATAACATGGCACATGATGATGTTATGATCTGTGAATCATCACATTCCATTAGAAACTCAGCATGACTTACTGTAATATAATCACGTTGATCAAGTGTCATTATATTATACTAACTCATGCATCAATTTCCTACACTACTTCAAAACATTCATAATTTAAATTCGAATTTTTCAGAATTTTAGAAACTGAAACAGTTTCTTTTATGATGTAATACAGATAACGCGGAGAGATAAATAATATCGGACAAGAATATTTATGAAGATATCTTCAGAAATATTGAGGATATTTATAAAGAAAGATACGATAATATCTTATAATTCTACAATCAAAATGTGATGAAGAAATTCATTCACAGTGATTTAGAACAATTACGGAACAAGGTATTCGCTAAAGATTTCATCAGAAATAGAATCATCTGGATTCTTTATGTACAAGTTTAGTCCTTGTGATTTGTTCAGAGTCTCCTTCATGGTTTGCTCAATTCGTTTTCCAGTATCAATTTTTTTTTATAGCTTTTTCAGCATGCTATTCTTTATTATCAAACTTTTGACTGTTAAGGCAGTCTTTAGTTTTCACTACTTCATCAGCTTTTTTCAAAACTCAGAAAAGTGATTCATAGGCTAAAGCGCTTTTCAGAAATTCTGAATTGAAGTTCGTAAATCCAAGATATTGAAGTTATATATATATATATATATATATATATATAATTGTTGTCGTAGAATCACTGAGAAATTCGAGATTATCGATTGATGCCTCTCGGTATTTGGTATGGTAATTATCGTTACCAGATTCCGATGAGTTCATGATGAGACTTTAATAGATAAATATAGTGATTTGTCGGAGAGATTTAAGCCAAGGAGCAACGAGGTTGCTGATACGTCTGCTGGTAATATGGTGGAATATCAAAGGTTCCCAGGTAACAATAAAAGAGCAAGCACATATATCAAGGTTATAATAAGGTTGATTCGAACGAAAAGTTGGAGTTGACTTGCTGGAGCTGTGACAAAATTGGCTAATTTAGAAAGGGATTGCAAAGTTATTTTCAGTAATAACAATGCCAATGGATCTGACACAGATACGTGTTAAACTTTTACTTAGGTTCCGGGAGTTTTCCAGGTGCATAACTATATGCATAAATCTTTCCTTCCGTAGATGAAGGTCGGTTGGTTCATCCTCTCAATTGAGGTGTTTTCAAAATCATGAAAGGTTTGAACGCAGATTGTAATCGTCAAGATACAAATGAGGTTTAAGATGAAATCAAGTGGCAAACTTGAAGAAATTTTTAGTTTCATATGTTATAACTAATATTTTAATTCATTTTAATTGTCCAATGTTGGTAGTCCACAGTTAGTAGTCCACAGTTAGTAATTCAATAATTCACATATAGTTTAATATATAATATTCGAATTAATTAATACGTGTCGTAACCCATTGTATACATGTCTCAGACTCGATCACAACTCAAAGTATATATATTATTTAGAATCAACCTCGACCCTTTATATGCTAACTCGAGCATTACCGCGATATAGAGTGACTTACGGTTATTCCAAATAATATATATAGATGACGTCAATATGATATATCAAAATATTGTATATGTGTCCCGATTTATCCGACGATATTTAAAGTGCGTAAAATAAATAACAGAAATTAAATGACGATAAATAAAATTGCGAGAATTAAAATTGCGATAAATAAATTGCGATAAATAAATGTAATAAGGAATTAACAGTTAGCTAGGAACAGTTAGCGTGGATTCTTAACAAAATTTCTCATAGTTAATTTGTTTGTTTCTAACAAATTTTATTTTTGTCCAATATTTTCTTCATTATGCCACTTGTTGAATTCTGATAAGTCAAAATCCAAATATGAAATTGAATGAAAATGGTTATTTTGCGGTACACGGATACATATATCTGTGGATGTAAGTAGGATAGTAATTGACTGTCGAATCAGGTTTGAATAATGTTCAATGTAACTTATTAATGTGAAATCTAAATATTCCTCGAGTATTACCTACCCGTTAAAATATTTTCACCATTAACAGTTTGTACAAAAGAATTTTTAATTACAATCTTTATGAAAACATATATCCATATATATTTTCTTCAGATGTAATCATGGATTTAATGAGTCAATATGATATTAAACTCATTTGATTTACCGTTAGAACAAGAATATATAATCTCTAAAACATTAGAGATTACATAATTACCATGTCGAACGAAGATAAATGATGAGGAACGATTCGTAGAACCATGATTAAGTTCGAGGTATGGATTGTGATGTTGAGTCATGTGATGTTGAAACTTGGGTTGTTGGTGGTACTGGTTTTGATGTTAATGGTACTGTTGGTGCCGGTAGTGTTGTTGAAGCTGGTAAGTTTTGCACCATATTCTCCAAATTTATTACTCGAGCGCGAAGCTCGTTGACTTCTTTCATTAATCCAGAATGACTGTCGGTCGGAACGAGCAGATGAATAAGGTTTAGAATCTGAGTTGTGATATAATCGTGGCGAGATACTCTGGAAATGAGAGAGAAAATGGTGTTTCGAACAGGTTCGCCGGTAAGTGCTTCAGGTTCTTCACCAAGAGGTGAATTCAGTTGGTGGAAGGGATCACCTTCTTCTTGTCTCCAATGATTTAGTAGGCTACCAACCCAACCCTAATTTATCCAGAATAAATGATGGCTAATTGGTTGATCCATTCCGGTCACACTGCTTTTGGAGCTCGAGTGGAACTCCATATCAGAATCCGAGGGACTTGAACTAATGGTGAGTTCCATTTCGTACGATTGAATAAAGGATTTTTCGATATGAAATGATGTTTGGCGATCGGATGGTATTCTAATTACATAGAATATCCGTATATATAGAACAAAAGATTTCGTAGATTACGGAGGAATTTACGGAATATGTCAGGCAATGTTTGCAGTAACAGATACGCTAAGATATGAATTTTGTCTATACACTATTCATGCAATCCATGCAGTAAGATGTGTCTAGACTAAGAATGATAAGCAGGTAATTTCCTAAGGATGATAAGCAGGTAATTTTTGACAAGAAATGATAAGCAAAAATTTTGACATGCAGACACGGTCGAAGTCCAGACTCACTAATGCATCCTAACAACTATCAGTTAGACATACTAATACAAGACCTAGTTCGCTAAGACCACCGCTTATATACCAACTTTAACAACCCGTCCTAATCCATCTGGACGAATACATCACATTTGGTTACATCGCGAGGTATTTGACCTCTATATGATACATTTTACAAACATTGCATTCGTTTTTAAAAGACAAACTTTCATTACATCGAAAGTTGACAGCATGCATACTATTTCATAATATATCCAACTATAATTGACTTAATAATAGTCTTGATGAAATCAACGACTCGAATGCAACATCTTTTGAAATATATCATGAATGACTCCAAGTAATATCTCTAAATTGAGCAAATGCACAGCGGAATATTTCTTTAATACCTGAGAATAAACATGCTTTAAAGTGTCAACCAAAAGGTTGGTGAGTTCATTAGTTTATCATAATCATTCATTTTCATCATTTTAATAGACCACAAGATTTCCAGATATTTAATTGTACACGTAACCCGAGTACAAAATAATACGCGTAACTCGCGAATTAAAAATTCATTCATATGGTGAACACCTGGTAACCGACATTAACAAATGCTTCTAGAATATCCCCAAATATACTGGTACACTCATCTGTATATAAAATCGAAGTACTAAAGCATCCATAACCTGGATGGGGTTTGTTAGGCCCATAGATCTATCTTCAGGATTCGAGTCAATTAGGGGGTGTGTTCCCTAATTCTTAGGCTACCAAGCTAAAAAGGTGATATCCGGTATAATGATCTAGCCATAGAATGTAGTTTTAAGTACATGTGTCTATTTCGTCAAACATTTATAAAAACAGTGCATGTATTCTCAGCCCAAAAATATATATCGCAAAAGCATTTAAAAAGGGAGCAAATGAAACTCACGATAATGTATTTTGTAGTAAAAATACATATGAAGACATTGAACAAGAGTAGGTTTGGCCTCAGATTCACGAACCTATATCATTTGTATATATATATTAACACACGTAATTGTAATCGAACAAATATATATATATATATATATATATATATATATATATATATATATATATTAAGAAATTAATAAGTTTCATTATATATATTTTTATTTTATAAAAAAAATATTAATATAGTTAGGTTATGTGTAGTAAACATATATTTATATATATATATATAATCTTTATTTTTAAGCTTATAACTTTAATAACATAATTAAAACTTTTATTTTCATATTCATAAGTATTAGTAATAATGATATAGATAATACTGATAACAATAATAATGATAGTTTTAGTGATATCAAAAAAATAATTTTAGTAAAGATGATAGTCAGGATAATAAATTTAATAATAACAATACTAATAATCATTTTAATAATAATGATAACATTAATAATAATAATTATGTTATTAATAATAAAAATAATACTAATAATGATAAAATGATATATATTCTTATATTAATGATAATAATAATAAATTTTCTTTACTATCATGATAATAATAATAATAATAATAATAATAATAATAATAATAATAATCATAATAATAATGATAATAATAATACTAATAATGATCATGATATTACTAATACCTAATAATAATAGTAATAATAATAATAAACTTATTACTAACGATGATAATAATAATAATTTTTATAATAATATTAATAATAATAATGATAATACTAATAATAATAATTATAATGATCATACTAATAATTATAATGATAATACTAGTATTACTAATAATACTTTTAATAATAATAATACTATTAACAATAATAATAATAATTATAATAACATTAGTAGTAATAATAATAAAAATGATAATAATAATAATTAAATTAATAATAGTAGCTACCTCCAAAAGAAAAGGTTTTTTAAAAAAATGCCATCACCGAGACTCGAACACGCGACCTCTCGCTACCCGACACCACCCCTTAACCATCTGTGCTGCTTATTCTTTCTATTCTAATTCCTATCCTGATTTAATATAACCCGTAATATCATCACATCATCTTCTTCATCTCATCATCAATATCATCGTTGATCATCACATCATCCACCATCATCATCTTAATCAGTTATCATAATCATAACCAATCGTTAACATCATCATCTTGTACCATCAGTCATCATCATCATCGACATAAAATCACGATTTCATCGTGACCCATTACTATTCATCATCTTCAACATTATCATCATTCATCATCAAAATAATCCTCCTCGCCATCACGATCATGATCATCCTTTATTACTCATCATCATCGTGTTTCTTCCTTATTCAATATCATCGTCATTTTACAGTTAAAGAAATAGAAACAGAAATATGGCGGTGTAGCAGTAGTATTCATAGGGGTGTTTGGCTTCGGTTTTTGTAATAGAACAAGCACACGTAGAAGCAGCAACAATAGCGAAGACTGTTGTGATGACGAGTTGGTTGCAGGTGGTTATTTAGGGTGTTTAATGGTGGTGAAAGGTGGTTCGAAACAGAATCGTGAGTACGGTAGTGGTGGTAGTGGTGCCTCGATGAAAAATATGTTTTGTGGGTGGTCGATCTTCAAAACGGAAAACGAAAAGGTGATTAAAAGTAGCTGCAACAACAGCCTATTTTGGAATGGGGCTGATCAAAACAGAAATGTAAAACAGGTTAGTTTGTTTTAAATGATGAAGGTGGTGGCTAGTTGGTAAACGAAAACAGAAAAAAGAAAATTTAGGTGGTTAGATGATGGTGCTAAGGTGGCTCACGACAGTGATCAAGGTTCGAAGGTGGTGGCAGAGATTATGGCTTCGGTGGTGGAAGGTTTTGAGATGGTGAGGTGATGAAGATGGGTTTGTATATGCGTATGTATGATATATATATATATATATATATAATGATTAATAATATAATATTATATATATATATATATATATATATATATATATATATATATATATATATATATATATATAACGATTAATAATATAATATTAATAATAATTAAACTCAAGAGTGAAATGTGCTGGATAGTAAAGAAATAGTTAAGCCGCCTGAATTATTAGTTTACTATTCTATCACGGAGTGCTATATCATGGTCCATTGTTAAACAGTTAATATATAAAAGTCTTTCTAAGAATCTCAAATTTTTAAATTAAGTTCATTTAATTATTTCAGTCATTTACTGTTTAGAACCTGATAAAAAAATGTTCGATAATTATTTATTTTCTGTTCCAATTACTATATACGGAGTACTAATATTTGAACTAAAAATGTAAAAATTATTTTTATCTAACCTAAAATCTTCGTAATCAATTTACAGTCCAAATGTTATTTTAATCCTTCATATATATATGCATTAGATTTATATGAACATTAATGATATGCCAACCGAGTGTTACTGACGTTTACTAATTAGGCCTGAAATCACAAAACATATATTTAATATACCTTATTTATATTTTTTAAATAATAATTATCATAATATCATATTTTTATTTTGTTTTACATAATTAATTTTAACAACAACGACATAAAATATTTAAAGTTATATTTCCAAATTATTATATTTATATATACATATGTATTTAAATACACACAAATCTATTTACAATTATTTATTCGTGAATCGTCAGAATTGGTCGAAGGTCAATTGAATTCATGTAAATAGTTCAAAAATTTTGAGACTCAACATTTCAGGCTTTGCTTATCGTGTCGAAATCATAATAAGATTAGGTTTAAATTTGGTTGGAAATTTCCGGGTCATCACAATAGGACATACACAGACAGTGATATCTCAAGAGGACTACATAACCAATTGCAAAGTAAATTGCATTATGAAATACCACGTGAGACTCGAACTTGAGACCTCACAGATAACTACAGGGGCGGTGACCACATGTGCTACGAGTCTACGTTATAAGTTTCAAATTTTGTATGAGTGTACCATGAGTCATACTATCATTTAGAATAAAATGAGATCTAAGTCAATCGTGAATTGCCGCGGGTGTGTGAACCTTTTTTTTTTGTTTTGGAGAAGGTTGCCCGCATATTTTTGCGGACGTGATGATTATCATTTTACAAAACTGTATCTCTTCCATTAAATATTTTACCCGTAATAAGTCTAACAAAATCAAAATAACAATAACCCGATTAACCTACTAAATACAAATTATTTACTTTTTATAATTAAACCAATAGAACCCACAAATTTGGATACTTTGTTTAATCAATAGTAATTATGGGAAAAGAAAAGAAAGAAGGTAGTATGAAAACGGAAGGTTGTAAAAAATATTAGGATTTTTCTATCAATAGCTGAGAGTTTTTTGTTAATGCTATTTTTTTAAACAACAATTTCGACATCAAATGCTCTCATTTGTCACCCACTCACGCGTTAGGAGGAAACTCTTCACACACCATCGCCGTATTGGGTACCTGGTATGCTTTGGATTAAACCGAGATGCTTAAGGCTTGCACCGTATCACCCCAACAGATCCTTGAGAAAACCCCCTCCCAGGATTTGAACTCTCGCCTATTATTTCAAGAACGTGGGCCCGAGATCAACATAGGAACTGTACTACTCAATACATGCCTCGGTGGTTTTTTGTTAACGTTATGCTTCATATAAACTACGATAATTAGTAAAAGTTTAATATTTCTAAATTTATAAATATTATTAATGTACATCATTTATATTATTCTATGTATTATGTATGTATTGCATGACTGTTAACAAAGGAAAAAAAAGGTACTGTTTACTAAAGACGATTTTATCTTCACATGCAATGCACATGTTAAAACTTAATGGAGTTACTTAATAGAAGTTTGATAGAGGGATGGTTATTGCACATTTTTGCAAATCAAAGGATTCTAAAAGAAAAAAAATCAGAGGGACGTTGATTGTAATATAGGTTATAATTGAGGGACTAACCGAGCAAAATTATTAAAATATGATATGAAGATGTAAATGAATAATAGGAAAAGATATTACATTTAAGGAAAAGGTCTAAATTTTGGTGTTAGATGATTCGATTTGAGATAATGTTGAGTTTTATGTCAAATCATAACTAGTGGTTGATATCGGCTAAAAAGTCACGTTTTTACCCCCGATATTGAGTCCCAAAAGCATAAAATTCAAAATTTTGTCTGCAAAATAATTGCTTTTTTAGTTAAATATGTAGATAAAGTAATTACGAAGACAATGCAAAAAGAATCAAGAGAATCAGAGCTAAAACGAAGAATCTAGAGCGAAAACGGTGAAAGACAAGAAATCAAGTTACGAACCAGGAAATCAGCAAGCCAAACGGCCTGCCAAACGGCCTACCAAATGGCCTGCCAAACGACCTACCACACGCCCAAGTTAAACGGCCCTTGCAAAAGGCTTGGTCTAGTAAACGGCCCCTGCAAACGGCCTACCAGCCGTTTGCAGGGAATTTTCAAGTCTATTTAAAGGCCTTTTGTCGTCCAATTTCAACACACCTCTTCTCATTCTCTCACTACAATACACTTTCTCTCACTAAAGCTTTCTAGACATTCTCACCTCCGAGCGGGAAATTAATTATCCGGAGGCGAACGCCGAAGATTGTAATAGGAGCGGTCTAGAGGATGTCAGCACTTGTAATGGTCCAGATCTCGTCTGTAAATGGTGAACGCTTTCCTTAATTTAATGAAGTTATCTTGTTATCTTAAGTTGCTTTCATTTTGCATGCCTATCTATCTGTTACAAATGTTTATTATATGTTGAATAATTTATCTGAAACTTATCCTACTGTTATGCCAAAACCTTGACGGTTTAGAAGTTTAATTTACGGATCACCCTTTCCGCTTATTCACATGGCTATAATCTAGTATTAGGACCTGATCAACCCTAGGATACAAGGTAAGTAGTTATGTGTGCTTAATGTCACAATATGGATATAGTACCTACGTACGAATAACCATTTATTCGTCAAAGAAGAGCTGCCCATTTAGGTTGTGATTAGAGTAAGCAATATAGAGTTCAATGAACACTGGCTTGCTTAGAAGCATGATTCGCGTCAGAAGCAATGTTCTTGAGATGTTGTAAGATGATCCGGGGTAGAGTAAGTGATCGCAAAGGAGAGACTTCTAATCCAATTAGCAGTACCTTAGAATATCTAAGATTGCACATCTGTTAATGTAAAGGCATAACGTAGTATTAAGTGGTGGAATATTGCTTTAGTTAGACCAACTAGGATTAAGAAAAGCTGGGATTTTCCTTTAGGGATATACTACTTTGTTCATGTACCTAGGATCATGTCCATAAGGTCGTTTAAACCCTCTGAGGTTAACGTTGGGAGTATGGATATCCGTCTTAGCCAGAATCTTCAAAGCCTAAACTCTTAGTGACAAATCAGTTAGGTTCATAGTCCGGTTGATTGAGGTTTAGTGTTTATTCTAGGAAGTTAAACTCTAGTGATAGCTCCCCATCAGAATTGTATTCTCCATACCTATCTATCTTTATCTTTACAGTTACATTATAATATTATTAGTTAATCTTAATCTATCACCTCTTGTCACTAGGGTTAACTATATAGGCACTTTTATCCCACATTATTGAGAAGACACACAAAAATATGAACCTGAGTTATATTTACCACTTACTCGTTAAAAGGAAGACAAGTAGGTGAGTTATAGTTAGGAGACCCCAGCTAAATATAAATGATAAAACTGTTACTCTCTTTTGGTAGCTAATTCTGACGTGTTGCGACCTAACGACACCACACAAATAGAACCGTTCGTTTTGGCCATATTATTGGTATAAGTGTTATTATACACTATATAAATGTAGTAGTAAATGGTGCCCTCCAATTGGTCCAAACCAACTATTCATCCTATTCACCTCTTTTTTTTTTCTCTTTTTTAATACACATAATAAATAAATTATACAATTTGTTTTTATTAAATATATAAACCAACTATTCATTCTATTCACGTTTTTTGTTTTTTTTTGTTTTTGTTTTTTATATACATAATAAATAAATCGTACAATTTGTTTTTATTAAATATACATAATAAATAAATCATTCAATTTGTATTATAGAATTTCTTTTTTTATTTTCGCCAATGCTAAATAAAGAATATAAAACTTTGAGTAACTTTTCATTTTTTCTTTGTCTGTGTGATTAAATCAATAAAACTATTTTTTTTGTAACACTTTTTTAATAACATCTTTTTTGCAGTTTCTTTTTACCTAGGGATTTTTATTATTATTATTATGCAACAGCTAAATACATCAATTTTTCCCTTTTTTGTGAACTACTAATTTTTTTTTTGTTTTGTGAGCAGATGCTAAATATCAAAGTAGTTCATTTAGTTAAAAAAAATTCATTTAATAAATATCAAATAAATAAAAAAAACTTCTTGTTTGCGTGTTTCCTGATGGCATGTTTAGAGGAGAACAAGTCGACCATATCGAGAGCCATACCTGGACATATGGACCCTTCCACTTCTGCTGAGAAAATCTACCACGGACATACTCTTCCTCTTAACTTTATATCCTCGATTTCTTCTTCAACAATTCTTATTTGGCAAAATAATTATTCTTCATCCAGTGCGTCGTTGTGCTTCATCTGTTACAAAAGGTAAATGGTTCACGACTGTGTTGTTTCAGTTTTTGCCTTTTTTAATTGCTTGATTTACGCCTAATATTTGTTACTTTCATGCAGCGTTGCTCAATTTTGATTGATCCTAATCCTAGGTATGCTGTTCTGTTATTTTCAATTTATGTGTTTTTACTTATGTATTACTGGCTGTGGTGTTGCCTTCGATAGTATGTGTTTCATTGTGTTGAATTCTTGTTACATTTCTATAGAGTTATTTTTTGGCTTGATAAATTCTTTCTTCGGTATCTCAATGAGAGCTTGGCGAAAAAGAAAAAAAAATAATGAAAATAGACCTGCACTGTATAATTCTATGAGGAACAGTAGTGGATGTTCTGAGGAATCTGTTGTTTCTTCGAAACAACTTGCTGCGAGGACTCATTTGCGTCGATCGAATGATGGTAAGGTTAAACTTTTATTTTGTTTTTTAATGTTTGGTTCTTGATTTTCACAAAAAATGATTTTTTATGATGCTGCACTCAGATGATGTTAGCTGTACGCCTGTTATTACGCACTTCTATAGTTTATCCGCGGTCTTCGACTCATCAGTTCATACATTTGTTATTGTGGTATTTATCGTGTATATTTATTATTTGTTGCATATTTTTGAAATTTAGCCTGCCATGTTTTATCTTTGCTCTTTATATATTAGTGAATCTTGCTAATGCTGTTGGTATCCTAGGAAGCACATAGTATATTTGACTTGCTTTCGATGCTAATTTACTGCTCGTGCTGCCTTTGCGCTTATTATTTGCTTTACTGCAGCCTATTGTAGGGTTGGCCTTTGAAATACAGCCTATCATGTGTCTTCTTTAGTTTTTCGTTAATAGTGGCATTTGTTAAACTTATTTCTATCCTACATTAGTAGTTCTTTTGACATGAATTTTTTCTTACAGTAGCATTATAATATTAGAATTAAGGGTGATCAACTTATTTAATACTGAAAAACTGAGATGCAGCTACCGTGTTTGCTCGAAAATCATAGTGTCAGTGTGATGATCCAGTTGGCATGTTTGTGTTTGCAACTTGTGTTAGCAAAGCTATAGTCTGCTTTAGTCAGCTAAATGTTTTGGAACTGGTGTCTTGCTTAAATGTAGTTGTTTCTCATCGTTCTAGTTTGTGTTTATTTTTTGGCCTGCTCCGATGGTTTGTTTATTCTTTAATATGTTTTTTTCCCTTTTCAGAGTTCTCGAGTTACTATCGTGATTTTAGTGATTGTAGCTGTGTTTGTTCATAGTGTGGGGCTCTGTTTTGGCGTGTTGAGGGTCTGAAGCATTACTTCAAAGACAAACAAATACATTATCATTGCTGCTGTGAAAATGGACAGGTTGTTTTGCTGCGTTTTGAGGAACCCCCGCCATTGGTTAAGCAACTTCTGTAAACTCAGAGTTTTTTTGATAACATTCGCGCTTACAACCAGATGTTTAACATAACCTCTTTTAGGGCTCGAGTTGATGATAACATAAACATCGGTCGTTCCCCATACGTTTTCAAAGTATCTGGCCAGATTTACCATTGGATTGGTTCGCTGTGTCCTCAAGAGGTTTGTCCCCCAAGGTTTTTACAGCTTTACATTTATGATACGGCACAAGAAGTGGAAAATAGAATGTCTCATTTTGGTGGGCCGGATTCAGATCGTCTTTGCAGTGAGGTTGTGTCTCAGCTGGTTCAGTTGCTAGATAGGCACAACAAATTGGTTAAACTTTTTCGCACTGCTCGAGATAAGTGCACGGGTGTTGAGATACCCACGTTTGAAGTTTGCCTATTTAGCATTGCTGGTTCAAGACAACATGCGCTACCGAGCTCCCGTGCAGTGGGCGCTATTGTGTTCGGTACCGGTCCAAAAACAGTTACGGACTACGATGTTATTATCGAGCCTTTGTCACATAGACCAAGGTGGATCAACAAACTTTACCTTTGTACATGTCATTGCAATATCCATTGATGTTCTTCTTTGGCGAACTGGGCTTCCACCCTGGGTCAGTGTTACGTGACATTACTGCTGCCCAGTGTGGACGCACACAGAAAATGTCAATGAATATGTTTTACAGCTATCAGCTACATGATAGGTCTAGTGTTTACAGTCTGATGTTGCTCCTCGGCCGGCTATTCCAGCAATATGTAGTAACTGTTTATTGCAGTATCGAGTTGGATCACATGGACTACATTAGAATGAAACAGCAGGATATACGCAACGAATACCTTACCGGCTTGCATGACGCTATAAATAGGGGTGATCAGACTGGCGCAGACGTGGGAAGTATAACAATTCTACCCGCTTCTTTCACTGGCGGTCCCCGTTACATGTTTAGCCATTACTTGGACGCGCTAGCCATTTGTCGCGTTTTTAGTAATCCCGAATTTTTTATCACCTTCACGTACAATGTGAAGTGGCCTGAAATCGTTCGCTATCTGCAACCCTACCCGTATTTAACAGCTTCAGACCGGGCTGATATTGTTGCCCGTGTATTCCACTCAAAAGTTAAAAAATTCGTTACGTTCTTAAAACAGGAGAAGCATCTTGGCAACTTTAGAGGAAGTAAGGTTTCCTTTATTATTTTTTAGCTCCCTTTATTAGAGAAACCTCGCGCTGTTCTCCACTAACATTTTTTACCTCTTTTTTTCAGTACTTTATACAATCGAATTCCAGAAAGGGGGTTTACCGCACTGCCATACATTACTGTGGGTATATTCAGAGGCTTCAGGTACAATCATCGAGCACCTGGACGACTACACATCTGCTGAATTGCTTGACCCCCGAAGTGATCCAGTCGGTTACACAGTTATCTCAGCCACTATGATGCATGGTCCATGTGGCTTGAGCAAAACTAAAGCTCCCTGTATGGAAGATATTTCTTGCTCAAATTTTTTTCCAAAGGTATATAACAACAAGACATTCTTTGACGTTGACGGTAGGGCTCACTATCAGTGGCGTAATGCTGGTGTATATATTACACATTCAAGTGTCAAGCTTGATAATAGTTACGTTGTTCCTTATAATCGCATACTATCTCTGAATTTTCAGGTAATACTGGTGTATATACCACACATCCAGGTGTCAAGCTTGAGAACATTTACATTGTTCCTTATAATTGCTTACTATCTCTGACTTTTCAGGCTCATATAAATGTTGAATGCTGCGGTTTGACGATGCTTATCAAATATCTGTTCAAATACATTTCTAAAGGCAGGGACCGTGTTGCAACTCGCATCTCAAAGCCTTTAGGCACCAACAATTCACAAACACCTAAAAAATCTGAACCAGTTGACAAAATTCATAATTTCATTGACGCTCGGTTCATTTTCCCTCACGAGGCTTGCTGGCGTATTTTCAATTTTCCAATACATCATTGTGAGCTTGGCGTGCAAATCCTGGGTGAAATGACCCGTCCATATTACTATAAACGCAATACGTTATTCATTGGTCCTATAGCGAGGTATTTGACCTCTATATGATACGTTTTAGAAAATATTGCATTCGTTTCATAAAAAGCACACCATTATTATACATAATGCATGTTTTAAACAATTAGACGATTATTTAAGGAATAATCCCCATAATACATCGGTTTTCAAATACTACACACTTGACATAACAGTCAGATATAATACATGACAAAGGTTTTATTGAATGCAACACTTTATTTAATTAAAAGCATGAGACACCATGCACAACTTGCTCAGATTATGCAACAGCGGAAGACTTTCTTAAGGACCTGAGAATAAACATGCTTAAACAGTCAACACAAAGGTTGGTGAGATATATAGGTTTAACATTGATATAAATATAGACCACAAGATTTCATAGTTATAAATATATGTACACTCGCAAGTGTATAAAAGTATTCTATAAGTTGTTGAGCGCTTCGGTAACCATACTTAACCATTAATGTAGCATATTCCCTTTATTATGAAATCTCCCCACACTGTACCAAGTGTAGTAAAAATG
Organism: Rutidosis leptorrhynchoides; assembly: GCF_046630445.1. NCBI lineage: Eukaryota > Viridiplantae > Streptophyta > Magnoliopsida > Asterales > Asteraceae > Rutidosis > Rutidosis leptorrhynchoides. The sequence continues at coordinate 32,602,138 of NC_092335.1, forward strand.
AAGTACTATGCAACCGTTTATGATACTAGAGCGACTAGCCCGGTTGGGGTTGTCAAACTCGATAGATCTATCAATAGGATTCGCGCTTACATGTTCTTACAACATGTAAATATTAGTTACCAAACTATTAGGGAAGATATGCAAGGTGGTACAACTCAACGTAGAATATATTTTAAGTACTTGTGTCTATGGCGTAAAACATAAAATGCATGTATTCTCATCCCAAAATATTTGTAGAGTTTAAAAATGGGACTATATACTCATGGTAGTAAAAGTATATTAATAATAAGTTTTCAGCTTATTAAAAATATGGCCGTCGTCCTTGGATTCACGAACCTATAACAATAATAATGATTAAGATAATAATACGACATGTGAATAAAATAAAACAAGTTCATAGAATTAATTTTTAACATTTTTATGTTAGTAATCCTTTGTTAGTAGTCCAAAATTGTCCGAAATGTTCAACAGTCCAATAATCGGTATATATATAATCTTAGAATTACCCCACGACGTATTGTATACGTATTGTCTTTGCATCAATCCAGAGACGTATTGTATACGTATTATCTTAGAATTTATCAAAACGTATTGTATACTTATTGTCTTAGGATTTATCAAAACGTATTGTATACTTATTGTCATGGAATGTTCCAAGATTATTATTATATATATATATATATATATATATATATATATATATATATATATATATATATATATATATACAATCTCGGAATTAACTAAGATTATAATATTTTTTTATACTAATGATAACATGTCCAAATATATATAGGATATAGGAAAAGTTAGCAAGGATATGGTTAATATAGTTTTTACAATATAAATTTTGTCCATACAACGTTAATTTTAGCAGATTTTGTTTTGTTCGCCAAATATTCATTACAAATCCGTTTAAAGTGAATCAAATTGCTATGGATTCCTTAAGAAGTTAATTTTTCAAAAACAATTCGAAAAGTTCAGCACATGTATTAATATTTAGAGTTTTACCCTCTTTTTGTGCCGGTGGACAGATTTGGAAGAATCCCGGTACCCACCCAATATATGATTTTTGATAAAATACTTCCACTTTGTCTAAAATCATGAAAAAATACTGGAATTCTTATTTACATATATTAACATATTTCCAAAGTCTTAGACTCGAACTTAAAGTCTAAGATAGATTTTTAATTCCCAACCCAAAACAGCCCGCTTTTTACCGAATGGAGATTAAACGATATATATAAATAAGTGTTATTAGAGTTGAGTTAGAAAGATTAGATTAGTTCTTCAAACAAGTTTAGAATCAACTAAACTATGTTCTAGTTTATAAACTCTTATATAGATAGCTATAAACATATGAATTGAACAAGAGTTGAAGTAGAGTTTTTACCTCAAGTTTAGAATGTAAAGTTGCTGGAAAGAAGTAGTAGAACAAAACTTGAGAGAGTTCTTGCAAGTGTGTGTGAAAATTAGAAGTAAAATTTGGAAAATGAATGTGTAAAAATGAGTTAGAAATGGTGCTTATTTATAGGCTTGAAAATTTGTTTTTAGTGAAAATATCTAGTATAAGTTAAAATGTATTAAGTCATTGATAATGCTAAAAACGAACACATATTTTATAGCATTATCCTTTAAGAAAGACAAGCTTTTGGTTGCAATTGTTCTATTTATAAGTGATATTCGTTTAAATATTAAAAGGTGAAGACAAAAGACAGATTCGACGATTTAAAGATGCAAACGACCAAAACGCTAAAAAGTACAAAGTACAATCCAAGAGGTTCAATTTATTGATGAGAACCGTCTCAAAATTACAAAAGTACGAGCCGCGAAACGCAAAGTACAAGATATTAAATCATACGAAAGGACGTTTGAAAATCCGGAACCGGGACATGAACCAAATATCAACGCGTGACGCAACGGACTTAAAATTACGAGTCAACTATGTACAAGAATATAATATAATATATATATAATTATATAAAATTATATATATTATATTATATATTATTAAATAAAACGTCGGCAAATAAGAAAACAAAAGTATGTGAGCTGTCCCAGGTAGCCATGCGATCGCATGGCCAGGCAGTGTTAAATCCATGCGGTCGCATGGAACACTGTAGCTGCACAAGTCCTATAAATTGGAACGTTTTCTGCCGAGTTTGAGCATCCTTTTTCTACTTCATACTCTCAATATATATTTATATTTATATTTTAATTTTAATTTTAAGTTAATAATAATAAGGTTATAGTGGCGAATGTTTTGAGTTTGTAAGTCAAAATTCTGTCCGTGTAACACTACGCGATTAATACTCATTGTAAGTTATGTTCAACCTTTTTAAATTAATGTCTCGTAGCTAAGTTATTATTATGCTTATTTAAATTGAAGTTATCATGATGTTGGGCTAAATATTAAAGACGGGGTAATTGGGCTTTGTACCATAATTGGGGTTTGGACAAAAGACCGACACTTGTGAAAATTGGACTATGGACTATTAATGGGCTTTATATTTATTTAACTGAATGATAGTTCGTTAATTTAATATAGAGATTTACAATTGGACGTACCTATAAATAACCACATACACTCGATCGGACACGATGGGTGGGATATTTATAAGTACTAATAATCGTTCATTTAACCGGACACTGGAATGGATTAATAGTCAATGGACTCATTAAAACATGGGTGGATTACATACAAGGACACTTGGTGTAATTGATAATAAAGTATTAAAACCTTGGATTGCACACAGTCGATAACCTGGTGTAATCATTAACAATGTATTAAAACCTTATTACAGTTTAAGTCCCCAATTAGTTGGAATATTTGACTTCGGGTATAAGGATAATTTGACGAGGACACTCGCACTTTATATTTATGACTGATGGACTGTTATGGACAAAAAACCGTATGGACATATTGAATAATCCAAGACAAAGGACAATTAACCCATGGTAATAAACTAAAATCAACACGTCGAACATCATGATTATGAAAGTTTAAATAAGCATAATTCCTTTATTTTATATCTTATCGCATTTTTAATTATCGTACTTTTAATTATCGCAATTTTATTTACCATCATTTTATTTATCGCACTTTAATTATCGTCGTTTACTTTACGCTTTAAATTAAGTTATATTTATTTTTAATATTTTACATTAGGTTTTAATTGTGACTTAAGACATAAAATCGACAAACCGGTCATTAAACGGTAAAACCCCTTTTTATAATAATAATAATACTACTTATATATATATATATATATATATATATATATATATATATATATATATATATATATATATATATATATATATATATATATATATACAAATATAGTTTAAAAATATAGCGTTAAACTTGGCTAGCTCCCTGCAGAACGAACCAAACTTACTAAAAACTACACTACTTTACGATTAGGTACACTGCCTATAGTATTGTAGCAAGGTTTAGGTATATCCACTCTATAAATAAATAAATAACTTGTGTAAAATTGTATCGTATTTAATAGTATTTGGTAATAAAAATATAACTATTTCGTATACACCTCGCATAACATCAAGTATTTTTGGCGCCGCTGCCGTGGATGCCATAGAACGCTATAATAAAAAAATAAAAATTTTAAGCTATTTTTGTAAAAATATAATTATATATAAGTTACAAAAATATAAAAACATAAAAAAATATATCTCTATATTTTTAAAATTAAAAAGTTTATATTTTTTTAAGAGTTATAAAAACTAATAAGTAATTTATTTTTTTAGTTTTAGTTAAGTTATATTACATTTTCTATAATTTTAAAAACAGAAAAAAATATATAAAATCTGAACATGCAAAATTTCGGCCTGCACCCATTCTGAACCTGCACTTCATGCGACCGCATGGCTTAGACATACAGAACTCATGCGATCGCATGAGCGTGTCTAACAGGAAACATTGTATGCCATAAATACAGATTAGGGTTTTATTATTAATTATTATTATTATTAAACTTAATTAGGGTTTAATTTAATATAATTAGTTTTAGTTTATTTAATTTTGTATTTTAAGTTTTAATTAGTTTTATTAATATATAAAATTAATACTTTTATAAAATAATAATATAAAAATATTAATTTTGTAAAATTGTATTTTTATCAACTTAGTTTATTTTTGTATTTTGTATTTTTATTTATAATCGTTTAATTCGTAATTTGTATTTTTATCATTCGTAATTTGTTTTAAACTTAGTTTTTGCCATAGTTATATTTTATATTTCTAGATTTTCAGGCGTTGCCGTAAAATCCCTTAAGTACTTTTTCTTTAGAATAAGATTTAGACGCTTTAGAATTTTACGACGTCACTTATCGCTTTAATATTTTAATAGATTTTAGTACTTTTTAAGTTATTGCCGTTTTGGATATAGAATTCCTTTTAAGCTTTAATACCTTTAGACGTAAGTTTTAATTTTTAGTTTTTAGCCTTTTAAGTTTTGACGTGCTAATTTCTTTTTATTTTTCGACTTTTATTTTTCGACGCTTATTTTTCGACCTTTTATTTTTCGACCTTTTATTTTTCGACGTTTTACGACGCACTCTTTTTCTTTTTTGTTTCTCGATGCTCTAGTTTTTAGGACATAGAATTTCTTTATTTTCTTTAAATTTAGACGAAAAATTATTTTAAGCGGTTAAATTGATAGACATCTAAAATTTTCTGGTTCGTAGTAATAGTTGAATTTGTTAGTGGCGAGTTGTGGGCTTCCGATTTAAAGGGTCCTGACTACCTGCTGCATCTATTGGCTATTCGAAACGTAGGCAAAATCAGAAAAGTCTATTAATTTGATAACTTATATAATTTTTATTTTTATAACTAATAGGATATTCAGTGAATGCACCGAGCAAAACGTTCACCACTTTTTATACGTTCACCACCTGTAACTTGATCAAGACATCTAGCCAATATTGTCGCCGTTGATTTTTCTTTAGAATCGTCATATAGTTGACCAAGTACTCCAATTCAAATTTTCGATAATCCATTTTTTGAACCCGACCTCACAATTGAGTATTCAGAGGATATTCAGGGATAATTCAGAGATCCTGAACCACTTCCTCCTGAACCACAAATCACTCATCCGGAGATTGTCGAGGAAGAAACCATTAAGTCAGAATCCTCTAGTGATTCAGATTCAACAAATTCAATAATGGAAAATCTAGAACCTCTAAGTATGGAAGACCGAATGAGGGCTAAACGCACTGGCCAAGGTCATGCAATTACTCAACCAGACATTAATGCAACAGATTATGAAATCAAAGGACAAATCCTACACATGGTAACTAATCAATGCCAATTTAGTGGTGAGCCGAAGGAAGATCCAAATGAACATCTTCGAACCTTTAAAAGAATCTGTACTCTATTTAAAATCCGAGAAGTTGAGGATCAACAGATCTATCTCATGTTATTTCCCTGGACTTTAAAGGGAGAAGCCAAAGATTGGTTAGAATCGTTACCTGAAGGGGCGATTGATACATGGGATGTTTTAGTTGAAAAATTTCTTAAACAATTCTTTCCGGCATCTAAAGCCGTGAGACTTCAAGGAGAAATTGTTACGTTCACACAAAAGCCAAATGAAACTCTATATGAGGCGTGGACAAGATTTGAAAAGTTGTTGAGAGGATGTCCTCAATATGGTTTAGACACTTATCAAATAGTACAAATATTCTACCAAGGATGCGATATTACTACAAGAAAAGACATCGACATAGCAGCTAGTGGTTCCATTATGAAGAAAACCGCAACTGAAGCTTACAAAATTATTGATAACACTGCTTCCCACTCACATGAGTGACATCAAGAAAAAGACATCGTTAGATCATCTAAAGCGGCTATAGCCGATTCTAGCCATGACTTTGATTCCATTTCCGCAAAGATAGATTCTTTCGAGAGACGAATTTAAAAGATGACTAAAGATATTCACTCAATAAGAATTAGTTGTGAGCAGTGTGGAGGACCACATTTGACAAAAGATTGTCTTAGTATTGATCAAACAATGGAACAACGAGAGAATGTTTCATACATGAACCAAAGGCCTGGAAATAATTATCAAAATAATTATCAACCGCCAAGACCAAACTACAATCAAAATCAGAATTATAACCGAAATGTTCCATACAACAACCAACAAGGTCCTAGCAATCAACAAGTATCTAATAATACTTACAATCAGCAAAGACCTATTTTTCCAATTAAACCACCACAAACTGATGATAAAAAGCCAAATTTAGAAGATATGATGTCGAAGCTAGTTGAATCTCAAACGCAATATTTCACATCTCAGAAACAAACTAATGAACAAATTGCTCAAGTATTTAGAAATCAACAAGCTTCTATTCAAAATCTGGAATAAGAAGTAAGCAACCTAGCAAGGTTGATAGGTGAAAGAAAATCAGGAAGTATACCTAGCGATACAAATACTAACCCCCGGAATGAAACAGCTAAAGCCATTACCACAAGAAGTGGTATTACACTTAAACCACCTGAAATACCTGAAATTTCTGATAACTCTATTCCTACTCCACAGGCACCACAGCCTGAGCAAGAGAAGGAAACAGAACCGGTAGTTGAAAAGGTTAATGAAGAGAATACAGTTAAGGAAAAGCCTTATGTTAAACCATACCAACCACCATTTCCTTACCCGAGTAAAATGAGAAAAGAAAGACTTGAAGCCGAGCAATCCAAATTCTTGGATATGTTTAAACAAATAAATGTCAATCTTTCTTTCATTGATGTGATTTCAGGAATGCCAAGATATGCCAAATTCCTGAAAGATCTAATCATAAATAGAAAGAAAATGGAAGAACTTTCGGCTGTTACAATGAATGCTAATTGTTCTGCAGTGCTGTTGAATAAGCTACCAGAAAAATTATCAGATCCAGGAAGTTTTACAATTCCATGTTTTCTGGGTAGTCTCAGTTCAATAGAAGCATTGGCAGACTTAGGTGCTAGTATAAATTTAATGCCATATTCACTATACGCTAAACTAGACCTGGGAGAATTGAATCCAACACGAATAAGCATACAACTAACCGATCGATCAGTAAAACATCCTAGAGGGATAATGGAGAACATGCTAGTTAAAGTTGGTACTTTAGTATTTCCAGTAGACTTTGTTATTCTGGACATGGAAGAAGATTCTCGAGTTCCTATCATATTAGGAAGACCATTCTTAAACACAGCTAAAGCAATAATAAACGTGTTCGGTAAGAAATGGACCCTAAGTATAGAGGACGAGAGTGTTACCTTTTCTGTTGATAGAGCCATGTGACAAATGCAATCTGCAGATGATACATGTTATTAGATTCAAACTATAGATTCACATGCAGAATTGTTAGAAGAATTTCCAGAATTACAAGGAACAGGAGAATGTTCTTTAGGAGAAGGAACTGAACAAATTGATGAAGCTGAAATGTTAGCCGCACTCATGGCTAATGAATACGAACCAACAACAGAAGAACTTTAAATGCTAAAAGAGGAAGACATATATCGATACAAATCATCAATAGAAGAACCACCGATATTAGAGTTAAAGCCACTTCTAAACCATTTGGAATACGCTTATTTACATGGTGAATCTGAATTACCTGTAATAATATCGTCTTCTCTTACGAAAAATGAAAAATCTCAACTCATTTCTGTGCTAAAAGCTCATAAACCAGCTATTGCATGGAAGATTCATGGCATTAAAGGCATAAGTCCTTCGTATTGCACACATAAAATCCTTATGGAAGAAGGTCATAAAACGTATGTGCAACGCCAACGAAGACTAAATCCTAATATGCAAGATGTTGTTAAGAAAGAAATTATTAAACTACTCAATGCAGGTTTAATTTATCCAATCTCTGATAGTCCATGGGTAAGCCCAGTTAAATGCGTACCTAAGAAGGGTGGCATGACTGTCATCACAAATGGAAAAAATGAGCTTATTCCTACTAGGACTGTAACAGGATGGCGGGTTTGTATTAATTTTAGAAAATTAAATGACGCCACCAGAAAAGATCACTTTCCCTTACCTTTCATTGATCAAATGTTGGAAAGGTTAGCCGGAAATAGTTACTATTATTTTCTTGACGGTTTCTTCGGATATTTTCAAATTCCAATCGCACCCGAGGACCAAGAGAAAACCACGTTCACGTGCCCTTATGGTACTTTTACTTACAAACACATGCCATTTGGACTTTGCAACGCCCCTGCAACCTTTCAAAGGTGCATGATGGTGATTTTTCATGACATGATAGAAGAATGCATGGAAGTATTCATGGATGACTTCTCAGTCTTCGGTGATACTTTTGAAACATGTCTAGTTAATCTTGAACGAATGCTTATTAGATGTGAGCAATCAAATCTAGTTCTTAATTGGGAGAAATGCCATTTCATGGTTAGAGAAGGCATCGTTCTTGGTCATAAAATTTCAAAGGAAGGAATTGAAGTGGATAGAGCTAAAGTAGATGTAATTGCTAAACTTCCACATCCCACCAATGTTAGAGGAGTTAGGGGTTTTCTAGGGCATGCCGGTTTTTACTGACATTTCATAAAAGATTTTTCTAAAATTGCCACTCCTATGAATAAACTCCTAGATTGGAATTTACCATTTGAACTCATGTGCGATGCAAGTGATTTTGCAATGGGAGCCGTTTTAGGACAGGATTGAAAAACGATTTCAACCTATTTATTACGCTAGTAAGATGTTACAAGGAGCACAAACAAATTACACAACTACTGAAAAAAAACTCCTTGCTATTGTCTTTGCTTTTGACAAATTTTGTTCATATCTCGTTCTAGCAAAAACGGTGGTCTATACCGACCATTCTGCTCTTAGATACCTTTTTTCGAAACAAGATGCCAAACCACGATTAATCCGTTGGATATTACTCTTACAATAGTTCGATATTGAAATCCGAGACAAAAAGGGAGCAGAAAATCTCGCAGCTGATCATCTTTCTCGTCTTGAAAATCTCGAATTAGAAGTTCTAAATGAATCGGCCATACAAGATAACTTTCCTGATGAATATCTTTTGAAGATCTATTATAATGAAATTCCATGGTTTGCAGACTATGCAAACTACTTAGTATGTGGATTCCTTGAAAAAGGGTTGTCGTACCAAAAACGAAAGAAATTCTTTAGTGAAATAAAACACTATTTTTGGGAAGATCCACATTTGTTTAAAAGTTGTCCCGATGGAATAATACGCCGATGTGTATTCGGGGATGAAGCTAGTCAAATCTTAAACCATTGTCACACAGGACCAACAAGAGGGCATTATGGGCCTCAACTTACAGCAAGAAAAGCCTACGACGCTGGATTCTATTGGCCTACAATTTTCAAAGACGCGCACCTTCTTTGTAAATCCTGTGATGCTTGTCAAAGGGCCGGAAAAATAAGTCAATGTGATGAAATGCCACAAAATGCCATTCAAGTATGTGAAGTATTTGACATTTGGGGTATTGACTTTATGGGTCCATTTCTAAAATCTCATAATAATCTCTACATTCTCGTTGCAATTGATTATGTATCTAAATGGGTGGAAGCACAAGCTCTCCCAACTAACGATGCACGAGTTGTAGTCAACTTCTTAAAACGTCTTTTTGCAAGGTTCGGAACACCGAAAGCTTTAATAAGTGATCGGGGCACTCATTTTTGTAATAATCAACTTGAGAAAGTTCTCAAAAGATATGGAGTAACTCATAAAATCTCAACCGCTTATCATCCACAAACAAGTGGACAAGTTGAAAATACCAACCGAGCTTTAAAACGTATTCTAGAGAAAACCGTAGGATCAAATCCGAAGGAATGGTCCATGAAATTGTAGGATGCACTCTGGGCTTTTAGAACAGCCTACAAAACTCCAATTGGAACCACACGTTTTAAACTCGTTTACGGAAAATCATGTCACCTTCCAGTAGAAATTGAGCACAAAGCATTTTGGGCTTTGAAAACATGTAATCTTGATTTGCATGAAGCCGGACGTCTACGGTTAAGTCAATTAAACGAATTAGAAGAATTAAGACATGAAGCATATGAAAATTCGTTAATCTATAAAGAAAGAACGAAGAAATGGCATGATAAAAGAATCAGAAGTTCAAAAGAATTTAAAGAAGGAGACAGAGTTCTTCTTTTCAATTCACGATTCAAGCTATTTCCTGGAAAATTGAAATCAAGATGGTCTGGACCATTCATAGTCAAAAGAGTTTTCCCGTACGGAACAGTAGAATTAATAAATTCAAATGGGATTGAATTTAAGGTTAATGGTCACAGAATTAAACATTACATAGATAATCCAATGGAAGTTGAAGATGAAGTTAATCACAATTTCGATACCACAGCTAACTAAGTGTGGGAAAATTCGAATCTTTTTTGGGTAATATGAATTTCTGTTAGAGTTAGATATTCTGTTTTCGTGTAGTTCTCGAGAATGGAATCCAAGTGGTCTTTCCCTAGCAGACCCTAAAGAACTAGTCTTCTCCCTCCATTCTGAATTTTTATTTTTTTAGGTTTTACGAGATGAAGAATTCCTTTGATCTGAACGATGGTCTACTACTACACGCTATGATTACTAAACGTAATAATAACATCTTTCCGAGTGAACTGGTATCATTCATAAGAGGAAAATGGATGAAGTAAGGAAAGAACTCAGGAAAGATCATCATAAGACACATTTTGGTAAAGGAAAATCAAAATCCGCAACAAAAAGAAGAGCACGACACCTTGAAAGATGTCATAAATGCGGAAAATGGTCACACGAAGGTAAATGTTCAAACAATCAAACATATTCAAATACCGAATTTGTTACTCTATGCAGAGAAGGACCGTTCATATGTTTAGAAGAAAAGTTATTGAAGAATCGAGGTTACGCTTATGTAGCTGTGGAAAATCAAATCACACGACTCTCCTATGAGTCGACTAAAGCAGGTCTCTGAGAATTCTATCTCACAGGTAAGTATGTACAGTTTTATTTTTTTTATTTTATTGCTTTTAACCTTTTGATAATAAACGCTGAATCGTTCGCTATAAAGTATTAAATTGATATTCAATAAAATTAGGTATGCGAAACTGAAATTATTGATTTCATACAAAAATTTATTACATAACTGCGAAATTTACCGTTTATTCTTAAGGTATAAATATCTTTAATCAATCAATCCAAAATATTTCAGAAATTCGTCAGGAGTAAAACTAGGTAAAATAGCCGAAATTATTTTACCCAAAAGAGGGGCGTATATTTTTGATAATATTTGATTGATTAAAGTGGGATAAAAGACCAAAAAGATTTTTATTTTTACCTTATTTTTAAAATTAATATATAAATATTAAATTATTATTGTAAATTTTTAAAACTATTATATAATTATAATATTCTAAATGAAAGTTTGTAAAATTTATGTATATAAATATTAATAATATTTATATAAAATTTTATGCATTTTAAATTTAAGTTTGGTGTGAATTTAAAAACAAAATTTACTTTATTTCATTAAGTTAAAATATGATTTCTAAAATTCGTCGTGAGTTGAAGACTAGGTCGTTGAACCGAAATTGCTTTACCCGAGGGCGGGACGAGAAATTTTATTATCATTAATTTTAATCTTATTGAATTAAAGTATGCCAAAAACATTTAAAAACCCAAAAAAATCTTTGCTTTTAAAACAACGCTTACAAGTGACAAATTTTAAAATTTTATCGAGAGACGAACTAGGACAACGATCCGAAACGCCCTCCTTCTTAAAAGAAACAAAATTTTAAATAAATTAATTAATTGTTTCATAAGTAAATGATTAAAAAAAAAACAATTACACCCCATGCGATCGCATGGGGTTTGCACTGGTAAGTCATGCGATCGCATGGTGGCCAGATGCTGGGCAGAATCAAAAAGGCCACGTACTGGTCTATGTCTTATTACACCCACATACTCAAACATGAACACACACACACACACATAATCACCTAAAATCACCAATTTTTCACCAAATTCAACCAAATTTCTTACTATAATCCGCTCTAATCATGCGTTTGTTCAGAAGTTTTTCAAAGAAGGTAACAATTACACCCCTAAAACTCTTTAAAATTGAATTTTAGCGTTCTTGAGCTAAATTTTACCTAATTTAATTTTGTTAATTTCTAGTATAATTAGAGTTAAATTGTTAGTATATTATGCATGTATAACCTAGATTGATGCTATTTAACATGATTTGAAGCCAAAAACTTCAAAAATTTTAGAAATCTAGGGTTTGTGTTCTTGAGCAATTTGGGGCTTTTTGATATAAACAGGTTATGGCCGATTTTTGTCATGAATTATTGCTAAATTAAGTAGTGTAACATGTTTAGGTTGCTAAATGATCCAAACATTGATCCTAAATATGATTTTTGAGAATTAAAGTGAACTTTTTAAGTCTAAAATTCATGAACTTAATTAATTTGATATAAATGCCATTTGAAACTTATTTAATTGCTAGTAATGATTATTTTGACATGTTATTTGAGTTGAATGCTTATAAACGTTGTAAACATTTTCATATATGCTTCTTTGAAAAAATTGTAAAATTGATAAAAATATGAAAATGAGTATAAGTTTAATATGGATTAAACATGTTATTGTAATTGTTTTAATTTGTTATTTTGCAAACACTAATGCATATTTGGATGCACAAATTTTGTGTTTAATGTGTTTTGCAGAGAAATATCGATACTGATGGTGCATCATCATCATCTAGGCAACCTGCTCCGGAACCACAGCCAGAGATGCAATATCACGAACCTGAACAACAACCTGAACAACAACAACATTATGATCAACACGTACCATACTATGAACCAGACCCACAATTTTTTATTACCTACGTTGTAATTCCTGTTCACCATATAATAGAACACCCAACAATTCATGAAGAACAGTTGCATCCCAATTTAAGGATTGATAGAAGTTGAAGAGATTACCCGACGTACCAAAATAACAAATTTAAGCTTTGGACCAAAAATGTAGACGTTCCAAGGTTAATAGATTGGGAGCCTTTGGAAAGGGTCCACCTAGCTAACCCAGTTAGGCAGCATCTAATCCAAAGGTATGGCAGCTCTTCTTTTACTGATTGGGAATGTTTATTTACCACTCGTAGGCCTGTATATAAAGAGTGGTGTGTTGAGCTAATGAGTACTATAGCTTTTAATAAGGATGTAGATAGGTTAGACGATAAGAGTTTTCTTAGATTTTTACTTGGCCGTAGGATGTACATGATGTCCATGCTGGACATGGCCAGGGCTTTACAGATTTACACTCCCGCTGAATTACTGTCACCTAATTGTACAAATTTGATTTATCATGGTGAGCGGGTAGATAGAAATTTTGATGCCAACACCATCTGGAGGCGTATGTCAAATTTTAATGTGTTTACGCGGGGAGGAAGACACTCCCATTTAGATATTAATAAAGCCGAGCTTCGTATAATGCATATATTCTTAGCAAACTCGATTACACAAAGAGGTAACAACAAGGAGAAAATGACCTTACACGATTTATTTTACCTTAAGTGTATTCGAAACACTAGAAGCTTTGTTAATATCCCCTACTGTGTTGGTTTTTATCCGTCCAAAATGGTGGAAGGTATACAGGAATGGGGAATAATAGGAGGAGATATTTTTGTTACTCTCATTGGAGAGTATTTAGGTGTAGATAGGGATCAAGGGGGTCCGATGCTGGTATGTAGGGAACAGGACGAGACTTTAGGTTTGCAAGTCTATTAAGGTGCAAAGGTATTGACTAGGAGATGCAATCAGGCAGTACAATATCAGGGCCACCATCCACAGGTAGAGAGGGGTTCGGATGATGAGATGGAGGAAGCGGATGACATTAGGGATGTCATTAGGGATAGTGCTACTGACGTTTTCCAGTGTATAGATGAGGTAGAAATGACTAATGAGGATAGGCATCGTCGGTATGAGCAGTGGCAAGCCGCGAATGAGTATGAGACTTCCAGGCGACGCCAACACGATAGCTGGCAAGTTCATCAGCACCAAATCATGAGCCAGCTATCATATCAGGTACCAAATAACTACATCCCGACTCGACCTGCTTACTATCCACTGCATCAGCCTGACATGTGACCACCCTATGACCTGTACGACCCCAATCAAGCATACCAGAACACCTGTCACCAACCATAGAACCCAAATGATGATATGAACTGGAACCCCTATCCAAATCAATAGTTTTCCATTGGTGATGTCTTCTCTTTTATTATTTTTATTTATGCTAAACATTTAACATTGTGATACTTTAATGTAATGTTTACTATTTTTATTATTTTGTACTAATATTTTATTTTTGTAATTTGAAAGTGGGATATTAACTCCCATTTCAAATTACCATGCATATTTATATTTGTATTGTATGTATTTTATTTCATGTACACAACAGGGTAAAACAGCGCATTTTCAAAGACTGACATTAAGTTTAGCAAAAGCTATTAATTTTAACGACAAAACGAAAAACAAGTGTGATGTAACAACAGACGGAATGAACAAATGATGTGCACCATTTATCATTCAACACAAACAACAATATGTTTGGAAACTTTGGTAAACTTTAATCATTTTTTTACGCTAATCACCCTCAATAATTTAAATTGCTACTGATTTCTTGCAAATGAGGGCATTGCAAGATCTTAAGTGTGGGAAGGGGTTAAATTCTTTCGGATTTTTAAATTTTAATTTAAACACTTGGTTACCATTAAAAATACTAGTAACGCAGTAGTTGTATTAGAATCTAGTGCTCTCTGATAATAAAGAACAACCATAGTCTTATATACTGACTACCCAATTCTAGTAAAATTTTTAATTTTTTTTTTCAAATAAATGAATTCAAAATCATGTTTATACATATTTATGAATGATAAAACTAGGTGTTAATACCGAAAGTATTGTTACCTCGGAAAGGACATAAATTGAGAAACAACCCAAAATGCTTGAATTCATTTAAAATGGAATAGAGAAGAATAAAAAGGCAAAGAAAGGAAAATAAAAGCCAAGTGTGGGAAAAATTTACCAAGTTATTTAGAACATATATCACATATTTTTGTACAAATAATTGAAGATACTTTTGTTTTGGACTATTTTAATCAAGTTTTACCCAATTTATTTTAATAGAATTTTAAAGGAAGTAAAGTCTTCCGAGAAAAAGACACGCGCTTCTTGATTTAGATCAGGAAGTTGTCGTCCAGACCAGTTGTAGAGTCTACGAAAAACCTTGAAAATTTTTCTCAAAAATCAGCTGGAAATTCACGGACCTCAGCATCAAACAGGGTCGCCAAGTGGTCAGACTTATCCTAACCATGAGAGGATCTGTCTCGTACAATGGGGGAGGGGGGGGGGAGGGGCACCGTGAAAATTAGCTTATAAGACTAATGAATCAGATCCCCAGAAAGGATAATCTCCTTAAAGATCAAAAATCAGCTTTTAAGCCTGATATTACTCAATCCTTGAGATTGACCTTAAAGATTGAGAATTACAAACTCATGGAATTCAATGATATCTAAACTTGAGCTTGAACGAGAAAATATTTTGATCAAATTACAAACCAATTTATTTTCTGAAACCCTATTTTCAATGCGTGCATTACCATTGAACGTAAAATTCTAGGAATTCACCGGAATTCTTTAGGTCATCTGAACCAAATCGGGTGTCAACCGTAAGAACGGTGGTTGCATAGCAAGGTCGGAGACAGGACCTTGTGCCATACTAAAAAAACTATAGGGTGATCTTTACTATTGCTCCTACAAAGGATAGTAATTGCATCCGACATGATATAGACCATAATCAAAAGCATGTCACGGGACATTGCCTTAACAGTTGCTTGTTCAACACTTTCCTTTACAACCGGATGGTAGTTTACTGAAAGGTAATATACAGAGCAAGTATACTGGACGTGTTGCTTTCCCAATACAAGGATAGCAAGTGGGTGACACAAAACTATAAGTTTTGAGCTAAAATTTTCAAATCTGAAACCCACAAAACCCACAAAAATAATTTGCAAACACCGGTGAAGGGTTATTCCGGAAAACTTATCTAGGGTAAAAGCTAGATTGAATTTTCAAAAAGATCAAATGTTTTCATAAAGATCCAATTTCCTTAAAGGATCTAAATTTTCATAGTCATGTGGGACTGTAAACCACATCGTTACTATCATTGTTCATACCGCCGTATTAAAATCACTGATGTACAAAGTGTGAAGAATAAAGAAGTGATTCTAGTAAAGTTATATTCAAGTTCTATATTGCTTGAGGACAAGCAACGCTAAAGTGTGGGAATATTTGATAATGCTAAAAACTGTAAGACCCAAATATTTATTGTACATAATGTATTTATGGTTTACGATGCGTGTACAAAGTTTACTTGTTGCTTGCTCGGAAGACGAAGGAAACTGGACGTTGTCTGAAGTGACGAGGTGTGTACGTATCCTTTCAACCCCAAATAAAGTTTGTGTTGATATTCCAAAGCCTTACCATTGGAAAGGAAATCTTATCACGTTTCCAACGATATTTGATTCATCGAAAACGGAGCTACGGTCAAAAGTTATGGCCAAAACAAGTTTCTGAAAACTGACCTGTAGGTTGGAGCGGCGCTCCACCTTTCGGCGCGGCGCGCCGAACCCGTCTGATGCAATTTTCAGCCTTTTTTAAAGGCTTAAATGAAGGGTACTTTGGTCTTTTCACTTAGGGTCGGTTTGGGGTCATCAAAGCTGATCTAGAACTCCATTGGAGCTCATTTCTCACCCACACAAACACTCTCATCCACATTTAGAGAGAGGAAGAGTTCTAGAGTGAGAGAGCTTGAATTGGAGAAGAAGGAGCTTGAATTGATCAAAGTCTCGGGTTTTAAAGTTGTTCACCTCGTTCCTAGCTACGTTTTGGTTGTTGTGGTAAGTTCTAACTTCGAATTTCATTGTTTGATTTGATATTCAAAGTTAGGGTTTGAACTTAAATTGTTAATAAACCCATTTAAACTCATGAAGTGAGTTTAGTGATGCTAGTAATCGGGTTTATTGTTAGTGTTGGTGGATTTTAGGTTGGTGAACAAATTGGTTATGTTTAGAACTTGAATTTGGGTTTAATCACTAGGTTTAGTGATTATGGAAGTATTGGAACCCATTTAGGGTTATTTGATTGACTAATTTTGACTATGGGTCAAAATTAGGGTTTGGTGATGATTATGACCCAATTATCGATTTAATAAGGTTTATAAACTTAAAATGGATTAAGTTGAAGTATAAAACCGGGTTAAATATGTTTTAGTGTCAAAACTTGTAATTGGTGAGATTTTGACCTTATGGGTCAAAATTAGGGTTTATGGGCGATTTTGAGAACGATAGGTGTTTAACACTTGTGTTCAGGTTTAATTGGCATATTAGGACCATTCTCACTTGTGTTAGTGATAATTGGTTAGTTTGGGCACGGTTGTGCTTGGAAGTGCATTTGGGTCGAAATTGCACTAAGTGTTGTTTTGGGTTGGTTTGTAAATCCACTCTAAGTGTGTTGATGTATTTGTGAAAATGGAATAGGTACTTTCCATTGACGAGTTGCGGATTATTCGGTGGCATTCTTCAAGGCGACAAGGTGAGTGTTAATATCCTATATGCATATGTATGTGTAGGATGGGTGCGGGTCGGGTGAAGTGGTTCTCGGTTATAGAGCTCACTTCACATATCGGTGGATTTGATGGACTTGTGTATAGGTCCAATTGGCACGGTTGTGCGTTTTGGTTGACCACCTTTGGCGAGGTGCACACTTTGTGTGTACATTATTACATGGGCATGTGATGTGGATTATATAACCCCAATGGCGAAGGGTTAATATTGTGAGTGGAGTAATTATACATGTATGTATATGGTATATTTATTTGTAAGCTATGGTGTGACCCACTGAGCCAGGAATGCCATAGTGTGTGTGTGAATGTGTTATGATGTGAACCACGGTGCCGGTAGCATCATAGTGCATGTTTGAGATGTGAACCATGGAGCCGGTAGCATCGGAGTGTGAACCACGGAGCCGGTAGCACTATAAAATGAGGTGTGAACCACGGAGCTGGTAGCACCAAAGTGTGAACCACGGAGCCGGTAGCACTATAAAAGAGTATGACTCAAATGCGTAGTGACGTGAACCACGGAGCCGGTAGCATCATAGCATTGCGTATGGTGTGAACCACGAAGCCGGTAGCACCATGACGCGTTTATGGTTAACCATATAGTTGTTTATGTATATGTTGTGATGTATCATATTATGTTGTTGGATATTGTTAGCATGTTAAATATTGAATACGTATAATGTTGTATTGTCGTGATGTAGCTAACCCTCCGGGTGTAGCTTATTGGCATTGTTCACATCGTTGTTGGTGAACTTATATTTTGTTGATATATCTTTAGCTCGTTGCTTAGTGATCTTACGGTATGCTTAGACTAGCTTGCCTTTATGCTTGGATGCTCCGGTATGCGGAATTTGGTTTTGTGTGGCGTGTCCATTTTATGCATATATATGTATGTAGTATATTCTCACTCACTAAGCGTTAGCTTACCCTTTCGTTGTTGACTTTTTTTATATAGATTGCATGGATGCGGAGGCTCGGGTAAGCGGGGACTAGTGGACTTGCGTAGTTGCTTTAGAAGGCTTGCTTTTGGATTGATTAGGTTTGGGTAGCGTATCCCCAATTGCCATGCTCGGCCTTTATTTTGTGTTACAAATCATGTGGTTGAAAACTTGTATTTTCGTACGAAAGTCGTAAAACGGCCGATGTGGGCCCGGTCTTCGTAAAACTAATTTTATTAATGGAACGTGTTAGTTCTACATATATTAATGTATGGTTAAAAGCGTTTTGTCTAAATACGTCGGGAAGTGTTCAAACATTTTCGCATTTCATGACTTTTTGGACAGGCAACTTTGGCGCGCCGCGCGGCTATATGGCGCGCCGGGCCATATGCTGTTCCAGCAAAAATATTTTTTTTTATCCGCGTTATTGGTTGGTTAACGGGCTGGGTTGTTACAAAAACGAACACATATTTTATAGCATTATCCTTTAAGAAAGACAAGCTTTTGGTTGCAATTGTTCTATTTACAAGTGATATTCGTTTAAATATTAAAAGGTGAAGACAAAAGATAGATTCGACGATTTGAAGACGCAAATGACCAAAACGCAAAAAAGTACAAAGTACAATCCAAAAGGTTCAATTTATTGATGAGAAACGTCTCAAAATTACAAAAGTACGAGCTGCGAAACGCAAAGTACAAGATATTAAATCGTACGAAAGGACGTTCGAAAATCCGGAATCGGGACATGAACCAACTATCAACGCGCGACGCAACGGACCTAAAATTACGAGTCAACTATGTACAAGAATATAATATAATATATATATAATTATATAAAATTATATATATTATATTATATTATATATTATTAAATAAAACGTCGGCAAATAAGAAAACAAAAGTATGTGAGCTGTCCCAAGCGGCCATGCGATCGCATGGCCAGGCAGTGTTAAATCCATGCGGTCGCATGGAACACTGTAGCTGCCCAAGTCCTATAAATTGGAACGTTTTCTGCCGAGTTTGAGCATCCTTTTTCTACTTCATACTCTCATTATATATTTATATTTATATTTTAATTTTAATTTTAATTTTAAGTTAATAATAATAAGGTTATAGTGGCGAATGTTTTAAGTTTGTAAGTCAAAATTCTGTCCGTGTAACACTACGCGATTAATACTCATTGTAAGTTATGTTCAACCTTTTTAAATTAATGTCTCGTAGCTAAGTTATTATTATGCTTATTTAAATCGAAGTAATCATGATGTTGGGCTAAATATTAAAGACAGGGTAATTGGGCTTTGTACCATAATTGGGGTTTGGACAAAAGACCGACACTTGTGGAAATTGGACTATGGACTATTAATGGGCTTTATATTTGTTTAACTGAATGATAGTTCGTTAATTTAATATAGAGATTTACAATTGGACATACGTATAAATAACCACATACACTCGATCGGACACGATGAACGGGATATTTATAAGTACTAATAATCGTTCATTTAACCGGACACGGGAATGGATTAATAGTCAATGGACTCATTAAAACAGGGGTGGATTACATACAAGGACACTTGGTGTAATTGATAATAAAGTATTAAAACCTTGGATTGCACACAGTCGATAACCTGGTGTAATCATTAACAATGTATTAAAACCTTATTAAAGTTTAAGTCCCCAATTAGTTGGAATATTTGACTTCGGGTATAAGGATAATTTGACGAGGACACTCGTACTTTATATTTAATACTGATGGACTGTTATGGATAAAAACCGTATGGACATATTGAATAATTCAGGACAAAGGACAATTAACCCATGGTAATAAACTAAAATCAACACGTCGAACATCATGATTATGGAAGTTTAAATAAGCATAATTCCTTTATTTTATATCTTATCGCATTTTTAATTATCGTACTTTTAATTATCGCAATTTTATTTACCGTCATTTTATTTATCGCACTTTAATTTATCGCACTTTAATTATCTTCGTTTACTTTACGCTTTAAATTAAGTTATATTTATTTTTAATATTTTACATTAGGTTTTAATTGTGACTTAAGACATAAAATCGACAAACCGGTCATTAAACGGTAAAAACCTCCTTTTTATAATAATAATAATACTACTTATATATATATATATATATATATATATATATATATATATATATATATATATATATATATATATATATATATATATATATATATAGTTTAAAAATATAGCGTTAAACTTGGCTAGCTCCCTGCGGAACGAACCAGACTTACTAAAAACTACACTACTTTACGATTAGGTACACTGCCTATAGTGTTGTAGCAAGGTTTAGGTATATCCACTCTATAAATAAATAAATAAATAACTTGTGTAAAATTGTATCGTATTTAATAGTATTTGGTAATAAAAATATAACTATTTCGTATACACCTCGCATAACATCAAGTATTTTTGGCGCCGCTGCCGGGGACGCCATAGAACGCTATAATAAAAAAAATAAAAATTTTAAGCTATTTTTGTAAAAATATAATTATATATAAGTTACAAAAATATAAAAACATAAAAAAAAATATCTCTATATTTTTAAAATTAAAAAGTTTATATTTTTTTAAGAGTTATAAAAACTAATAAGTAATTTATTTTTTTTAGTTTTAGTTAAGTTATATTATATTTTCTATAATTTTAAAAATAGAAAAAAAAAATATATATAAAATCTAAACCTGCAAAATTTCAGCCTGCACCCATTCTTAACCTGCACCCCATGCGACCGCATGGCTCAGACATACAGAACTCATGCGATCGCATGAGCGTGTCTGACAGGAAACATTGTACGCCATAATTACAGATTAGGGTTTTATTATTAATTATTATTATTATTAAACCTAATTACGGTTTAATTTAATATAATTAGTTTTAGTTTATTTAATTTTGTATTTTAAGTTTTAATTAGTTTTATTAATATATAAAATTAATATTTTTATAAAATAATAATATAAAAATATTAATTTTGTAAAATTGTATTTTTATCAACTTAGTTTATTTTTGTATTTTGTATTTTTATTTATAATCGTTTAATTAGTAATTTGTATTTTTATCATTCGTAATTTATTTTAAACTTAGTTTTTGCCATAGTTATATTTTATATTTCTAGATTTTTAGGCTTTGCCGTAAAATCCCTTAAGTACTTTTTCTTTAGAATAAGATTTAGACGCTTTAGAATTTTACGACGTCACTTATCGCTTTAATATTTTAATAGATTTTAGAACTTTTTAAGTTATTGCCGTTTTGGATATAGAATTCCTTTTAAGCTATAATACCTTTAGAAGTAAGTTTTAATTTTTAGTTTTTAGCCTTTTAAGTTTCGACGCGCTAATTTCTTTTTATTTTTCGACTTTTATTTTTCGACGCTTATTTTTCGACCTTTTATTTTTTGACGTTTTACGACGCACTCTTTTTCTTTCTTATTTCTCGATGCTCTAGTTTTTAGGACATAGAATTTTCTTTATTTTTCTTAAATTTCGTCGAAAAATTATTTTAAGCGGTTAAATTGATAGACATCCAAAATTTTCTGGTTCGTAGTAATAGTTGAATTTGTTAATGGCGAGTTGTGGGCTTTCGATTTAAAGGGTCCTGGCTACCTGCTGCATCTATTGGCTATTCGAAATGTGGGCAAAATCAGAAAAGTCTATTAATTTGATAACTTATATAATTTTTATCTTTATAACTAATAGGATATTCAGTGAATGCACCGAGCAAAACGTTCACCACCTTTTTTATGTTCACCACCTGTAACTCGATCAAGACATCTAGCCAATATTGTCGCCGTTGATTTTTCTTTCGAATCGTCATCTAGTCAACCAAGTACTCCAATTCAAATTTCCGATAATCCATTTTTTGAACCCGACCTCACAATTGAGAATCTGGAGGATATTCAGGGACAATTCAGAGATCCTGAACCACTAATCATTCCTCCTGAATCACAAATCACTCATCCAGAGATTGTCGAGGAAGAAACCATTAAGTCAGAATCCTCTAGTGATTCAGATTCAACAAATTCAATCATGGAAAATCTGGAACCTCTAAGTATGAAAGACCGAATGAGGGCTAAAATACGAGTAGAATTCTTGAGAAAATTGAACGAAAATACGAGTATAGCTATCCTTTATATGTATTGATATGTAATAAAGTGTATTCAATATTTGTAAGGATGTATTTACACTCGTAATACATTATATGTAAATACATTTTAACATAAGTTAATTATGTCGTTTAAATAGTAATATATATATTGTTCAAAAACTCTTTAAATTAGTAGTATGAAAATATATATATATAATACTTTGTTAATATACTTAATGAGATATTTAATTATCATATTTTCAAGTTAAATCTATATATATATATATATATATATATATATATATATATATATATATATATACACACACACACATATATATATAATTAATACAAGTTATGACGTTTGTGAATCATCGGTCAAACTGAGTGGTCAAACGTTTACATAAATTCTGTTTCAATTAATCAAGTCTTAACAAGTTTGATTGCTTAACATGTTGGAAACATTTAATTGTGTAAATATTAATCTCATATATATTAACGGAAAAATCCGGGTCGTTTTACACATAATTGTTCGTGAATTATCAAGAGCAGTCGATGGGTAAATGAATACATGAACACAGTTCAAAGTTTTTGAGATTTCAACATTACAGACTGTGCTTATCGTGTCGAAAACATATAAAGATCAAGTTTAAATTTGGTCGAAAATTTCCAGTTGTCACAGTACCTACCCGTTAAAGAAATTTCGTCCCGAAATTTGATTGAGATGGTCATGGCTGACAATAAATATGTTTTCATGACTCTTATGAGTTGGAAATTAGAGTTTTATTGTCATTAAGTAATATGGATAAGACAATATGTTTATGTGAAGAGTACGAGTGAAGCTACCACAAAAGAGTGAAATGAGTAGGTGTAGATTCGTCATATCTCTTGACGTAGATAGGATTGATTTCCAAGTTCAAGAGATTTGGAGAAAATCTTCGTAATAAGATTTGATTCTTCGATAATCAAGGGAATTAGGATCCGCTTTAAATGCGATCATCTATTTTGATTGCTCTGTCGGATATTTTACTATAAATCCACCCCTTTCGTTTCCTTACAACTCACACCTTCTATTCTTTCTCTCTCATCTCATACTTTAAAGTATTCGTCAATATGCTCCATCCAGTGCTGATTCTTGACATACTCCTAACCTTCATATCTGTCATTCTTCTTTTTCATCTGCCACCGAAAGAATCTATTTACTTCTACTATACTCTTGGTTTTATAGTGTTTTTAGTCCTCCCGTGTCTTTATATTGCTATATGCATCGATATACACGGTTTGTAATTTTCGAGTTGTTGTTGGGCTTTATATCTTCCCTTATATTTCAAAGTCCCTGCTTCTGTCTTCTATAATCATTGTCATCCACAATTAATGTTCTCTCCTATTTGCTGCGATTTATACCCCCATTTCTATCTCGAAGATTCATTCTTTTGTTTTCACTTCCCGACTTTAAATCAACAAATAATGGTCCAGAATTCGTAGGTATGAATTTCGGAATGAACATAATTAATGTTCTAAGAAAGAAATTGTAATGACAAAATCTTGATTTGTCAAATTACCAGAATATCTGGAAAAGACTGAATCATCAAGAAAATATTTTCTTGATATTTTTAGAGGTTAAATAGAATACTAGAGTCGTGTAACATGGCACATGATGACGGTATGGTACGTGAATCGTCATGTCCCATTAGAAACTCAGCATGACTTACTGTAATATAATCACGTTGATCAAGTGTCATTATATTATACTAACTAATGCTTCAGTTCCCAACATTACTTCAAAAACATTCATACTTTACACTCAGAGGTTTCAGATGTTTAGAAACTAAAACAGTTTCCTTTATGATGTGCTACAGATAACGCGAGGGGATAAATGATTTCAGATAAGAATGGTTATGAAAATATCTTCAGAAATATGAAGGATATTTATAATGGAAGATACGATGATATCTTAGAATATTTAAGATAAGAGGATGATGAAGAATATTGTCCGCAAGAGTTTTAGAGTAAGGAGCAAGGTATTTTCTAAGGATTTCAGTAGACACTGAATCATTTGAATTCTTTGAAGGTAGATTTCGTCTTTGTGATTTGTGCACAGCCTCCTTCATAGTTTGCTCAATCCATTTCCAGTTCCAAACCTTCTCTTTTTCTGAGCTTTGCCAACATACTATTCTTTATCATCAAACTTTTGAATGTTAAGGTCGTTTATAGTTTTTGCTGCTTCATCAGCATTTTTCCAAAATTTGGAGAATTAGTTCGCAGTTTAGGGTGTTTTTCAGAAACTTCACATTCGAAGTCTGTAAGTCTTGGAGGTAAAATTGCTGCGAAATTCAAAATACTGATTGCTAATTCCCAGTAGTTGGTATGACAATTATTGTTACAAGTTGTAGATGAGTACTTGATAAAGTTTCAATGAATAAGTATCGTGGTTTTTCGGAGAGGCTTAAAGATCAATGAAGTTGTCGATAAGTTTACTGCTAATGTGGCGAGATATGAAAGGTTCCCCGGTAACAATGATGATGGGGTAATCGTTATAATAAGACTTATTCGATGAACAATTGAAGGTGATTTGCTGGAGCTGTGACAAAACTGCCTATTTTGAAAAGAGATTGAAAAGTTATTTTAGCTAATAAATGCCAGAGGGTCTGACACAGATACGTGTTAAACTATGAGTTTAGTTTCGAGGGTTTTTCAGGTACAAGACTGCTGGTAACATGTGGTTAGATCATCATCTCGAGTGTCTTCAGGAATTTCGAAGGGTTTGAATACAGATTGTAATTGTTAATATACATATGATGTTCTAGGATTTTGAATGATACAAATATTTTTCTGAGTTCCATGAATAGAAATGTTGTTCTAGTACAGTTTTGATGTCAAAGTATAGTTTTGAGAGATGTAGGAATCTAAGAGCGATGATTTTGATTATATCTCGAATTGAATTCTGATATTTCAAAATCAGAATATGTAATTAGATTTGAATGAGTATGGTTGTTTTGATTTCTATGAAAGAATGTGCATCGTTGTGAAGGTAGTGAGTATAGTTGATGATTGTTGAATCAGAATAGAAGAATGTGACATATTAATTGTGAATTTATATATCTCTCGGGTATTACCTACCCGTTAAAAAAAATTCACAAGTAATATTTTGTACAATAGAATTTTATTACAGTCTTTATGAAATATGTGTATATTTTCTTCAGATGTATTACAGATTTAATTAATTAATATCATATTAAGCTCATTTGATTTTCAGCTAAAACTAGAAATGAAAAATCTCTAAAACTTTAGAAATTTCTTAATCTTCGTAGATTATCACTTCAACGTAAATGAAATTATGAATCAATACTTCATTATTCATTTTTATTGATATTTACTCAGTGAATGATGTTGGTGTTCATGGGATTCTTGTGAACTTCGCAAGGTACGAATGATGTTGTCTAGAAAGTTTCGAGTATATCGAAGGTGAAAAATCAAATATGTAATTGAATAATATACTTAATTTATTATGAAACAGAATTCATTGAATTTGAAACAGAGATTGTAGTTAATGATTGTTAAGTTGCTAACGAAAGATGTACATTATAGCATATTAATCATATGAATATGAATTAACCGAGTAGTATCTACCCCTTTTTCAATTCATACATAATAGCTTAATACGAAAAGATATATTGTGTTTCCAAAATTTATATAATATATAAATTCTTTGGAAATAATGAGTTAATACTTCATAACTCATTATTTCAATATATCCATAGGTGATTGTGGTGTTTATATCGTTTGTGGTTATGTAACTGGTGGAGCTTGTAGTGTTACAGATGTTGCTGATATTCCTTGATATCTATGGTGTGTGTGACGTTGATGCTCGGGGTACCGTTTGTGATGTTGAGGTGTGGGATGCGGATGTTGTTGTTGGTGGTGGTGGTGATGGTACTGTTGGTGTTGCTGATGGTGGTACTGTTGCTGCCGGTGATGCTGCTGGTGCTTGTAACCTTTGCATCATATTCTCCAAAGTCAATATTCGAGCGCGAAGCTCGGTGACTTCTTCTATTACACCAGGATGATTGGTGGTTCGAACGACCGGGTGAATAAGATCTAGGATTTGAGTTAATATATAATCGTGACGAGACACTCTAGAAATGAGAGAGAAAATGGTGTCTCGGACAGGTTCGCTGGTAAGTGCTTCAGGTTCTTCGCCAAGAGGGCAATGTGGTGGATGGAAGGGATCACCTTCCTCTTGTCTCCAATGAACAAGTAGACTACGAACCCATCCCCAATTCATCCAGAATAGATGATGGCTAATTGGTTGATCCATTCCGGTCATACTGCTTTCGGAGCTCGAGTGAAACTCCATATCGGAATTCGAGGGACTTGAACTAGTGGAGAGTTCCATTTCGTACGATTGAATAAAGGATTTTTCGATATGAAATGATTTCATGCTATCAGATGGTATTCTAATTATATAGAATATCTATATATATATATATAGAGCAAAAGATTTCATAGATTACGGAGGAATTTACGGAATATGTTAGGCAAAGTTTACAGTAACAGATACGCTAAGATATGAATTAGCATATACGCTAAAATATGAACTTTGTCTATACACTATTTATGCAATCAATGCAGTAAGATGTGTCTAGACTAAGAATGATAAGCATATAATTTTCTAAGGGTGATAAGCAGATGATTTTCGACTAAAAATGATAAGTAAAACTTTTGACATGCAGTTAAGGTCGAAGTCCAGACTCACTAATGCATCTTAATAACTATCCGTCAGACACACTAATGCAATACATGGTTCGCTAAGACCATCGCTCTGATACCAACTGAAACGACCCGTCCATATTACTATAAACGCAGTACGTTACTCATTGGTCCTATAGCGAGGTATTTGACCTCTATATGATATGTTTTAGAAAATATTGCATTCGTTTCATAAAAAGCACACCATTATTATACATAATGCATGTTTTAAACAATTGGGCGATTATTTAGGGAATAATCCCCATAATACATCGGTTTTCAAATACTACACACTTGACATAACAGTCAAATATAATACATGACAAAGGTTTTATTGAATGCAACACTTTATTTAATTAAAAGCATGAGACTCCATGCACAGCTTGCTCAGATTATGCAACAGCGGAAGACTTTCTTAAGGACCTGAGAATAACATGCTTAAACAGTCAACACAAAGGTTGGTGAGATATATAGGTTTAACATCGATATAAATATAGACCACAAGATTTCATAGTTTAAAATATATGTACACTCGCAAGTGTATAAAAGTATTCTATAAGTTGTTGAGCGCTTCGGTAACCATACTTAACCATTAATGTAGCATATTCCCTTTATTATGAAATCTCCCTACACTGTACCAAGTGTAGTAAAAACGAAGTACTATGAAACCGTTTACGATACTAGAGCGACTTGCCCGGTTGGAGTTGTCAAACCCGATAGATCTATCAATAGGATTCACGCTTACATGTTCTTACAACATGTAAATATTAGTTACCAAGCTATTAGGGAAGATATGCAAGGTGGTACAACTCAACGTAGAATATATTTTAAGTACTTGTGTCTATGGCGTAAAACATAAAATGCATGTATTCTCATTTCAAAATATTTGTAGAGTTTAAAAATGGGACTATATACTCACGGTAGTAAAAGTATATTAATAATAAGTTTTCAGCTTATTAAAAATGTGGTCGTCGTCCTTGGATTCACGAACCTATAACAATAATAATGATTCAGAAAATAATACGACATGTGAATAAAATAAAACAAGTTCATAGAATTAATTTTTAACATTTTTATGTTAGTAGTCCTTTGTTAGTAGTCCAAAATAGTTCGAAATGTCCAACAGTCCAATAATCGGTATATATATAATCTTAGAATTACCCCAACGACGTACTGTATACGTATTGTCTTTGCATCAACCTAGAGACGTATTGTATACGTATTGTCTTAGAATTTATCAAAACGTATTGTATACTTATTGTCTTAGGATTTATCAAAACGTATTGTATACTTATTGTCATGGAATGTACCAAGATTATTATATATATATATATATATACAATCTCGAAATTAACTAAGATTATAATATTTTGTTATGCTAATGATAACATATACAAATATATATAGGATATAGGAAAAGTTAGCAAGGATATGGTTAATATAGTTTTTACAATATAAATTTCGTCCATACAACGTTAATTTTAGCATATTTTGTTTTGCTCTCCAAATATTCATTACAAATCCGTTTAAAGTGAATCAAATGGATTCCTTAAGAAGTTAATTTTTCAAAAATAATTCGAAAAATTCAGCACATGTATTAATATTCAGAGTTTTACCCTCTTTTTGTGCCGGTGGACAGATTTGGAAGAATCCCGGCACCCACCCAATATATGATTTTTGATAAAATACTTCCACTTTGTTTAAAATCATGAAAAAATACTGGAAGTCTTATTTACATATATTAACATATTTCTAAAGTCTTAGCCTCGAACTCAAAGTCTAAGATACGTTTTTAATTCCCAACTCAAAACAGCCCGCTTTTTACCGAATGGAGATTAAACGATATATGTTAAGTTTCATGGTGTTCTTCATATGTACAAGTTATAAGTTCTTATATTAACTTAATATAACATCATGATACATATAAATAAGTGTCAGAGTTTAGTTAGAAAGATTAGATTAGTTCTTCAAACAAGTTTAGAATCAACTAAACTATGTTCTAGTTTATAAACTCTTATATAGATAGCTATAAACATATGAATTGAACAAGAGTTGAAGTAGAGTTTTTACCTCAAGTTTAGAATGTAAGGTTGCTGGAAATAAGTAGTAGAATAAAACTTGAGAGAGTTCTTACAAGTGTGTGTGAAAATTAGAAGTAAAATTTGGAAAATGAATGTGTAAAAATGAGTTAGAAATGGTGCTTATTTATAGGCTTGAAAATTTGTTTTTTAGTGAAAATATCTAGTATAAGTTAAAATGTATTAAGTCATGGATGACATATTAAATTGATTAGGTCATGGATGACATATTACACAAATAATTGCAGATTTCTATTGGTATATACCAATAGTAAATACTTCTAGAAGCTGTGTATAATACGGGTAAAGAAATACCGTATGAATGCGAGTAGAATTCTTGAGAAAATTGAACAAAAATACGAGTATAGCTATCCTTTATATGTATTGGTATGTTATAAAGTGCATTCAATACTTGTAAGGATGTATTTACACTCGTAATACATTATATGTAAATACATTTTAACATAAGTTAATTACGTCGTTTAAATAGTAACATATATATTGTTCAAAAACTCTTTAAATTAGTAGTATGAAAATATATATATATATATAATACTTTGTTAATATACTTAATGAGATATTTAATTATCATATTTTCAAGTTAGATCTATATATATATATATATATATATATATATATATATATAATTAATACAAGTTATGACGTTCGTGAATCATCGGTCAAACTGGGTGGTCAAACGTTTACATAAATTCCGTTTCAATTAATCAAGTCTTAACAAGTTTGATTGCTTAACATGTTGGAAACATTTAATTGTGTAAATATTAATCTCATATATATTAACGAAAAAATCCGGGTCGTTTTACACATAATTCTTCGTGAATCATCAAGAGCTGTCGATGGGTAAATGAATACATGAACATAGTTCAAAGTTTTTGAGATTTCAACATTACAGACTTTGCTTATCATGTCGAAAATATATAAAGATCAAGTTTAAATTTGGTCGGAAATTTTCGGGTTGTCACACTGGGTATTCATCTAGAGAACATGCAGCTTTTACGTTTTCACGAACAATAACCCCTTCATTCTATAGTCGAAACCAATCTAACCAGAAAAAACCACACCGACTGAACATGCAGCTACATTACAACTCCTCCTATTCTACCAGCAGTCATCTTACATATCTTGATTTTCCATCCGAATTTGTCTGGTATCAAGCAAACAGAACCTGGAAACGAAGAGCAAATAAAAATAAACCTTCTATTGGGAGACTATCGTATATACACCCTGCATTTGGAGAAGCTTTTTTCCTTAGGACGCGTCTCTGCCAAAAAAAAGGTTCCATTAATGTTTTTTGTTCAACTTGATAGTATATGTACATATATGTATATATATATGTTACCTGCTCTAATGTTTGATTATATTTCATCATAAAGGTTGTAAGAGTTTTGAAGATATTAGAACCGTCAACGAAGTGGTGCATCATACATACCGATCTGCGTGTGAAGCTGTTGGCCTTCTTGGCGATGATAAAGAGTGGGCCACTGCACTCGAAGAAGCGTTGGTATCGGTGAGTTCTTCTGAACTTCATTCACTTTTTGCCCAGATTTTGGGTTACTGTGATGTAACAAATCCGCTGGAACTTTGGGAAAAGCATTGGAAATTAATGGCTGATGATATACACCTGTGTGTTGCTGCCTCTCTAAACATGCCAAAATTTCACAACAATGATGAAGAACTCCATAATTATGTGATGTACGAAGTTGAAGTCCTTTTGAACCAGTCTGCAAAATCAATATCAGAATATGGGTTACAAGATCTACCACCAGACCTGTTGTTGGATCTTGCTAACCGGTTGATTATGGAAGAGAAGAATTACGACCGTGAATCCCTTAATAATCAACTGGTGGAACTGGAACGTAGCCTGAATGGCAAGCAGAAACAGGTGTATGAATTGGTAATAATTGCGTCGCATAATCAACAAAGCGAGTTGGTTTTCGTATACGGCCACGGTAGAACAGGAAAGACATTCCTATGGAAAGCCATTATCACCGCATTACGGGAAAGGGGAAGATTGTACTTGCTGTAGCATCATCTGGTGTAGCGTCCCTGTTCTTACCTTCCGGAAGAACTGCTCACTCGCCATTTAAACTTCCTTTAGTCGTGAGTGATGAATCAATGTGCAACATAAAAAAGAACACTCCAATGGCAAAGTTAATTCAAAGTACCAACCTCATCGTTTGGGATGAGGCACAATGAATGACAAGCGATGTTTTGAAGCGCTGGACCGTAGCCTTAGAGATATTTAAGACACCAACAATGCGCCTTTCGGAGGTAAGTCTTTGATTCTGGGTGGCGACTTCAAACAGACATTGCCTGTAAAAATAAAGGGTTCAAAATCACAAATATTGGATGCCTGCATTACAACCTCTTATTTGTGGTCGGAGTTCAAGGTGTTTATACTTACAGAAAATATGCGCCTTCGGCAGCCAAATTTGACGCCGTCGCAGAAAGTCAAGGTTTTTGATTTTTCCACGTGGCTACTCAACATCGGGAACGGTGAGTCAGGGGCACCTTATATCGAAGATCCAGATAATGCCCGGTGGATGCACATTCTTGATGAGTATTGTATTCCAGATGACGAGGACGAGCTAACAAACCTCATAGCTTTTATATATCCTCGCGCATCGGTGCAGAATCCAACAGCAAGCGAGCTTCAGCAAAAAGCCATTGTGTGCCCTAAAAATGATATGGCCGATTCTATAAATAAGATAGTTATCGATATGGTTGATGGGCCCGTCACGACCTATAGCAGCTCAGACACCGCGACTCCTTACAGGAATGATGGTGGTGAGTCAGAGATGCTCTATCCTGTTGAATACCTTAACACATTGAATTACGCCGGTCTACCCCCCACCTGCTAGATCTAAAGCCGAGAATCCCAGCCATTTTATTGAGGAACCTTAATGTGGCAGGCGGGCTTTGTAACGACACTAGAATGATAATCACTCAATTACTAAGTACATCCATTGAAGCTGAAATCATCATTGGCACAAGGGTTAGTCAGAAAGTCTTTTTCCCAAGAATGAGTCTCATTCACAAGGAACCAGCGTTGCCTTACATTCAGAAGAGGCGTCAATTTCCAATTAAAATCTCTTACACAATTAATATAAATAAGAGTCAAGGTCAATCTCTAAACAAGATAGGGGTTTATCTTCTGAAACATGTCTTTGGACACTGTCAATTAAATGTTACGCTATCTAGGGCTAAATCACCAAACGGTCTGAAATTGCTCAACAAGGAGCACGAACAACACGGTCCTAATACAACCAAAAATATTATCTACAAGGACTTCCTATCAATAATTACCGACTTCGAGACAGCTGGAGCTGTCCATAAATATCGACTGAAATAACCCACAGCCACAATCGTGTTATGTATATTGCTAGTGTGTATTGTAAATATAATATTCTTATTCCCCCTTTTAGTTTAGCAGAATGGCAGAACTTACTCCACTTGTGCAATAGTTATGAATATATCTTCAGAAATATCGAGGATATTCATAATGAAAGATACGATGATATCTTAGAATTTTTATTATCGATGGATGATGAAGAAGATTTCTCCTTAAAGTTTTAGAGTCAGGAGCAAGGTATTCGTTAATGACTTCAATAGATATGGAATCATTTGGATTCTTTGAAGGCATATTTAGTCTGTGATTTGTCCACAGCCTCCTCCATGATTTGCTCAATCCGTTTTCCAGTTCCAACATTTTTGAGCTTTGCCAACATACTATTCTTTATCATCAAACTTTCGACGGTTAAGGTCATTTACGGTTGTCTACGGTTTCTGCTGCTTCATTCAGCTTTTTCAACATTCCGAGTATTAATTCGCAGACTAGGTGCTTTTCAGAATTTCAGAATGGAAGATCATAATTCTAAGAGATAAATGTTATATGTATCCATATCACTGTTGATGTAGAAACGTTACGAGATTCAAAATACTGATTGCTGATTTCTGGTAATTGGTATGGAAATTCTTGTTACAAGATGTAGATGAGTATACGAATAGGTTTTAGCGAACAAATATAATAGTTCTTCGGAGAGACTTAAACCAATGAGTAATGAAGTTACTGGTAAATTTACTACTAATATGGTGGGTTTTAAACAGTTCTCCGGTAACGATGATGAAGGGGTAATCTTTATAATAAGGTTTATTCGAATGAAACATTGAAGTTGATTTGTTGGAGCTGTGACAAAATTAGCTAATTTGAAAAAGAAATGCAATGTTATTTTCGGTAATAACAATGCCAAAGGAGCTAGCACAGATACGTGTTGAACGTTTACTCGGGTTCCGAGTGTTTTCAGGTGCATAACTATATGCATCAATCTTTTCTTCCGCAGATGAAGTGCGGTTGGTTCATTCTCCCAATTGAGGTGTTTTCAAGAATCATGAAAGGTTTTAACGCAGATTGTAATCGTCAAGATACAAATGAGGTTTAAGATGAAATCAAGTGGCAAACTTGAAGAATTGTTTAGTTTCATATGTTATAATCAATATTTTAATTCATTTTAATTGACCAATGTTGGTAGTCCACAGTTAGTAGTCCACAGTTAGCAATTCAATAATTCATATATAGTTTAATATATAATATTCGAATTAATATGTATCGTGACCCATTGTATACATGTCTCAGACTCGATCACAACTCAAAGTATATATATTATTTAGAATCAACCTCAACCCTGAATAGCGAACTCGAGCATTACAACATATAGAGTGTCTATGGTTTTTCCAAATAATATATATAGATGACGTCAATATGATATGTCAAAACATTGTATATGTGTCCCGATTTATACGACGATATTTAAAGTGCCTAAAATAAATAACAGAAATTAAATGACGATAAATAAAATTGCGAGAATAAAAATTGCGATAAATAAATTGCGATGTAATACGGAATTAACAGTTAGCTAGGAACAGTTAGCTATGATTTTGTTAGCGTGGATCCTTAACAAAATTCCTCATAGTTAATTTGTCTGTTTCTAACAAATTTTATTTTGTTAAATGTTTTCTTCATTATGCCACTTGTTGGATTCTGATAGGTCAAAATCTAAATATGAAATTTAATGAAAATGGTTATTCTGCGGTGAACGGATACGTATATCGGTGGTTGTAAGTAGGATAGTAAATGACTGTTGAATCAGCTTCGAAGAATATACAGTGTAACTTATTAATGTGAAATCTAAATTTTCCTCGGGTATTACCTACCCGTTAAAATATTTTCACCATTAACAGTTTGTACAAAAGAATTTTTAATTACAATCTTTATGAAAACATATATACATATATATTTTCTTCAGATGTAATCATGGATTTAATGAGTTAATATGATATTAAACTAATTTGGTTTACGGTTAGAACTATAGTACATAATCTCTAAGACATTAGAGATTACATAACCATCATGTCGAACGAAGATAAATGATGTAGAACGTCATGTAGATCAATGATTATACTCGAGGTACAGAATGAGATGTTGAGGCGTGTGATGTTAAAATTTGGATTGTTTTTGGTACTGGTATTGATGTTGGTGGTACTGTTGATGCCGGTGATATTGCTGAAGCTGGTACGTTTTGCACCATATTTTCCAAATTGATTACTCGAGCGCGAAGTTCGTTGACTTCTTCTATTACTCCGGGATGATTGTCGGTTCAGACAAGCGGATAAATAAGATCTAGAATTTGATATAGTATATAATCGTGACGAGATACTCTGGAAATGAGAGAGAAAATGGTGTTTCGGTCAGGTTCGCCGGTAAGTGCTTCAGGTTCTTCACCAAAAAGTGAATTCGGTTGGTGGAAGGGATCGCCTTCTTCGCGTCTCCATTGATTAAGTTGACTACGAAACCATCAGATGAATTGGGGATGGCTGATTGGTTGATTCATTCTGGTGACGCTGCTTCTGGAGCTTAGGTGAACATCCATGTCAGAATAGCTGTCGGGTTCTGAAGAACTTGAACTAGTGACGAGTTCCATTTCGTACGATTGAGTAAAGGATTTTTCGATAGGAAATGATTCCCGGCTATTGGACGATATTCTAATTACATAGAATATCTATATATATAGAGCAAAAGATTTCGTAGATTACAGAGGAATTTACGACATATGTCAGGCAAGTCTATAGTAACAGATGTGCTAAGATATGAATTTTGTCTATACACTATTCATGCAGTCAATGCAGTAAAACATGTCTAGACTAAGAATGATAAGCAGGTAATTTCCTAATGATGATAAGCAGATGATTTCTGACTAGAAATGATAAGCAAAACTTTTGACATGCAGACACGGTCGAAGTCCAGACTCATTAATGCATCCTAACAGCTACTAGTTAGACACACTAATGCAAGACCTAGTTCGCTAAGACCAGCGCTCTGATACCAACTAAAATGCCCCATTCATATCGATTATAAACAATTCATAATAGTTGATTTCATCGCGAGGTACTTGACCTCTATATGATAAGTTTTACAAATATTGCATTCAGTTTTGAAAGACAAACTTTCACTTCATCGAAAATTGACGGCATGCACACCATTTCATAATATATCTAATCTATAATTGACTTAATAATAATCTTGATGAACGCAATGACTCGAATGCAACGTCTTTTGAAATATGCCATGAATGACTCCAAGTAATATCTTTAAAATGAGTAAATGCACAGCGGAAGATTTCCTTAATACCTAAGAATAAACATGCTTTAAAGTGTCAACCAAAAGGTTGGTGAGTTCATTAGTTTATCATAAATAATCATTTCCAATAGTATAATAGACCACAAGATACTCATATTTAGAAAACAATCTGTGCAGGTCTACTCCTGCTATAAAATCATTCATATGAAGAACACCAGAACCTTTCAAACAACTCACCAACGGTAGCTAATGCGTAGTGCAATGACAAAACCATCTCACCGTGGTAGTTAATACAATATAATTTTACAACGGTAGCTAGTGCGTAGTGCAATGCAAAATCATCTCACCGTGGGTAGTTAAAACGGTAGCTAGTACGTAGTGCAATGCAAAATCATCTCATCCGTTACTAACTACAAAATCAAACACAATATAATACAACGGTAGCTAACGCGTAGTGCAATGGGAAATCATCTCACCGAGGGTAGCTAAAAGGGTAGCTAGTGCGTAGTGCAATGAAAAATTATCTCACCGTTACTAACTACAAAATCGAACCATATCGGTAGCTAACGCGTAGTGCAATGACGAAATCATCTCACCGATGGTCGATAATACAATCTTTATATAATCGCACCTCTGAATCCAAATAATTCTATCATAGAATGTAGTTTTGAAAATTTGTGTCTATTTCATCAAACGTTTATAGAAGCAGTTCATGTATTCTGAGTTCAAAAATATGTATCTCAAAATCATTTAGTAAAACAGTTATAAAACAGCGCATGTATTCTCAGTCCCAAAAATGTAAAGAGTAAAAGGGAATCAAATGAACTCACACTACAATATTTTGTAGTAAAAATATTCATACGACGATATTGAACAATGCAGGGTTGGCCTCGGATTCACGAACCTGAGCCCCTTAGATTGTAGGTGAGAATGTTAACCAACTGTGCTGCTTCGAATTTTTCTAATAAAAAGGGGAACTGATTGGCTAAAACAGATCGGATAGCAACACGCAGGAGTAGGAAGAAGAGAAAAAAAATAACGATTCAAGGGTTCATCGATTCCTCAATCAAACAATCGACCAAGCAAAAATCACCAATGTTTAGTAGTTCATTGATTCTTCATCATTATTGTTCGAGCATCAGTCAATACGAATAGCAGGTAAACATTATCAATCTTCATCGTATCATAATCATTATCGTATCATCCTCTTGTCATCATTATCATCAATTCATTATTATAGTCGATAATTGCAATTTCTTGTTTAGGTGGGTTTACGAAGAGAGAAACAAGAGGCAACGATGGTGATAGTTTGTATTCCATCAGAAACAGAAATTGGTTTTTCATTTGAAGATTATTTTGATTGACGAAACATAGCTATAAGAAACAGATCCTGCTGTATTCGACCAGGGAAAGAAAATAAATAAATAAATAAAGTGGGTTGCAGGTGGGTTTTGTTGTGGTTTTTGAATGAAACATAAAAGGGATGAGGGACCAACAGCGGTAGCAGTAACTGCAGTGGCAGCCTGCTGTTCGACAAAATTGAAAACAGGAAAGTTTGTAGTCAACTTATTTTAACAGAAAGCAGTAATCACTGCAGCAGTTGTAGCAGTTTAAAGTTTTGAAGATTGTCGATAGTGATGGTGTGTGGTTGGTTCCTGTTTTATGGTTGTACAAAAATTAGAAACGTATAAAAGTAGCACGAACATC
This sequence comes from Rutidosis leptorrhynchoides, assembly GCF_046630445.1. Taxonomy (NCBI): domain Eukaryota; kingdom Viridiplantae; phylum Streptophyta; class Magnoliopsida; order Asterales; family Asteraceae; genus Rutidosis; species Rutidosis leptorrhynchoides. The sequence goes on from NC_092335.1 coordinate 32,640,050, forward strand.
AATTTGTAGTTTGGTTAAGGTGATGAAGGTGGTGTTTGTTGATGGTTATGATTGATTGAGATAGGAAAAAGAAAAGTCTGGTTGCAGTAGACGGTATCGAGTTTGTAGGTTGAGGTTCTCCGTTGTTTTAAGTTGTTATTTGAGTGGGTTTGTGGTGCTTAATGGTGACTCGTTGCAGGTGGATGTGGTGGTACAGTGGTTTCAGCTGTAAACTGATAAGAGAGAGTAAGAGAGATGTGGTGGCTCATTGTTTAATTCAAATGAAAATAGAATTAGAAAAGCACAAGACAACGAGCAGAAGTAATCGGTTCAATTGGTGATGGTCTTCAATGGTTACGATGATATGATTATAATCTCGGTCACATACGAATTGAATTGCAGTAGAAGTAGAAATGGTAAGGTTTTGATCCAAACAAGAGAAAGAAAAATAAATAAAGCTGAGAATATGTCAGTGTTAATCGATGAGAAGAAAAATGAGAAGAAACATTCTATTGTGGTCTTGTTATAGGAAAACAATGTTTAATATACAAGTGTATGCCATCACTTTTATAACAAAAAGAAATAATGCAAGAAATTTGATTCCACGTGAATGAACAATTCAGCTGCCTCTAATAATTATTTTATTCTCATGTAAATCTAAAAAAATATTATGTAGACTAAATTCACAAATTATGTACGTGAAAAGAAATATAATTAGAGTCCCACATCATAAGAATTGATAGATTCCAAAACAAGAATAATCAACGAACTTAGTGATTATGAATTCCACTAAATGCTAATGTTAAAAGTCTAAGGCCAAAGTGATAAATACTAATTGATAATAGAGTTTAGCTGTAAAAATCTACTCCACTACTTCTTAAAATAAATGGTTAATATAAACTCTAAACTTTACAGCATACTTGAATGAGATATATTTGACACCCGAATTTGATTTCAAAACAAGTATTTCACAATTTCTATCAATAAATAATAAATATAAATAAATACTTTTCCATAATCATAAATTCTTTTTTTAGTAATATATATATATATATATATATATATATATATATATATATATATATATATATATATATATATATATATATATATATATATATATATATATATAACACATATCTATTTACAACCAATTGTTCGTGAATCGTCGGAAGCGGTCGAAGGGTAATTGCATATATGAAACAGTTCAAAATTTTTGAAACTCAACATTACAGACTTTGCTTATCGTATCGAATTCATATAAAGATTAACTTTAAATTTGGTCGGAAATTTCCGGGTCGTCACAAAATTCAATCGCTTGACACAGGTAGCACTCTTAAATTACAAACTAAATTCATATTTTCTATTGGAACATCTTTTTCTTTCATTTATATTCAATCGTCTTTGATGTTATTAATGTTATTAATAATAATAATGATGTTCATATTATGTATGCTTATTATGTCCAACATTGCAATACCAAGGCTTTGCAACCAGCACGCCACCTCAGCCAATTGAGAAGTTAGAAGTTCAGAAGGGGCCAAAGGAAACCACAACCCAAAGGTCAGTGAGACGATCTCTTTTCAACTTAGATACCGATGAAGAAGCAACAAGCGCAAAGAAGATGCGTGAGGAACAGCAAGCATAGTATCCTACTCCCGTTGGATTTTTTTGAGGTTTAACAATCAGAAGATAGTACCCAGAAAAGTTTGTATAGTTTTGAAATTCTACCACTTTTATGTCCTAATTATATATGTAAGCGTTCTGCGCCGGTAGGTTTGTGATTGTCAAGGACTTTAGCATGTAAATTATGGTAATCTGTTAACTTCGCGGTAATTGCAAGAATGATTTAGTATGTATATTATGGTAACTTTGTGATCTTCTAATTCTGCAATTTTCACGAACAACATGCAGAATAGCTAATGAATGTGTCAGTTTAAGTAATCTGATTGTGTATTCACTTGGCATGCTTCTATTTTGATGTTTTTTTTAATATCGTTAGCATCTTTACATTTCTAGCTTTCTAATCATCAAATACTTTGCAATATAACTTAAGTCTATGATATATCCATCAACGAAATCCATGATGTTAGAAAAGCAATTACAAGACTGTCACTCACAAAACACTTCCTAATTCCACATATTTGAGGTGTTAGAGTACAGACGGCTAGCATACTCAAAACATCACATAATTGTGCATGACATACAATATTTATGTTCTCATTGTTGCTTTGTCCAAGCCGGTTGTGGCCCATTTAGCCTATTTTATTTCCTAACTTTTCATACGGTCCCATTAAAAAATTCGATTTAAAAAGTATGGAATATATTTTATATTTTTTACACACCTCAAATATCTCCTTTCACCTTTCACCTGCTCAAGTACAAAGGTAGATTTGCTGAAATCTTTTCAACTGCCAACATCACCTTCCTTCCCAAAGCTTCTCATGTGCACACAGCTACTTCAAGGGCGAACTCAGGTTAGTACCTTTTGTCAAACAACATTTAGATTCTTTGCAGTAAACGTTCCACTTTACATTCATACCAGCTTTTATCGATATGAAACCCTAATCAGTTTTACTCAGGTTTTATAGTTAGATACATGCAATTTGTGTCATTAATTTGCCCATAAATTGGTTGTATGAATTTATCTCTAATTATAAAATAAACTTATACCTTAAACCATTAACAGCTTCAATTCGTTCTTATTAAATGTGTGTTGAATTTTATAACTGTTAGAATAGCTTCACTTTTTTACCTGCTTATTGAAGTGCTAATGATTTAAGAACTTTTAAAATCGTATGAGGTTTCTTATGAATTTAAGTTCAGAACAAATGGAATTTAAGTTGAGAATAAATGTAATGGATTTACACATACATGCCTGCAGACAACCAGGCATCTTTGAATGCATCTCGAACATCTTCGAATTAGTCTCGAATAGCTGCTGACAATTCAATTCAGCTCCGAACACTTGCAGAGAGCCAACTAGCTATGATTGGGAGATACAACAGTTCTGGCTCTATGGATGTTGCATACAGCTTCTTCACAATACCATGGGGGACTTTTTGGGTGAGTTACTTAATTTTGTTGAGAAAATAATCGATGCATTTGTTTATATATTATTAACAGATAATTGCGAAGTGTTTAACAAAAACAAACTAATGTCAATCAGGAACTATGTGACAACCCGGAAATTTCCAACCAAATTTAAACTTTAATCTTTATATGTTTCCGACACGATAAGCAATATTTGTTAAGTTAAATTTCAAGAATTTTAAACTATGTTCATACATTCATTCAACCTCGACCAAGTTCCAACGATTCACGAACCATTAAACGAATATGATTATATATGTATATGTGTATATATATTATAACTTGAAACGTAAACAAAATATTAGATTAAATACTTTATATGATTGTATCTGTTTCAAAATATTTATCAATGGAATTAGAAGATAAGATCAAATGATTGAATTATCATATATATTGAATTATGATTACAAGTCGCTGTTGAAAGGCCCACGTTGATTTGAGAAATCTTTCCATTTTAACAATATTCAGAAAATGGTAAAGTGATTTATAAATAAGAACAAATTATCAATCATTGAGAACTAGACAAAGAATAGTGGAAGATTGAATCTCATAAAGACTCGATTGATCTATTTAGTTTCAAACGTACAAAAATATTTTCAGTTTAAAAAGAACTTTATTATTAAAACGTATATAACTTTTATAAATATCTAGAACCACTTTTGACAACTCATTACTTAACTAGTATGATAAAGATAACGATATTTATATTTTATTTTATTAAATATATATAACGATTTAAATTAATATTATATATATTTATACGCGTATTATACGAACATAGTTTTTATAATTTTAATATACTTAAACTTTACCTTTACTTTATTTTTACTTTACTTTAACTTTAATAATTCACTTTAATAATTCATACTTTAATAATTTACTTTAATAATTCATACTTTAATAATACACCTTAATAATTCTAAAATCTATTATAAATAAAATTCAATAGGTTTCATTATTTCATAGAAACTTGAAAATATTTTTCTCTAAACTCTCTCAATTGATTTATATATATATATTTACTCCGTATTATTTCAAGATATTATTAGTATACATAAAATATTACGACGGAGTGCTGTCCGAGTGATTTCGAAATTGTTTTTCGAGTAGGATAGGATTAAGGAAATTATGGGTTATAGCTATGGAGGTGATTGATTATGGTTCATGGGTATGCTCGTGAGGTCAATATAGTGTTTATCATTTCCGTTGCGTCTACGTACCTTTTCTGCAATATTGAATCTCAATATTGATACGTGAGTACTCATAATTTAACTTTTACATACTAATAGTGTATCCCTGACTAGTGCTCGAGTATTTAGGATTATGCATGCTTGTACTTTTGATATTGCCCTTAGACAGGTTAGGTTGAATCTTGAATTAGTTACACTTGTGGTAGAGATAAGGTATAAGATATGCATGTCCTTGGAAAGCTTGCGAAAAATTAAGAACTTTTCCTTTAGGTATCGAATGGTTTCGATGAACGGATTAGAAGTTATAATCAATTGAATTTTTGATATTTTTATTAAAAATGATTATTATTATCGTCGTTTTTATCGTCGTTCTAATTTTATCTTATTATTATCATTATTATTATCTTTATCAATAAAAGGGGTTTATCATTAAAAATTGTTATTTTTTTATTATTACTATCATTATTATCGTTAAAGTTATAATTAGTATTATTATTATTATCCAATTATTATTATTATTATTATTATTATTATTATTATTATTATTATTATTATTATTATTATTATTATTATTATTATTATTATTATTATTATTATTATTATCATTATTAATATATATATCATTATTTAAAAATGGTTATTGTTATTGTTATTATTATTATTACTATATTATCATTAAGATAATTATTAGTATTATCGTTAATAATGTTATAGTAACTATCATTATTAATATTAGTGTAATTAAAACAAATATTTATAACACCTAATTATTTTGATTACTATTATAATCATTATTATGAACGCGATATAAAAGACGATTAAAAGCTATTAAACGAAATGATTAGGAAATAATGAGTAAGAGTATCATGATGAAATTAAAATATTATAAGATATTAATTTAGATAAAATTATCGTTCTTATTATTTTTATCATTGCTATTATTATTAAAAGTATCGTTAGTATTAAAACTATCATTTTAACAAAAAATATCATTTTAATAGAAATGTCATTGTTACTATAAAATATCATTATTATTATTATTTTAAATAGAATTATTATTTTAAAGATAATATTAAAAATTATCGTAAATATTAAAGTTATCATAATTAGAATTATCGTTTTATCATAATGTCATCTTAGTAATTATAAATATTGATATTTTTATAATAATAATTATTATTATAAAATAATACAACTTTTACTTACTATCATTATAGATATTATTTTATCAAATAAATATGTGATACAAATATATTTTACTACGTGTAATAACTTACTTTAATAATACCTATCATATTATCTTTATGATATTAAATGAACCCTATAAATTTTATTACTTAATATATATAAAAGTATATTTTATTATATAAATTTAATATAAAATTTTATTTATTAATAAATAAATTATATTATTTACTCGAATAAATCTTTTAAAAATATTTAAAAATATAAAACGACGATATTTAAACTATATATTAATCATGTATAGAATTTTGGAAATTATTTTGAGTTAAATTTACTTTTGTTGACTTTTGCATATTAGTCTCGAGCATTAGGATTGTGGTACACTATGACTTGGCCTAATTTGTTAGACAAATATTGACCAACACATAAATATATATATAATTAATTTAGGTTCGTAAATTCGAGGCCAACCTTGCACTTGTTCAATGACGTTATATGTATTTTTACTACGAAATACAGTATGGTGAGTTTCATTTTCCTTTTTACCCTTTATATTTTTGGGACTGAGAATACATGCGCTTTTATAAATGTTTGACGAAATTGACACAAGTAATTGAAACTACATTCTATGGTTGAATTATCGAAATCGAATATGCCCCTTTTTATTAAAGTCTGGTAATCTAAGAATTAGGGAACAAACACCCTAATTGACGCGAATCCTAAAGATAGATCTATTGGGCCTAACAAACCCCATCTAAAGTACCGGATGCTTTAGTACTTCAAAATTTATATCATGTCCGAAGGAGGATCCCGGAATGATAGGGGATATTCTTATATGTATCTAGTTAATGTCGGTTACCAGGTGTTCACCATATGAATGATTATTTTTGTCTCTATGCATGGGACGTATATTTATGAGAACTGGAAATGAAATTCTTGTGGTCTATTAAAATGATGGAAATAAATGATTATGATAAATTAATAAACTCACCAACCTTTTAGTTGACACTTTAAAGCATGTTTATTCTCAGGTGTTAAAGAAATCTTCCGCTGTGTATTTGCTCATTTTAAAGATATTACTTGGAGTCTTTCATAGCATATTTCGAAGAACGTTGCATTCGAGTCATTGAGTTCATCAAAGATTATTATTAAAACAATTTATAGTTAGATAGTGGATATTATGAAACGGTATGCATGCCTGTCAATTTTTGATGTAAAGAAAGTTTGTCTATTAAAAACGAATGCAATGTTTGTAAAATGTATCATATAGAGGTCAAATACCTCGCAATGTAATCAACTATTGTGAATCGTTTATAATGTATATGAACGGGTCCTTTCAGTTGGTATTAGAGCAGTGGTCTTAGCGAACCAGGTCTGCATTAGTGTGTCTAACTGATAAGTCGATAGGATGCATTAGTGAGTCTGGACTTCGACCGTGTCTGCATGTCAAAAGTTTTGCTTATCATTTTGTGTCGAAAATTAACTACTTATCATCCTCAGGAAATTACCTCCTTATCATTTTTAGTCTAAGACACGTCTTGCTGCATTGATTGCATGAATAGTGTATAGACAAAAATTCATATCTTAGCATATCTGCTAAATCATATCTTATCGTATCTGTTACTTTAAACTTTGCCTGACATATCCCGCAAAGTCCTCCGTAATCTACGAAATCTTTTGATCTATATATATATATATATATATATATATATATATATATATATATATATATATATATATATTCTATGTAATTAGAATACCATCCGTTAGCCAAAATCATTTCATATCGGAAAAAAAAATCCTTTATCCAATCGTACGAAATGGAATTCGTCATTAGTTCAAGTCACTCAGATTCTGAAATGGAATCCCATTCAAGCTCCGAAAGCAGTGTGACCGGAATAGATCAACCAATCAGTCATCACCTATTCTGGATAAATTGGGGATGGGTTCGTAGCCTCCTCAATCATTGGAGACAAGAAGAAGGTGATCCCTTCCATCCACCACATTGCCCTCTTGACGAAGAACCAGAAGCACTTATCGGCGAACCTGTCTGAAACACCATTTTCTCGCTCATTTCCAGAGTATCTCGTCACGATTATATATTACATCAAATTTTAGATTTTATTTATCCACTCGTTCGAACCGACAATCACCCCGGTGTAATAGAAGAAGTCAACGAGCTTCGCGCTCGGGTAGTGGCTTTGGAGAATATGGTGCAGAGATTACAAACACCAGCAGCAGCATCAGCAGCATAACCAGTACCACCATCATCAACGCCAACAGTACCATTACCACCTCCAACCACAACCGCGTCGTAAACCTCAACTTCACAATCTGTCCCACGAGCATCAACATCATACGCACCATAGATACCAAGGAGTACCAACAACAATAACTGACGAAGTATTAATTCATAACTTCATTGGAGAAACATTCCGCGGCGATTATGTAATCTCTAAAGTCTTAGAGATTATCTAATCTAGCCCTAACCATAAATCAGTTAAGCGAACCAAAATGATAGAAGGAAGAGTAGAAACCCTGACAAAAATGGTGTGTGATTAACAAGCTAAACTTGCTTTACCAACAGCATCAACAGTACCGTCAGCGTTACCAGCATCGTCAGTACAGTCAACATTCGAATCAACAACACCGATAACATCACAAACTCTGTCAGTTCAAGAATCACTGTGGACATCATTACGAATCAATAACGTGTATATTGTATCAACGAGTTATGAAGAATTAACTCATTCCCTCTGAAGAAATTATATGTATATTATATATATATATATATATATATATATATATATATATATATATATATATATATATATATATATATATATTGAAATAAATCTTTCCGTTCTAAGCTATTGTGTGTGAATCTTAACTACTCGGTTAATTCATATTACAAATATGCAATAATGTACGTCCTTCGGCCGCAACTTAACCAGCGTTAACTACAATCTCTGTCGCAATTCAACAAATTCCAATTCATAATAAATCAAGTATATATTTGATTTTACACTTTCATCATCGATGTACCCGAAACTTTTCAGATAACATCATTCGTACTTTTAGAAATTCACAAGAATTCCACGAACCGAACATCATACATCAACAAATAACGAAGTATTGATTCATAATTTCAATGTCATTAAAGAAATACTGCGTAAAAGTTATGTGCTTTTTAAAGCCTTTAGGGATTATTCAATTCTAGTTTCAACCGTAAATCAAATGAGTTTAATAAAACATTAACTCATTAAATCTATGTTACATCTGAAGAAAATATACATATATATATTTTCATAAAGACTGTAATAAAATTCTTTTGTACAAAATATTAATTGTGAAATTTTTTTTAACGGGTAGGTAATACCCGAGAGATATATAAATTCACAATTAATATGTTACATTCTTCGAATCTGATTCAGCAAATCATCCATTATACTCCCTACTTTCACAACAATATACATTCTTTTATAGAAATCAAAACAACCATACTCATTCAAAATTTAATTACATATTCTGATTTTGAAATCTCAAAATTCAACTTGAGATATGACCAAAAGCATCACTCTTAGATCCTTACATCTTTCACAAGCTATATTTTGACTTCAAAACTGTGTTAGAACATCAAATGTATGTTAACGATTACAATCTGTGTTCAAACCCTTCGAAAATTTCTGAAGACACTTCGAATGATGAGCAATCGAGATGATCCAACCACAAGTTACCCACAGTTATGTACCCGAAAAACTCTTGAAACCAAAGTAAAAGTTTAAACAACGTATCCGCGTCAGATTCTTTGGCATTTATTAGCAAAAATAACTTTGCGACTCCTATTCAAAGTAGCCCGTTTTGTCACAGCTCCAGCAAGTCAACTTTGATTTTCAGTCAGACTAACCTTATTATAACCTTGAGATATACACTATCATTACCAGGGAACCTTTTACATTCCACCACATTATTAGCAGATGTACCAACAACTTCATTACCCTTTGACTTTAGCCTCTCCAAAAAGTCATTATAATTATTCATTGAAACCCCATCATTTACTCATTCGCATCTTGTAATGAGAATTGCCATACGAATCATTGGGAATTAGCAATCAGTATTTTGAAATCTCGCAGCATACGCCAACAGTTATATGTGTATATATAACGTCTATCTTCTGGACTTAATTTGAATGTGAAGTTTCTGAAAAACACTCCGAACTACGAATTGGTTCTCCGAAAATGAAAAAAAAATTGCTGATGAAGCAGCAAAAACTATAAACGACTTTAAACGGTAAAAGCTGGATGATAATGATGAAGTGTGCTGGCAAAGCGCAGAAATAGAGAAGTTTTGGAACTGGAAAACGGATTGAGTAAAGTAGGAAGGAGGCTGTGGACAAATTACAAAGACTGAACCTGACTTAAAAGGATCCAAATGATTCAGTACCTGCTGAAGTCATTAACGAATACCTTGCTCCTGACTCTAAACCCCTACGGACAATATTCTTCATCATCCTCTGATATTAGAAATTCTAAAATATCATCATATCTTTCATTATAAATATCCTCCATATTTCTGAAGGTATTTTCTTAATTTTTCTTATTTGAAATCATTTACCTCTTCGCGCTATCTGTATTACATCATAAAAGAAACTATTTTAGTTTCTAAATTCTGAAACATTCAAGTTTAAAATAGGAATATTTTGAAGTAGTGTTGGGAACTGAAGCATGAATTAGTATAATATAATGACACTTGATCAATGTGATTATATTACAGTAAGTCATGCTGAGTTTCTAAATGGAACATGATGATTCACAGATCATAACATCATCATGTGCCATGTTATACGACTCTTGTATTCTATTTAACCTCTAAAATATCAAGAAAATATTTCTTGATGATTCGGCCTTTTCCAAGGTATTCTAGTAATTTGACAAGTCAAGATCGTGCCATCACAATTTCCTTCCTAGAACATTAACAATGTTCATTCCAAAATTCATATCTGTGAAATCTGGACCATTACAAGCGGTGCTTAATCGCAAGAAGAAGAAACGGAAGGACAAAACTCCGAAATAGAAAGTGGGGTATAAATTGCAGCAAATAAAAGAGAGCATTAACTGTGAATGATAATGATTATAGAAGACAGAAGCAGAGACTTTGAAATATAAGGGAACATATAAAGCCCAACGACAAACCAGAAATTATAAACCATATATATCGATGCATATAGCAATATAAAGACACGGGAGAACTAGAAACACTATAAACCCAAGAGTATAGTAGAAGTAAATAGATTTTTCTTGCGGTAGATGAAAAAGAAGAATGACCGATATGAAAGTTAGATGTATATCGAGAATCAGAACTGGATGGAGCATATTGATGAATACTTTAAAATATGAGTTGAGGGGGAAAGAATAGAAGGTGATGAAACATGACTAGGAACTTAGAAATCAACAGATTTAACTCACACAATGGCAGAACTAGTGAATCAAACCCTCTAGTGAATAGGTTAAGTTTTTTTTGATTAATTTAGTCAAACCACAACTAAATCAAGTGTGATTAGATTAACACCTAGAGCTATTATTCACCACCTGGGTGATTTGGACTGAGAGAGAATCGGAGGAGCTCACTAGATCTGAGTGTGTGTAACAAATGAGAGGCTTAACCTAAAATGAAGAACATAAGACTTTATATACCCCTGCTGTTGACTCACCCATACGATTCATTCATCACACGTACGAGTTGGCTTCATCAGCCGTACGGGTGATCACTCACTCGTGTCTTCTCATTTAGGTTGTAATTGTGACTTAGCTCAGCATCAACCGTGCGTATGAGCCTATCAGCCTTACTAGTGAGGCTTCACTCGTATGTCTGACTAAGTCTAACATAGTCAAACATCTAAATCTCGTTCCTGCAGTTCCTGTAACCACATACAAACACGGATATTATAATAACGAGCAATCATGGTGGCCTGTAAACTGTTGTACCTACAATGGACGTGGGTAGATGTCTAGGGACTTGTATAAAATGCATCAACAGAAGGTGTGAGTTGTAACGAAACGAAGGAGGTGAATTTATAAGAAAATCTCCGACAGAACAATTAAAATGGACGATCGCATTTAAAGCGGATCCTAATTCCCTTGATTACCGGAGAGTCAAATCTTATTAAGAAGATTTTCTTCAAATCCCTTGAAATCTGGGAATCAATCATATCTACGTCAAATGATAAGATGAATCTACACTTACTCATTTCACTCTTCTATGTTAGCTTCATTCGTACTCTTCATATAAATGGATTGTTTATCCAAATTATTCGTTGATGATAAAACTCTAATTTTCAGCCCGTATGCATCATGAAAACATACTTATTATCATTCACGACCTTTCCACTCAAATTTCGGAACGAAATTTCTTTAACGGGTAGGTACTGTGACAACCCGGAAATTTCCAACCAAATTTAAACTTTAATTTTTATATGTTTCCGACACGATAAGCAATATTTGTTAAGTTAAATTTCAAGAATTTTAAACTATGTTCATACATTCATTCAACCTCGACCAAGTTCCAATGATTCACGAACCATGAATCGAATATGATTATATATGTATATGTGTATATATATTATAACTTGAAACGTAAACAAAATATTAGATTAAATACTTTATATGATTGTATCTGTTTCAAAATGTTTATCAATGGAATTAGAAGATAAGATCAAATGATTGAATTATCAGATATATTGAATTATGATTACAAGTCTCTGTTGAAAGGCCCACGTTGATTTGAGAAATCTTTCCATTTTAACCATATTCGGAAAATGGTAAAGTAATTTATAAATAAGAACAAATTATCAATCATTGAGAACTAGACAAAGAATAGTGGAAGATTCAATCTCATAAAGACTCGATTGATCTATTTAGTTTCAAACGTACAAAAACTTTTTCAGTTTAAAAAGAACTTTATTATTAAAACGTATATAACTTTTATAAATATCTAGAACCACTTTTGACAACTCATTACTTAACTAGTATCATAAAGATAACGATATTTTTATTTTATTTTATTAAATATATATAACGATTTAAATTAATATTATATATATTTATACGCGTATTATACGTACATAGTTTTTATACTTTTAATATACTTAAACTTTACCTTTACTTTATTTTTACTTTACTTTAACTTTAATAATTCACTTTAATAATTCATACTTTAATAATTCACTTTAATAATTCATACTTTAATAATTCACTTTAATAATTCATACTTTAATAATTCACTTTAATAATTCTAAAATCTATTATAAATAAAATTCAGTAGGTTTCATTATTTCATAGAAACTTGAAAATATTTTTCTCTAAACTCTCTCAATCGATTTATATATATATATATATTTACTCCGTATTATTTCAAGATATTATTAGTATACATAAAATATTATGACGGAGTGCTGTCCGAGTGATTTCGAAATTATTTTTCGAGTAGGATAGGATTAAAGAAATTATGGGTTATAGCTATGGAGGTGATTGAGTATGGTTCATGGGTATGCTCGTGAGGTCAATATAGTGTTTATCATTTCCGTTGCGTCTACGTACCTTTCCTGCAATATTGAATCTCAATATTGATACGTGAGTACTCATAATTTAACTTTTACATACTAATAGTGTATCCCTGACTAGTGCTCGAGTATTTAGGATTATGCATGCTTGTACTTTTGATATTGCCCTTAGACAGGTTAGGTTGAATCTTGAATTAGTTACACTTGCGGTTGAGATAAGGTATAAGATATGCATGTCCTTGGAAAGCTAGCGAAAAATTAAGAACTTTTCCTTTAGATATCGAATGGTTTCGATGAACAGATTAGAAGTTATAATCAATTGAATTTTTGATATTTTTATTAAAAATGATTATTATTATCGTCGCTTTTATCGTCGTTCTAGTTTTATCTTATTATTATCATTATTATTATCTTTAACAATAAAAGGGATTTATCATTAAAATTGTTATTTTTTTTATTATTACTAACGTTATTAACGTTAAAGTTATAATTAGTATTATTATTATTATTATCCAATTATTATTATTATTAGTATTATTATTATTATTATCATTATTAATATATATATTATTATTTAAAAATGGTTATTGTTATTGTTATTATTATTATTACTATATTATCATTAAGATAATTATTAGTATTATCGTTAATAATGTTATAGTAACTATCATTATTAATATTAGTGTAATTAAAACAAATATTTGTAACACCTAATTATTTTGATTACTATTATTATCATTATTATGAACGCGATATAAAAGACGATTAAAAGATATTAAACAAAATGATTAGGAAATAATGAGTAAGAGTATCATGACGAAATTAAAATATTATAAGATATTGATTAAGATAAAATTATCGTTCTTATTATTTTTATCATTACTATTATTATTAAAAGTATCGTTAGTATTAAAACTATCATTTTAACAAAAATTATCATTTTAATAGAAATGTCATTGTTACTATAAAATATCATTATTATTATTATTTTAAATAGAATTATTATTTTAAAGATAATATTAAAAATTATCGTAAATATTAAAGTTATCATAATTAGAATTATCGTTTTATCATAATGTCATCTTAGTAATTATAAATATTGATATTTTTATAATAATAATTATTATTACAAAATAATACAATTTTTACTTACTATCATTATAGATATTATTTTATCAAATAAATATGTCATACAAACATATTTTACTACGTGTAATAACTTACTTTAATAATACCTATCATATTATCTTTATGATATTAAATGAACCCTATAAATTTTATTAATTAATATATATATATATAAGTTTATTTTATTATATAAATTTAATATAAAATTTTATTTATTAATAAATAAATTATATTATTTACTCTAATAAATCTTTTAAAAATATAAAACGACGATATTTAAACTATATATTAATCATGAATTGATTTTTGGAAATTATTTTGAGTCAAATTTACTTTTGTTGACTTTTGCATATTAGTCTCGAGCATTAGGATTGTGGTACACTATGACTTGACCTAATTTGTTAGACAAATATTGACCAACACATAAATATATATATAATTAATTTAGGTTCGTGAATCCGAGGCCAACCTTGCACTTGTTCAATGACGTTATATGTATTTTTACTACGAAATACAGTATGGTGAGTTTCATTTGCCTTTTTACCCTTTATATTTTTGGGACTGAGAATACATGCGCTTTTATAAATGTTTGACGAAATAGACACAAGTAATTGAAACTACATTCTATGGTTGAATTATCGAAATCGAATATGCCCCTTTTTATTAAAGTCTGGTAATCTAAGAATTAGGGAACAGACACCCTAATTGACGCGAATCCTAAAGATAGATCTATTGGGCCTAACAAACCCCATCCAAAGTACCGGATGCTTTAGTACTTCGAAATTTATATCATGTCCGAAGGAGGATCCCGGAATGATAGGGGATATTTTTATATTTATCTAGTTAATGTCGGTTACCAGGTGTTCACCATATGAATGATTATTTTTGTCTCTATGCATGGGACGTATATTTATGAGAACTGGAAATGAAATTCGTGTGGTCTATTAAAATGTTGGAAATAAATGATTATGATAAACTAATGAACTCACCAACCTTTTGGTTGGCACTTTAAAGCATGTTTATTGTCAGGTGTTAAAGAAATCTTCCGATGTGCATTTGCTCATTTTAAAGATATTACTTGGAGTCTTTCATAGCATATTTCGAAGAACGTTACATTCGAGTCATTGAGTTCATCAAAGATTATTATTAAATCAATTTATAGTTAGATAGTGGATATTATGAAATGGTATGCATGCCTGTCAATTTTTTATGTAAAGAAAGTTTGTCTTTTAAAAACGAATGCAATGTTTGTAAAATGTATCATATAGAGGTCAAATACCTCGCAATGTAATCAACTATTGTGAATCGTTTATAATGTATATGAACGGGTCCTTTCAAACTACCCGAGGAGTTTAATCACATGAGAGAACTAGAAGCTGAACGCAAATTTAAACTTTATCCTTATATGAATTCGAGACGATAAGCAAAGTCTATTAAACCGAGTCTCAAAATGTTAGAACTATTTTTCATGAATGCATATGACCTTGACTATTCCCGACGATTCACGAACGATTGTTTGTATATAAATATGTATATATATATATATATATATATATATATATATATATATATATATATATATATATATATATATATATATATATATATATATATATATATATATATATATATATATATATATATATATATATATATATATATATTAGAGATATTAAATAAAGCATTATATGATTTGATGATTTGAATTAATAATTAAATTGTTAGTTAATATATATTTATGTAAATATAATGTAATTCAAAAATAAATGGTTTTGAATTTATTTGAGAAACAATAATAACACTCGTTTATCATTCAAATGGTTATTTAAACAAACTTATATGATTTTAAAATAAACGGTGATCCGAAAATGAGTTCTATAAATTTTAGGCTTACTAAAAATGTATTTCGGATCTAGTTATTAAATTTTATCACTTTTTATATTTTACCCAGAATCGAGCGGGACAGTTGATGAAATTTTTTTTTAGTAAGTTAATGATTGAATTTTATACCATAATGACTAAAATAAATAATTATAATTACTGTAAAAATTTGGGATTTTTCTGAAGACTTTTATCCGCCACTGATTTTAAATAGTGCACGATACACAGTCCCTGAAATCTGTCGGTAGAAATTGACAAAAGGATATGGCTGATATTTTCTTTCTTGCACGTTGTTAATATGAATTAATATTATATTATTATATATATGTGAGCTGTAAACATTTTGAAAGTTGTTGATTCATAAACCGTGCACTGTGTTAATATATATATATATATATATATATATATATATATATGCATAACAACATGCATACTCACAGACAACTTCTTTCATTTATCTTATTCTCCATTTTAATGACCATCAAACCACCAAATCTAAAATTCTCGATGACCATCTTCTTTTATATCCTTTTCTGTTTGCGTTCGAATATCATCAAGACCGAAACTTTCCTTGTGTTGATATTAACCGAAGCTTCACCCATCATATGGTTATATCAGTTCGAACAAACCTACAACGGTTTGTATCTGGTTTCCTTTCGAACCACTCTACAACCACTTCACCACCTCCTGCCACAATCACTATCGCGAAGCCACCACATCCCACCACCATTGTCACCACCTTTCATCATGTACATCACCAAAGACCTCACCACCCATCAATCTTTTCTGCTTAAACACCATACATAACCCACGATCGCCACCCTCACTTACACTATAACCACCTTGACAACCCTCACTCACTCTCTCTCTCTCTCTCTCTCTCTCTCATGTTTTCCAGCTTTAAAACCGCCATCTTGTAACTTGTGTTGTCGTTCAATTATTGTTAGAAACCCATAACCACCATCAATCAAATCCTTGTTAACTACCACAATAGTTACATTTTTCTTTTCTTCTGATAATAATGATAGTGACATGTTGATAACTATGTTCGTGATCATGAAAGAGTTACGTGATGATGAACATTGATGGGGTCTTTAGGTCGATAAACATAAAGTTGATGGCTTTTGCTTTTGCTTTTCTATTTCACTTTACAACCCAACAGCCAACTAATCGATATCTTATGTAAGCCTGCTAATCCATGATTATTGTCTGTTTCAATTAACCCAAACAACCATCTCATGTTTTTCTTCTTTTCTTAATTAACTGCTACAATCACCATATAACCCCAACCACCTTTTGTTCACCACCCAATTCAAAACACCACCAGAACTACTGTTCCTGCTATTGTTTTTCAGTTGACTTCCTTATTGCTACTGCTATTTCTGCTTGTTTTTGTTTTAAAATGCAAGAAAGATGAAGAATTGATGATGATGAGTGATATACTTGACTGTATTATCGATTAGGATGGTGGTACAGAGAGGATAAGATAAGACGATTGATTTTTAAGTGGTAAGGTTGCTATGTCTGAATTATTATATGCTAACTGAGGCCAATTTAGATTAAGTAATGGACTAATATTATAATGGGGTTTCGATTTAAACATTCCATGATGTTATTTGGGCTTCAAAATTTAGCCAGGCCTTAATTAAACTTGGTGTTGCTTAGTGGGCCTCCTAAGATGATATACCCAAATCAAATTCTCTTATCTTTTTATTTGAACAATGATGATGGTGATGATCATTGGAAAAGATGATGTATATGATGGTGGTGATAACCTCACGATGATGATGATGATCGAAACGTGATAATGATTATGATATGATTAAGATTATGATTCGATTATGATGATATAGATGATGATGACTTTTTATGATCATAGTGATAGAGATAATAAGCGATGATGATGATAGAATGATAAACAATGATGACATGGAGATGACGATGCAGTGATGATTTTATGATAATGATATTGATAGTGGTGATCCATTAGGGTTTTAGTATGATAACGATTGATGATTGATGATGGGTCTCAGGTCGATTTAATTTATAAAGAAGAAGAAGAAGAAGAAGAAGAAGAAGAAGAAGAAGAAGAAATAGAACAGAAGAAGTTATAGGCTATATAGAAATAAAATGAGAGATAAAATAGAAAGAAAGAACAGATCAGGTGGTTTAGGGATGTTTTAGTTAAGCAGGAGGTTGCGGGTTCGAATGTAGGCAACGACATTTTTTTGAGGAAGCTTATAAATAGTTTTAAGGTAGTAACATTATTATTATTATTATTATTATTATTATTATTATTATTATTATTATTATTATTATTATTATTATTATTATTATTATTATTATTATTATTATTATTATTATTATTATTATTATTATTATTATTATTAATATTAATATTAATATTATTATTATTAATATTATTATTATTATTATTATTATTATTATTATTAATATTTCTATTATTAATATTATTATTATTATTATTATATTATTATTATTATTATCATTAATACTAATATTATTAATAAGACTATTACTAGTATTAATATTATTATTATTATTAAAATTATCATTTCTATTAAAATTATCATTTTTATAATTATTATTAGTATTATTAAAATTACCATTATCAAAATTTTCAATATAATTATTAAAAACTATCATTTTTATTATTATCATTACTAATGTTATCATTATTATTTTTTATCATTATTATTAAATCTATTATTATTATTATTATTATTATTATTATTATTATTATTATTATTATTATTATTATTATTATTATTATTATTATTATTATTATTATTATTATTATTATCCTAATTTTTATCATAATTAGTATTATTTTTATATAACAAATATATATTATATACTTATATTAATATTACATAAAATTAAATATTAGACGTATAAAATATTACATATAACAAAATATTGATTTTTTGGTATAATACCAATTACAAATATATTTATATAACTATATGTATAAATATTAATTATTTTACAAAAATAAATATAACATATAACTGAAGATATAATATATAAATAAAGTATATATTTTTTTAATTGGAATTTAGTTATATAACTACAACTCTTAATATATAGATATTATATAATAAATAGAAGGAATTATGTGAGTATATGTTTTAATATATATAATTGATATAGGTTCGTGAATCCGAGGCCAACCCTGCATTGTTCAGTATCGTCGTATGCATATTTTTACTACAAAATATCGTATCGTGAGTTTCATTTGCTCCCTTTTTAAATGCTTTTGCAATATATATTTTTGGGACTGAGAATACATGCGCTTTTATAAATGTTTGACGAAATAGACACAAGTAATCGAAACTACATTCTATGGTTGAATGATCGAAATCGAATATGCCCCTTTTAGTCTGGTAATCTAAGAATTAGGGAACTGGCCCCTAATTGACGCGAATCCTAAAGATAGATTTATCGGGCCCAACGAGCCCCATCCAAAGTACCGGATACTTTAGTACTTCGAATTTATCATGTCCGAAGGGAGTCCCGGAATGATGGGGATATTCTATATGCATCTTGTTAAGGTCGATTACCAGGTGTTCACCATATGAATGATTTTTATCTCTATGTATGGGATGTATATTTATGAGAAATGGAAATGAAAATCTTGTGGTCTATTAAAAATGATGGAAATGAATATTGATGATAAACTAATGAACTCACCAACCTTTTGGTTGATACTTTAAAGCATGCTTATTCTCATGATTGAAAGAAATTTTCCGCTGTGCATTTGCTCATTTTAAAGATATTACTTGGAGTCATTCTGAAATGCCCCGTTCATATACAATATAAACGATTCACAATAGTTGATTACATCGCGAGGTAATTGATCTCTATATGATACATTTTACAAACATTGCATTTGTTTTTAAAAGACGAACTTTCTTTACATCGAAAATTGACGGCAAGCATACTATTTCATAATACTTCCAACTATAATTGACTTAATAATATTCTTGATGAACTCGATGACTCGAATGCAACGTCTTTTGAAATATGTAATGAATGACTCCAAGTAATATCTCTAATATGAGCAAATGCACAGCGGAAGATTTCTTTCATACCTGAGAATAAACATGCTTTCAAGTGTCAACCAAAAGGTTGGTGAGTTCATAGGTTTATCATAACAATCATTTCAATATGTAAATAGACCACAAGATTTCCGTTTATAAATATATGTACACTCGCAAGTGTATAAAACCGTTCTGCTTATGTTGAGGCCTCAGTAACCAACCTTAACAATAATATAATAAGTCATCGTCGCAAAGATGGATACGTACACTCACAAGTGTATAAATAATCCTGGAAGTACTAAACATCCGCCCACTAGCTCTTATGTCTAGTGCATCCTACAGGATGGGGGTGTTAAGCCCGATAGATCTATCTTTAGGATTCGCGCTCACATGCTCTTATAACATGTAACAAAATTACCTATCACATCAATCCGCAGAATTATCATTTTGATCACTTGTCTCTATTTCGTAAAGCATTTATAAAAGCAGCGCATGTATTCTCAGGCCAAAAATATATATTACAAAAGCAATTAAAAAGGGAGCAAATGAAACTCACCATACTGTATTTTGTAGTAAAAATACATATGACTATATTGAACAATGCAGGGTTGGCCTCGGATTCACGAACCTATATCATTTGTATAACTATTAACACGTATAATTGTAATCGAACGAGTTTATATAAATTATTATTAATAATATGCTTGTTATATTATATGTTATTTAATATATTTAATTTGTATGTTTTATAAATACTAATATTTATCTTTCTTTATAACAGGTTACAATTAAAAACTTATACCAGGATTTTTATATGATAAAAATATATTCATATATCAATTGATATCTTATATAACTTAATTAGTACAAAAATAATATGGTGATATGTATTACTAATATCATAGTAATGAAATTTTTATATACGAATATCTATTTGTACAAATTTTGATAATGATTAGTGATAATAATGATAATGATCTTTCATCTATAGTTTCCTTCAAAACAGTATATTTATTTTAAAAATCTATTTTCATAATCCTTCTAATTTCAAAAATAATGATATTGATAATACTAATAATAATACCAGTATTATTTCTCATTTTAACAAAGTGATAATAATTGTAATGATAATGGTTTTTAACAATAACAATCTTAATGATAATAATCATGCTAGTAATAATAATAATGATAGCATTAATAATAGTTCTTCTGATAATATTAATTAATAGTATGGTAATAGCACTAATTTTAATGATAATGATAATGATAATAATAGTAAAAAAAATATGGTAATTAAATGACTACCTCTAAAGGAGCTTTCTTTTAAAAAAAATTGTCACGAACCGGATCGAACCTCCGACCTCTCGAAAACCCGTCACTCCTCTAAACCATTTGGGCTACGCCCGTTTTCTGTTTTAATATAGATTTCATATTTATTTAATCCGTAATATACTATGTCTCTTTCTTCTTCAATTCCAAATCATCCATTGTTTTAAATCGTGATAAAAAATAATACCAGACTGGAATGATGTCGTAACTTTGCATGATAAACATCCTGAGTTGATTGTTTGTATTAACAGGCGAAATTTAAAATAAAAAAAAATTATTTTTTACAGACCTGATGATATACGCGTATGAACTCATAATTGATTTTCGAATTTAAAGCTGTTTTAGGCCCAGATTATAACACGAAAGATGTTTCAAATCCTTGTTAGAAACTAAAGGAATCGTTAATTTCAACTGAACCTTAGAAACAGATTCGAATTTAGTGAAGAACACGGGGTTTGACTTTTATTTGAAGAATTTGACTCTCTAAATTCGAGTTCGTTATAAGAAATTGGAAAGTAAAACTTTACAGATAGTTTGACTAAACGAGTTATGACAGAACTGCATTTTCAGAATTTTAAATAAGACTCAAATTTGAAATTGAATCGAAAATATGAAGAACAGAGGAAACCGACTATTTTCTTCAAAACTTTAGTTTAATCTTTATGTTTTAATTCCAATTGCAATAGCAGAAGGTTATATAGAGGGTAAGTGATGTTGTTACAGTAAAAGTGATTCAATTAATCTTTGTTTCGTAGCTTGATTGAGTGGACAAGAAATATTCGATCGTACCAAAGAAAAATATAAAAAAATATAAAAAGTTGCAAGGGTTGTTACTGAATTGGATTTATGCTATTGTTTGCAATCCTGCTAGTACGAATTTGGAGACAGGAAATCACGTAATAAACAGATGGAAAATGATGCATACTGATTATGAATTTTCTGTATTTGGATATATATAATATACCGTATATACGTGTGTATATATCACTGTATATGTACTTGTATATAAATAAAATACTGAATACGTATTTGAAAAATTATCACAGTATTTAGGTATAGGTGAATTTGTTTTTATATAATTGTAATTGTATTATATGTATTTTATATTTAATCTTATAAATTAATAAATATAATTTTACTAACATTCTTAATGTTATAAATAATTATAATAAAACCTTATAATATAATAATGTTATTGATAATAATATTTACAATATTAGTATTAATATTAGAAATATTAATTTATAAAGTTACTAATATTATTAATAATAATATTATTGGTAATAATAATACTATAACAATTTATATTTATCACATTTTATATTTATATGATAATACCCTTAATACTGATTTTAATATGATTAGTAATTCTTATGATAATGAAAGTAATAACATTGATATAACAATTTTATTTTTAAATTTGTAATTCTTAATATATTATTATTACATGTTATTGTTTTATGAAATTTTTATAATTTATATTATGTAATAACTTTTATTGAGTAGTAATTTCTCGTATATACAAGTGTATATATATATATATATATATATGTACATGTATATATATATATATACATGTATATATATCACAATATACAATTGATAAGTACTAATAGAATCACACATATACCCATAGATTCATAATAAAATTATGTATAGATTTATATATAAATACTAAATTTTATTATTTTATATGTTTAATTCCGATTGATTAAAGTTTATTTTATTAATTCAAAATATCAATTATACACTTTTATTTTTATACATATTTATTTACATATTTACTTACACAAAATGGTTCGTGAATTGTCGGCAATAGTTTAAGGACAACTGCATTCAAGTAAATTGTTTCAAAATTGTAAGACCCAATATTATAGACTTGACTTATCGTGTTTGGAAACATATAAAAATTAAGTTTAAATTTGGTCGAAAATTTCCGGGTCGACACACTACCTACCCGTTAAAGAAATTTCGTCCCAAAATTTGAATGTGGTCGTCATGGCTAACAATAGAAATGTTTTCATGACGAAAATGAGCTGATAAATAGAGTTTTATCATTATTGAGTAATATGGAATAAACAATTCGATTATTCGAAGAGTACAAATGAAGCTATCACAAAAGAGTGAAATGAGTGAATGCAGATTCGTTTTAACCGATGACGTGGTCACGGTTGAATTCCAGAATTCAAGAGATTTAAAGAAAATCTTCGAAATCTAAAAGATTTGATTCTTCGACGAGTAAGGAAAATTTAGATCTCTAAAATTAAATACGGTGATCCGCCTCGATTACTCTGTCTGATATGTCCATTATAAACTAAACTCTTCCGTTCCATTATTCTCATTATTCCTATATTTTTTCTTAGTTCATACATCCAAAAGATTGTGAAATGCTTAATCCAGTTCTAATCCTTGATATTTTCCTAATTATCATTTCTGTCATCCTTCTTTTCAATCTTCCACCAGAAAAATCTATTTACTTCTACTATTACCTTGGGTGATACTATTCTTAATTATACCGTGTCTTTATATCGCTATTCGTATTAATATCCACGATTTGTAATTTCTGTATTATTCTTGAGCTTTATATTTCTTTTTTTATATATATATATTTCGGAGCTCCATGCTCTTGCTTTCTCTTCCCAGCTTCAAGTCAAGCGAATAATGGCCCAGAATTCATAGGTATGGAGTTTCGAATGGACACGACTAATGTTCTAAGAGAGAGATTGTAACAGCACGATCTTGATTGGTTAAATTATCAGAATTCAAGATAAAAGATAGAACTATCAGGAAGATATGTTCTCGATATGTTTAGAGATTAGATAGAATGTAAGAGTCGTGTAACATGGCACATGATGACGTTATAGTCTGTGAATCATCACGTTTCACTAGGAACTCAGCATGACTTACTGTAATATAATCACGTTAATCAAGTGTCATTATATTATACTAACTCATGCATCAGTTCTCAACACTACTTCAAAAACATTCATAGTTTAAACTAGAAAGTTTATAGAATATAGAAACTAAACAGTTTCCTATATGATGTAACACTGATATCGCGAAAAGATAAATGATTTCAGATAAGGATAGTTATGAAAATATCTTCAGAAATATCGTAGATATTTATGACGATATTTTGGAATTTCTAAGATCGAAGGTTGATAAAGAAAATTTATCCGCAAGAGTTTAGAGTCAGGAGTAAGGTATTTTTTAAAGATTTCATCGGATACAGAATTATCTGGATTCTTTATGTACAAGTTTAGCCCTTGTGATTTGTCCACGGCCTCCTTCATGGTTTGCTCAATCCGTTTTCCAGTTCCAACTTTTCTGAGCTTTACCAACATACTATTATTTTATTATCAAACTTTTGACTGTTAATGTCGTTTACAGTTTTTGCTTCTCCCTTCAGCTTTTTCAACATTCAGAGTATCGATTCGTAAACTGGGTGCTTTTCAGAAGTTCATAATAGAAGATCACAATTCCAAGAGGTATATGTTATACATAATCAAATAACTGTTGATGTAGCAAGGCTTGCGAGATTCAAAATACTGATTGCTAATTCCGAGACATTGGTATGGTCATTCTCGTTATAAGACGTGGATGAGTATATGAATAGGTTTTAACGAACAAATATAATGGTTTTTCGGAGAGACTTAAACCAATGAATAATGAAGTTGCTGGTAAGTTTACTGCTAATGTGGTGGGATATAAATGGTTCTTCAGTAACTATGACGAATTGGCAAACATATATACCAAAGTTGTAATAAGACTTATTCGAATGAAAGATCGATGTTGATTTGTTGGAGCTGTGACAAAATTGGCTAATTTGAAAAGGAATTGCAAAGTTATTTTCGGTAATAACACCAAATAAACTAGCACAGATACGAGTTAAACGTTTACTCAGGTTCCAAGTGTTTTCAAGTGCATAACTATATGCATCAATATTTTCTTCTGTAGATGAAGTGCGATTGATTCATCCTCTCGATTGAGATGTTTTCTAGAATCATGAAAGGTTTGAAGGCAGATTGTAATCGTCAAGATACAAATGAGGTTTAAGATGAAATCAAGTGGCAAACTTGAAGATTTTTTTTTTTAGTTTCATATATTATAAATAATATTTTAATTCATTTTAATTATCCAATGTCATTAGTCCACAGTCGATAATCCACATTTAACAGTCCAATAATTCATATATAATTTAATGTATAATATTCGAATTAATTAATACGTATCGTGACCCGTGTACATGTCTCAGACTCGATCACAACTCAAACTATATATATTATTGTAGAATCAACTTCAACCCTGTATAGCTAACTCCAGCATTACTGCATATAGAGTGTCTATGGTTATTCCAAATAATATATATAGATGCGTCGATATGATATGTTAAAACCTTGTATACGTGTCCCGATATTTAAAGTGCGTAAAATAAATAACAGAAATTAAATGACGATAATAAAATTGCGAGAATTAAAATTGCAATAAATAAAATGCGATAAATAAATTGCGATAAATAAATTACGATAAATAAAATGTAATTCGAAATTAATCAGTTAGCTAGGAACAGTTAGCTAGGATTTTGTTTGCGTGGATTCTTAACAAAATTTCTCATAGTTAATTTGTCTGTTTCTAACAAATTTTATTTTGTCATATGTTTTCTTCATTATGCCACTTGTTGGATTCTGATATGTCAAAATCCAAATATGAAATTGAATGAAAATGGTTATTCTGCGGTGAACGGATACATATATCGGTGGTTGTAAGTAGGATAGTAAATGACTGTTGAATCAGCTTCGACGAATGTACAGTGTAACTTATTAATGTGAAATCTAAATATTCCTCGGGTATTACCTACCCGTTAAAATATTTTCACCATTAACAGTTTGTACAAAAGAATTTTTAATTACAATCTTTATGAAAACATATATAAATATATATATTTTCTTCAGATGTAATCATGGATTTAATGAGTTAATATGATATTAATCTCATTTGCTTTACCGTTAAAACAAGATTATATATAATCTCTAAAACATTAGAGATTACATAATCGCTATGTCGAACGAAGATAATTGATGTAGAACGATTCGTAGAACGATGATTATACTCGAGGTACAGAATGAGATGTTGAGGCATGGATTGTTGATAATACTAGTGTTGTTGCTGATGGTACTATTGGTACCGGTGATGTTGTTGAAGCTGGTAAATTTTACACCATATTCTCCAAATAGATTACTCGAGCGTGAAGTTCGTTGACTTCTTCTATTATTCCGGGATGATTGTCGGTCAGAACGAGCGAATGAATAAGATCTAGAATTCGAGATAGTATATAATCATGACGAGGTACTCTGGAAATGAGAGAGAAAATGGTATTACGAGCAGGTTCGCCGGTAAGTGCTTCAGGTTCTTCGCCAAGAGGGAAATGTGGTGTATGGAAGGGATCACCTTCTTCTTGTCTCCAATGATTGAGAAGGCTACGAACCCATCAGATGAATTAGGGGTGGATGATTGGTTGATTCATTCTGGTGACACTACTTTCGGAGTTTAGGTGAAACTCCATATCGGAATAGCTGTCGAAATAACTATCGAAATAGCTATCGAAGTCTGAGGGACTCGAACTGGTTGAGGGATTCATCTTGTATGATCAGATGAAGTATTTTCGATAAGAAATAGATTATAGGAGGTGTATTAGTACCCTGCAATACATGATTTACCTATGCATATATAACACTAAAATCACATAAGTTACTGAGGAATCTACGGAAGCTGTCAGGCAAAGGTAACAATAACAGATACGCTAAGATATGAATTTATCTATACATTGTCTATGCAATAGAGGCAGTAAGACGTGTCTAGACTTTAAGAATAATAAGCAGGAAATTTTCGACACAAAATGATAAGTAAAAATTTTGACATGCAGACACGGTCGAAGTCCAGACTCACTAATGCATCTAAACAATTACTAGTTAGACACACTAATGCAAGAACTGGTTTGCTAAGACCACCACTCTGATACCAACTGAAATGCCCCGTTCATATACAATATAAATAATTCACAATAGTTGATTACATCGCGAGGTAATTAACCTCTATGTGATACATTTTACAAACATTGCATTTATTTTTAAAAGACGAACATTCTTTACATCGAAAATTGACGGCAAGCATACTATTTCATAATACTTCTAACTATAATTGACTTAATAATATTCTTGATGAACTCGACGACTCGAATGCAACGTCTTTTGAAATATGTCATGAATGACTCCAAGTAATATCTCTAATATGAGCAAATGCACAGCGGAAGATTTCTTTCATACCTGAGAATAAACATGCTTTCAAGTGTCAACCAAAAGGTTGGTGAGTTCATAGGTTTATCATAACAATCATTTCAATATGTAAATAGACCACAAGATTTCCGTTTATAAATATATGTACACTCGCAAGTGTATAAAACCATTCTGCTTATGTTGAGGCCTCAGTAACCAAGCTTAACAATAATATAATAAGTCATCGTCGCAAAGATGGATACGTACACTCACAAGTGTATAAATAATCCTCGAAGTACTAAACATCTGCCCACTAGCTCTTATGTCTAGTGCATCCTACAGGATGGGGGTGTAAGCCCGATAGATCTATCTTTAGGATTCGCACTCACATGCTCTTATAACATGTAACTAAATTACCTATCACATCAATCCGTAGAATTGTCATTTTTGATCACTTGTCTCTATTTCGTAAAGCATTTATAAAAGCAGCGCATGTATTCTCAGCCCAAAAATATATATTGCAAAAGCAATTAAAAAGGGAGCAAATGAAACTCACCATACTGTATTTTGTAGTAAAAATACATATGACTATATTGAACAATGCAGGGTTGGCCTCGGATTCACGAACCTATATCATTTGTATAACTATTAACACGTATAATTGTAATCGAACGAGTTTATATAAATTATTATTAATAATATGCTTGTTATATTATATGTTATTTAATATATTTAATTTGTATATTTTATATATACTAATATTAATCTTTCTTTATAACAGGTTACAATTAAAAACTTATACCAGGATTTTTATATGATAAAAATATATTCATATATCAATTGATATCTTATATAACTTAATTAGTACAAAAATAATATGGTGATATGTATTACTAATATCGTAGTAATGAAATTTTTATATACGAATATCTATTTGTACAAATTTTGATAATGATTAGTGATAATAATGATAATGATCTTTCATCTATAGTTTCCTTCAAAACAGTATATTTATTTTAAAAATCTATTTTCATAATCCTTCTAATTTCAAAAATAATGATATTGATAATACTAATAATAATACCAGTATTATTTCTCATTTTAACAAAGTGATAATAATTGTAATGATAATGGTTTTTAACAATAACAATCTTAATGATAATAATCATGCTAGTAATAATAATAATGATAGCATTAATAATAGTTCTTCTGATAATATTAATTAATAGTATGGTAATAGCACTAATTTTAATGATAATGATAATGATAATAATAGTAAAAAAAAATATGGTAATTAAATGACTACCTCTAAAGGAGCTTTCTTTTAAAAAAAATTGTCACGAACTGGACTCGAACCTCCGACCTCTCGAAAACCCGTCACTCCTCTAAACCATTTGGGCTACGCCCGTTTTCTGTTTTAATATAGATTTCATATTTATTTAATCCGTAATATACTATGTCTCTTTCTTCTTCAATTCCAAATCATCCATTGTTTTAAATCGTGATCATAAATAATACCAGACTGGAATGATGTCGTAACTTTGCATTATAAACATCCTGAGTTGATTGTTTGTATTAACAGGCGAAATTTAAAATAAAAAAAACTAATTTAAACAGACATGATGATATACGCGTATGAACTCATAATTGATTTTCGAATTTAAAGCTATTTTAGGCCCAGATTATAACACGAAAGATGTTTCAAATCCTTGTTAGAAACTAAAGGAATCGTTAATTTCAACTGAACTTTAGAAACAGATTCGAATTTAGTGAAGAACACAGGGTTTGACTTTTATTTGAAGAATTTGACTCTCTAAATTCGAGTTCGTTACAAGAAATTGGAAAGTAAAACTTTACAGATAGTTTGACTAAACGAGTTATGACAGAACTGCATTTATAGAATTTTAAATAAGACTCAAATTTGAAATTGAATCGAAAATATGAAGAACAGAGGAAACCGACTGTTTTCTTCAAAACTTTAGTTTAATCTTTATGTTTTAATTCCAATTGCAATATCAGAAGGTTGTATAGAGGGTAAGTGATGTTGTTACAGTAAAAGTGATCCAATTAATCTTTGTTTCGTAGCTTGATTGAGTGGACAAGAAATATTCGATCGTACCAAAGAAAAATATAAAAAAATATAAAAAGTTGCAAGGGTTGTTACTGAATTGGATTTATGCTATTGTTTGCAATCCTGCTAGTAAAAATTTGGAGACAGGAAATCACGTAATAAACAGATGGAAAACGATGCATACTGATTATGAATTTTCTGTATTTGGATATTTATAATATACCGTATATATGTGTGTATATATCACTGTATATGTACTTGTATATAAATAAAATACTGAATATGTATTTAAAAAATTATCACAGTATTTAGGTATAGGTGAATCTGTTTTTATATAATTGTAATTGTATTATATGTATTTTATATTTAATCTTATAAATTAATAAATATAATTATACTAACATTCTTAATGTTATAAATAATTATAATAAAACTTTATAATATAATAATGTTATTGATAATAATATTTACAATATTAGTATTAATATTAGAAATATTAATTTATAAAGTTACTAATATTATTAATAATAATATTATTGGTAATAATAATACTATAACAATTTATATTTATCACATTTTATATTTATATGATAATACCCCTAATACTGATTTTAATATGATTAGTAATTCTTATGGTAATGAAAGTAATAACATTGATATAACAATTTTATTTTTAAATTTGTAATTCTTAATATATTATTATTACATGTTATTGTTTTATGAAATTTTTATAATTTATATTATGTAATAACTTTTATTGAGTAGTAATTTCTCGTATATACATGGTTCGTGAATCGTCGGCAAAATGGTTCGTGAATCGTCGACAATAGTTTAAGGACAACTACATTCAAGTAAATTGTTTCAAAATTGTAAGACCCAATATTATAGACTTGACTTATCGTGTTTGGAAACATATAAAAATTAAGTTTAAATTTGGTCGAAAATTTCCGGGTCGTCACACATTCATGGCATATTTCAAAAGACGTTGCATTCAAGTCGTTGAGTCAATAAAGATTTTGATTAAGTAAATGACAGATTAGGTCATTTATAGTTGGATATTATGAAATGGTATGCATGCCTGTCAACTTTTGATGTAATGAAAGTTTGTCTTTTAAAACGAATGCAATGTTTGTTAAATGTATCATATAGAGGTCAAATCCTCGCAATGTAATCATATGTTATTGTATTCGTCCTTATGGATTAGGACGGGCCGTCTCATGTGGTATCAGAGCGGTGGTCTTAGCGAACCAGGTCTTGCATTAGTGTGTCTAATGGATAGTTATTAAGATGCATCAGTGAGTCTGGACTTCAACCTTAGCTGCATGTTAAAAGTTTTGCTTATCATTTCTAGTCGGAAATCATCAGCTTATCATCCTTAGGAAATTGTCTGCTTATCATTTTTAGTCTAGACACATGTTACTGCATTAATTGCATGAATAGTGTATAGACAAAATTCATATCTTAGCGTATCTGCTAATTCATATCTTAGCGTATCTGTTACTGTAAACTTTGCCTGACATATTTCGTAAATCCCTCCGTAATCTACGATATCCTTTGTTATATATATATATATATATATATATATATATATATATATATATATATATATATATATATATATATTCTATGTAGTTAGAATACCATCCGATAGCCGAAAATCATTACATATCGAAAAATCTTTTATTCAATCGTACAAGACGGAACTCGCAACTAGTTCAAATTCCATAGATTCCGACCACCATTCCGATATGGATTTTCACTCGAGCTCCGAAAGCAGTGTGACCGAAATAGATCAACCAATTAGCCATCATCTATTCTGGATGAATTGGGGATGGGTTCGTAGTCTACTAAACCATTGGAGACAAGAAGAAGGTGATCCCTTCCATCCACCACATTCCCCTCTTGGCAAAGAACCTGAAGCACTTACCGACGAACCTATTCGTAATACCATTTTCTCTCTCATTTCCAGAGTATCTCGTCTTGATTATATACTATCTCAAATTTTGGATCTTATTCGTCCGCTCATCCGAACCGACAATCATACCCGTATAATAGGAGAAGTCGACGATCTTCGCGCTCGAATAGTGACTTTAGAGAATATGATGCACAACTTGCAGGCATCACAAGCAACATCAACAACACCACTAACATCAACATTAATACCACCAACAACCACATCCGCACCGCAAACCTCAACTTCACGATCTGTCCTACGAGTATCAACGCCGTACGCACCATAGATACCAAGGAGTACTAATAAAAATCAATGATGAAGTATTGATTCATAACTACATTGGAGAAGTATTAGGCGGCGATTATGTAATCTCTAAAGTCTTAGAGATTATGTATTCTACATATCTGTTCTACATCGATTATCTTTGTTCTACATAATCATTCTATATCATTTATCTTCACTGAACATGGAGATTATGTAATCTCTAAAGTATTAAAGATTATTTATTCTAGCTCAAACCGAAAAGCAAATGAGATTAATATCATATTAACTCACTAAATCCATGAGTACATCTGAAGAAAATATATATGTATATATGTTTTCATAAAGATTGTAATTAAAAATTCTTTTGTACAAACTGTTAATGGTGAAAATATTTTAACGGGTAGGTAATACCCTAAAAATATTTAGATTTCACATTAATAAGTTACACTGTACATTCTTTCAAATTGATTCAACAGTCATTTACTATCCTACTTACATCCACAGATATACGTATCCATTCATCGCAGAATAACCATTTTCTTTCAATTTTATATTTGGATTTTGACATATCAGAATCCAACAAGTGGCATAATGAAGAAAACATTGGACAAAAATAAAATTTGTTAGAAACAAACAAATTAACTATGAGAAATTTTGTTAAGAATCTACGCTAACAAAATCCTAGTTAACTGTTCCTAGCTAACTGTTAATTTCTTATTACATTTTATTTATCGCAATTTATTTATCGCAATTTTAATTCTCGCAATTTTATTTATCATCATTTAATTTCTGTTATTTATTTTACGCACTTTATTTTTCGTCATTTAAATACTGTTATTTACGCATTTTAAATATCGGGACACGTATACAATGTTTTGACATATCCTATTGACATCATCTATATATATTATTTGGAATAATCGTAAGTCACTCTATATCGCGGTAATGCTCGAGTTAGCATATAAAGGGTCGAGGTTGATTCTAAAATAATATATATACTTTGAGTTGTGATCTAGTCTGAGACATGTATACAATGGGTCACGATACGTATTAATTAATTCGAATATTATATATTAAACTATATATGAATTATTGAATTACCAACTGTGGACTACTAACCTTGGACAATTAAAATGAATTAAAATATTGATTATAACATATGAAACTAAACATTTCTTCAAGTTTGAAACTTGATTTCATCTTAAACCTTATTTGTATCTTGACGATTACAATGTGAGTTTAAACCTTTCATGATTCTTAAAAACTCCTCAATCGAGAATGAACCAACCGCACTTCATCTACGGAAGAAACGATTAATGCATATAGTTATGCACCTGAAAAAATCTCGAAAAATGAGTAAACGTTTAACACATAGCTGTGCTAATTCCTTTAGCATTATTATTACCGAAAATAACTTTGCAACCCCTGTTCGAAATAGCCAGTATTGTCACTACTCCAGCAAGTCAACTTCGACTTTTCGTTCGAAACAACCTTATTATAACCTTGATATATATGCGTGCTCTTTTATTGTTACCGGGTAACCATTTATATCTCACCACATTATCAGTAAACTTACCAGTAACTTCATTACTCATCAGCTTAAGTCTCTCTGAAAAACCATTATATTGTTCATTAAACCCTATCATGTGCTCATCCACATTTTGTAACAATAATTGTCATACCAAATACCGGGAATTATCAATCACTATTTCAAATCTCGTAGCGTTTCTACATCAACAATTATATGTATACATATAACATTTATCTCTTAGAATTATGATCTTCCATTCTAAAATTTTGAAAAGCAATATAGCATACGAATCAGTTCTTTGAGTTTTGAAAAAGCTGAATGAAGCAGCAGAAACTGTAGACAACCGTAAATGACCTTAACCGTCAGAAGTTTAATGAGAAAGAATAGTATGTTGGCAAAGCTCAGAAAAGTTAGAACTGATAAACGGATTGAGCAAATCATAAAGGAGGTTGTGGACAAATCACAAATACTAAACCTGCCTTCAAAGAATCTAAATGATTCAGTATCTGCTGAAGTCATTAATGGATACCTTGCTCCTGACTCTACACTTTTACGAACAAATCTTCATCATCATCCATCGATATTAGAAATTCTAAGATATCATCGTATTTTTTATTATATATATCCTCGATAATTCTAAAGATAATTTCATAACTATTCTTATCTGAAATCATTTATCTCTTCGCGATATCAGTGTTACATCAGAAAGGAAACTAGTTTAGTTTCTAAATTCTGAAAAGTTCGAATTTAAAATTTGAATGTTTTTGAAGTAGTGTTGGGAACTGAAGCATGAGCTAGTATAATATAATGACACTTGATCAACGTGATTATATTACAGTAAGTCATGCTGAGTTTCTAATGAAACATGATAATTCACAGACCATACCGTCATCATGTGCCATGTTACACGACTCTTGCATTCTACTTGATCTCTAATTATAACGTATTTCTTGATAGTTCTATTTTTCTAGATATTCTGGTAAATTGACAAATCAAGATCGTGCTATTACCGTTTCTTTCTTAGAACATTAACCATGTTCATTTCGAAATTCATATCTACGAATTCTGGACCATTATTCGCTTGACTTAAAGTCGGGAAGAGAAAACAGGGCATGAAGCTCCGAAATAGAAATGGGAGTATAAATCGCAGCAAATAAGAGAGGGCATTAACTGTGGATGTCAATGATTATAGAAAGATAAGAGCAGGGATTCTGAAAAATAAGGAAAGACATAAAGCCCGACGACAACATCTAAATTACAAACCGTGTATATCAATAAGTATTGCAACGTAAAGACACGGGAGAACTAAAAACACTATAAAACCAAGAGTATAGTAGAAGTGAATAGATTCCTCCGGCGGCAGATGAAAAAAAAGAATGATAGATATGAAAGTTAGGAGTATATCAAGAATCAGAACTGGATGAAGCATATTGACGAATGCTTTAAAGTATGAGTTGAGGGAGAAAGAATAGAGGGTGTGAGTTGTATGGAAACGAAGGGGGTGGATTTATAGTAAAATATTCGAGAGAGCAATCAAAACAGATGATCGCATTTAAAGCATATCCTAATTTCCTTAATTACCGAAGAACCAAATCTTATTAAGAAGATTTTCTCCAAATCCCTTGAACTCTGGAACTCAATACTATCTATGTCAAAAGATATGACGAATCTACAATTACTCATTTCACTCTTTTATGATAGCTTCACTCGTACTCTTCACAAAATTAAATTGTTTTGTCTATATTACTCGATGGTGATAAAACCCTAATTTTCAGCTCGTAGGCGTCATGAAAACATACTTATTGTCAGCCATGACCATCCCAATCAAATTTCGGGACGAAATTTCTTTAACGGGTAGGTACTGTGACGACCTGAAAATTTCCGACCAAATTTAAACTTTATCCTTATATGATTTCGAGACGATATGCAAAGTCTATTAAACCGAGTCTTGAAATGTTAGAACTATTTTTCATGAATGCATATGACCTTGACTATTCCCGACGATTCACGAACAATTGTTTGTAAATAAATATGTATATATATTGGTTTATAAATAATAATTAGAGATATTAAATAAAGCATTATATGATTTGATGATTTGAATTAATAATTAAATTGTTAGTTAATATATATTTATGTAAGTATAATGTAATTCGAAAATAAATGGTTTTGAATTTATTTAGGAAACAATAATAACACTCGTTTATCATTCAAATGGTTATTTAAATAAACTTATATGATTTTAAAGTAAACGGTGATCCGAAAATGAGTTCTATAAATTTTAGGCTTACTAAAAATGTATTTCGGATCTAGTTATTAAATTTTATCACTTTTTTATATTTTACCCAGAATCGAGCGGGACAGTTGATGAAATTTTTATTTAATAAGTTAATGATTGAATTTTATACCATAATGACTAAAATAAATAAATATAATTACTGTAAAAATTTGAGATTTTTCCGAAGACTTTTATCCGCCACTGATTTTAAATAGTGCACGATACACAGTCCCTGAAATCTGCCGGTAGAAATTGACAAAAGGAGATGGCTGATATTTTCTTTTTTGCACGTTGTTAATATGAATTAATATTATATTATTATATATATGTGAGCTGTAAACATTTTGAAAGTTGTTGATTCATAAACCGTGCACTGTGTTAATATATATATGCATAACAACATGCATACTCACAGATAACTTCTTTCATTTATCTTATTCTCCATTTTAATCACCATCAAACCACCAAATCTAAAATTCTCGATGACCATCTTCTTTTATATCTTTTTCTGCTTGCGTTCGAATATCATCAAGACCGAAACTTTCCTTGTGTTGATATTAACTGAAGCTTCACCCATCATATGGTTATATCAGTTCGAACAAACCCACAATGGTTTGTATCTGGTTTCCTTTCGAACTACTCTACAACCACTTCACCACCTCCTGCCACCATCACTATCGAGAAGCCACCACAACCCACCACCATTGTCAAAACCTTTCATCATGTACATCACCAAAGACCTCACCACCCATCAATCTTTTCTACTTAAACACCATACATAACCCACGATCGCCACCCTCACTTACACTATAACCACCTTGACAACCCTCACTCTCTCTCTCTCTCTCTCTCTCATGTTTTCCAGCTTTAAAACCGCCATCTTATAACTTGTGTTGTCATTCAATTATTGTTAGAAACCCATAACCACCATCAATCGAATCCTTGTTAACTACCACAACAGTTACGTTTTTCTTTTCTTCTGATAATAATGATAGTGACATGTTGATAACTATGTTCGTGATCATGAAAGAGTTACATGATGATGAACATTGATGGGGTCTTTAGGTCGATAAACATAAAGTTGATGGCTTTTGCTTTTGCTTTTCTGTTTCACTTTACAACCCAACAGCTAATTAATCGATATCTTATGTAAGCCTGCTAATCCATGATTATTGTCTATTTCAATCAACCCAAACAACTGTAACGACCTGGAAATTTCCGACCAAATTTAAACCTAAAACTCTATATGTTTCCGACACGATAAGCAAAATTTGTGATGTTGAGTCTAGAAAGTTTGAAATCCATATTCGGATAATCAATTGACCTTCGACTATTCCCGACGATTCACGAACAATTGGTTGTAAATAAATATGTATAGATACGTGTAAAATAAATAAATAAATAAATGTTCAATATATGTTAATTATATGAGTGTCAACTATTACATAATTAATAATATATAATATTAATATAATAAATTTAACTACAAGAAAAATATAATTATTATACTTATTACTCTCATTATCATTGTTAAACATTAATATTATTATATTTAGTATTATTATTACTAGACAATAAAACAAATTATTATCATTAACATTAATAATAATATTATTATTATTATTTTATGTATTTATTTATTTTCATTAATATCATTATTTTCTAGTATGATTAAAATTATTATTAATATATGAATTTTTATTTGTATTATTAATAGTATAAATATATATACACTTATTATTTTCCAAAATTTAGAATTACATACAGAAACATATATAAAAGTTATATAAATGGATATATACCTAGATACTGTTATATAACACGGATAAATACAGATCAATAGGATACAGATACTGATATTTACGCATCACTATCTGATATATATGTTTTTATCTTTATCTATTTGTTTTAAAGAATCCTGTCAAATCTCCATGTGATATGTCGACACCCATGATCTGAATAAATCAAGTGATTATCTTCTTACTTGATAAAATTATCTATCTTCTTCCACACACCATGATCTTGTTTCTAACCCGTCACAACTATCATCGTGTTCTTCCAAGACAACTGCTTCTGCTTCGTATCACTTGACCCACAACCATCTCACCACCTCACTCACTTTATCTCCCTCTCTCAAACCCACTTCCAATCATGAATACCAACATACTTCTTTTCTTGAGGTGTAATCATGTGTAGACAACAGACTACACTCATCTTCTCGGCTTTATTCTATAGCAGAATCGTAACTCAGAATAACCACATAACAATTCTTTTCTTCCTTGTGATTTCCTAACCGAGAACTCATCAAGAACCACCATCACCCGCCACCATAAACAATCCCCGGCCACCATCAATAAACGTTACCTATTTCTTCTTCCACTCTCTCTCTTCTATCTCCCACTTCGTTCTTTTATTTTAATCAAGCCAAAACCAAGAACCACTATCAATTATTCTTTGTTCCTTTTAAATTTTGTGATACTCCTGCTGCTATTATTCACTATAAACACCACCTCAATAAACCACAAATCGTCACCCAAACTCAGGATAAACTACTGCAACCTCGAATTTGTTTTCTGATTCAGCTAGTAACCGACACCACAACACCCTTCTTCAAACCTCCGGTCACCTTCTTACTCAACCCATCACTACCGGTTACATCTTCTAACATCATCTCCACCATCGAATTAACTGGAAACCGTTACAATCACCTGCAAACTACTGCTGCAGTTCGATTTATGATTAAACCAGAATCCATTAAAATATTACGGTAGTAATACTGAAACATATTCTTTTTATCGGCTTAATTATAGGAAGGGGAAACAAAACCTTTTTGGTAGTGGAGAGAATAGAGAATATATGTGGGACATTCGAAATCATCATAGCCGACCAATTTAGATAACATATTGGAATTGTTTTCTTTTGAACAAACCGTAATACATATTCTGTGGGACTTGAGAAAAACTGTTTTGGGTCGACTTGTGCTATTACATCCCACATGGACCGTAACAATATCAAAGTATCGGGCCATAACATTTCTGTTGGACTTAGGAAAATAGTTTGGGCCAAGACTTCCTGATTGGGCCGTGGATGGTGTTGGTATTTTGTGAAAAATAATGAAAACCGAAAATATGGGTTAAAATAAATTTGATTGTGATTCTTAAACAGAAAAGCCTGAGATGGTGTAATGGTTAAGGTGTGTGTTGGGTGAACGTGAGGTCACGGGTTCGAGTCCTGTTGTGGGAAATTCTTTTTAGGAATGCTTATTAAGAAAGGGTTCGTGAATCGAAGGTCAACCTTATAATTTACCAATGGTGTTATATGTATTTTTACTACAAAATACATTAGGTGAGTATATAGTCCCTTTTAAACTTTAAATATTTTGGGCTGAGAATACATGCGCTGTTTTTATAAATGATTTACGTTATGGACACAAGTAACTGAAAAATATATTCTACGTTGAGTTGTACCACTGGCATACTTCCCTGTAGCTTGGTAACTAATATTTACAGCGGTATTGTAAACGCGAATCCTGTTGATAGATCTATCGGGACTGACAACCCCAACCGGACTGGACGACCAGTATTCAACGGTTGCACAGTACTTCGTTTTGTGACTACACTTGGTACGGTGTAGTAAGATTTCATAATAAAGGGAATATGTGACGTGATTAAATGTTAAGTATGGTTACCAAGTGCTCAACCACTTAGAATATTTTTATTATATTTTTATATATGAAATCTTGTGGTCCATAGTTATAACACTGCTATCATCAAACCTGTATATCTCACCAACTTTATGTTGACATTTTAAAGCATGTTATTCTCAGGTACGAATTAAGTCTTCCGCTGTGCATTAGCTCATGTTAAAGAGATTATCTGGAGTCAATCATCGCAATGGGACCAACTGTTGAAGACTTCGTCCGGGAGGATTAGGACCGGTCCTTTCAGTTGGTATCAGAGCGTTGGTCTTAGTGAACCATGACTTGCATTAGTGTGTCTAACTGGTAGTTGTTAGGATACATTAGTGAGTCTGGACTTTGACCGTGTCTACCTGTCAAAAAGTTTTGCTTATCATTTCTAGTCGGAAACCATCTGCTTATCATCCTTAGGGAATTGTCTGCTTATCATTCTTTAGTCTAGACACGTCTTACTGCATTTAGTGCATCGATAGTGTATAGACAAAAATTCATATCTTAGCTCATCTGTAGACTTTCTTGTCATATGCCGTAAGTTCCTCTGTAGGTTACGAAATCTTTAGTATTATAAATATTCTATGAAGTTAGAATATCATCCTATATTCGAAAATCATTTCACATCAAAGATCCTTCTCAAATTGCCCTCTTAGCGATGAACTTGAAGCACTTACCGGCGAACCTGTTCGAAAAACCATTTTCTCTCTCATTTCTGGAGTATCTCGTCACGATTATATATTATCCTATATTTCAAATCTTACTCATCCACTCGCTTCAACCGTCAATCATCCCGGCATAAGAAGTTAACGAACTACGCGCTCGTGTGACGACTTCGGGAGAACCTGGTGCGAAGGTTACGAATACCAGCAGCAGCACCAGCAGCATAATCAGTACCACCATTATTGACGTTGACAGTACCCTTATTATCCCTAAACCATAACCGCGCCGTAACTCTCAACTTCACAACCTGTACCTCGAATATCAACATTTCACGCCTCAATATCACCATCTGTACTTCGAGTATGAACTTCGTTCTACACATCGATCTACATCGATTATCTTCGCTTTACGTATCATTCCATCTCATTTTACCTTCGTCCGACATGGCAATTACGTAATCTCTAAAGTTTTAGAGATCATGTAATCCAGTATTAACGATAAATCAAATGAGTATAATATCTTATTGACTCATTAAATCTATGATTACATCCGACGAAAATATATATGCAAGTATATTTTCATAAAGATTGTAATTAAAAATTCTTTCGTACAAACTGTTAATGATGAAAATATTTTAACGGGTGGGTAGTACCCGAGGAATATTTAAAATTCTCATTAATAAGTTACGTTGTACGTTCTCTGAATCTGATTCAACGGTCATTTGCTATCCTACTTACAACCACCGATATATGTATCCGTTTATCCCAGATTAGTCATTTCCATTTAAATTTCATATTTGGATTTTATCTACCCGAATCCAACAAGTGGCATAAAGAAGAAATATTGGACAAATTAAAAATTGTTAGAAACACACGAATTAACTAATTAAAAATCTGTTAAGGACTTCACGCTAACTGTTCCGGCTAACTGTTCCCAGCTAACTGATTAACATTTAATTTATCGCAATTTACATTCTCGCAATTTTATTTATTGTTATTTAATTTCCGCACTTTACATACCGTCGGGACACATGTACAACAATACGTCGGATTAATTCTGAGACAACACGTTGTGCAATGGGTCATGATATATATTTATTTATTTTACGCACTATAAATAAAGGGACACGTATACAAGGTTTCGACTTATCATATCGACCCATCTATATATATATTTCGGAACGACCATAGACACTCTATAGTTGGCTATACAGGGTTGAGGTGGATTCCAAAATATATATATGGTTTGAGTTGTGATCGACACTGAGACCGGTACACGGGTCACGATACGTATTATTTAATTCGAATATTATATATGAATCATTGAACTATCGGACTATTGGACTCCTAACTTTGGACAATTAAAATAAATTAAAATGTTGATTATAACATATGAAACTAAACAATTCTTCAAGTTTGCCACTTGATTTCATTCTAAATCTCATTTGTACTTTGACAATTACAATTCGCGTTCAAACCTTTCATAATCCTTGAAAACATTTCGATCGAGAGAATGAACTAACCGCACCTCATCTCTGGAAGAAAATATTCTTGCGTATAGTTGTGCACTCGAAAACTCTCGGAGACTGAGTTAACGTTTAACACGCAGCAGTATTAATTTCTTTAGTGTTATTATTACCCAAAACAACTTTGTAATCCCTTTCCAAATTAGCCAATTTTATCACAGCTCCAACAAGTTAACCTCAACTTCTCAGAAGGGTTAGTCTCGATATATACGTTATCCTTGCGCCGTCGCTATCGGAAAACCTTTTATATTCCACCATATTACCATAAGCGTTTAATCATCTAAAAACACAATTAGCTCGAAAACACCTCGGATTGATAACCGACGATTCAGTTATGGCTGCATTAAATGCAGAGGAAACAGTAAATTCATAGATGGCCTAAATAGCCAAAAGTTTGATGATAAAGAAGGGAGTGTTAGGAACGCACGATAGAAAATTTGGTACTGAAAAACGGTTTCAGCTAACCGTGAAGGAAACAAAGAACAAATACAAGGACTGAACCTGTCTTCAAAGAATCCAAATGATTCAGTGCCTGCTGAAACCGTTAGTAAGAACCCTACTCGTTATTCTAAACCTTTCCAGATGATATTCTTCATCATCATCAAATCTTAGATACTATAAGATATCTTCATATCTTCCGTTAACATATCCTTCATATTTCTGGAAATATTTTCATAACTATTCTTATCTGAGATCATTTATCTCTCCGTGACATCTGCATTACAACATAAAAGAAACTGTGTTAGTTTCTATGTTCTAAAACCTTCGAGTTTAAAATAGGAATGTTCTGAAGCAGTGTTGGGAATTGATGCATGAATTATTATAATATAATGAAACTTGATCAACTTCATTATATTACAGTAAGTCATGTTGAGTTTCTAATGGAATGTGATGATTCACAGTACCATCATCATGTACCATGTTACACGGCTCTTACATTCAATTCAAATTCTAAAAATATCAAGAAAATATTTCTTGATGATTCGGTCTTTTCCAGGATATTCTGGTAATTTGACAAATCAAAATCGTGCCAATACCATTTCTTTCTAAAAGCATTAGCTATGTTCATTCCAAATTTCATACCTACGAATTCCGGACCATTACTCACTTGACTCGAAGTCGGGAAGAGAAAACGAAAGCATGAAGCTCTGAAAAATAATGAAGGATTTACAAACCGTGTATATCAAAACGTGTTGCAACGTAAAGACACGGGAGAATTAAAAACATTATAATTCCGAATGATAGAAGTGAATAGATTCTTCTGAGAGTAGATGAAAAGAAGAATGACAGATGTGAAAATTAGGGGTATATCAAGAATCAGAATTGGGTGGAGGATATCGACGAATGTTTTAAAATAGGAATTAAGGAGAAATAGTGGAAAATGTAGGCTATGGAAATAAGGAAGTAAAGGAGGCGGATTTATAGTGAAATATCCGACAGAGAGATCAAAACAGATTGTCGCATTAAATCAAAAGAAGATCCTGATCGCCGAATAACCAAATCTTATTATGTAAGATTTTCTTTAAATCCCTTAAATCTCGGAAATTCAAACATACCCACGTCATCGGTTAAAACAATTCCATATTCACTCATTTCATTCTTTTGTGATAGCTTCACTTGTGCGCTTCACATGATCGAATCGTTTTATCCATATCTTCCAATAATGATAAAACTCTATTATTACCTTATATTCGTCATGAAAACATTCCTATTGTTATTTATGGCAACCTCTACCAAATTTCGGGGACGAAATTTCTTTAACGGGTGGGTACTGTAACGACCTGGAAATTTCCGACCAAATTTAAACCTAAAACTCTATATGTTTCCGACACGATAAGCAAAATTTGTGATGTTGAGTCTAGAAAGTTTGAAATCCATATTCGGATAATCAATTAACCTTCGACTATTCCCGACGATTCACGAACAATTGGTTGTAAATAAATATGTATAGATACGTGTAAAATA
This sequence comes from Rutidosis leptorrhynchoides, assembly GCF_046630445.1. Classification (NCBI taxonomy): domain Eukaryota; kingdom Viridiplantae; phylum Streptophyta; class Magnoliopsida; order Asterales; family Asteraceae; genus Rutidosis; species Rutidosis leptorrhynchoides. The sequence goes on from NC_092335.1 coordinate 32,683,668, forward strand.
AATAAATAAATAAATGTTCAATATATGTTAATTATATGAGTGTCAACTATTACATAATTAATAATATATAATATTAATATAATAAATTTAACTACAAGAAAAATATAATTATTATACTTATTACTCTCATTATCATTGTTAAACATTAATATTATTATATTTAGTATTATTATTACTAGACAATAAAACAAATTATTATCATTAACATTAATAATAATATTATTATTATTATTTTATGTATTTATTTATTTTCATTAATATCATTATTTTCTAGTATGATTAAAATTATTATTAATATATGAATTTTTATTTGTATTATTAATAGTATAAATATATATACACTTATTATTTTCCAAAATTTAGAATTACATACAGAAACATATATAAAAGTTATATAAATGGATATATACCTAGATACTGTTATATAACACGGATAAATACAGATCAATAGGATACAGATACTGATATTTACGCATCACTATCTGATATATATGTTTTTATCTTTATCTATTTGTTTTAAAGAATCCTGTCAAATCTCCATGTGATATGTCGACACCCATGATCTGAATAAATCAAGTGATTATCTTCTTACTTGATAAAATTATCTATCTTCTTCCACACACCATGATCTTGTTTCTAACCCGTCACAACTATCATCGTGTTCTTCCAAGACAACTGCTTCTGCTTCGTATCACTTGACCCACAACCATCTCACCACCTCACTCACTTTATCTCCCTCTCTCAAACCCACTTCCAATCATGAATACCAACATACTTCTTTTCTTGAGGTGTAATCATGTGTAGACAACAGACTACACTCATCTTCTCGGCTTTATTCTATAGCAGAATCGTAACTCAGAATAACCACATAACAATTCTTTTCTTCCTTGTGATTTCCTAACCGAGAACTCATCAAGAACCACCATCACCCGCCACCATAAACAATCCCCGGCCACCATCAACAAACGTTACCTATTTCTTCTTCCACTCTCTCTCTTCTATCTCCCACTTCGTTCTTTTATTTTAATCAAGCCAAAACCAAGAACCACTATCAATTATTCTTTGTTCCTTTTAAATTTTGTGATACTCCTGCTGCTATTATTCACTATAAACACCACCTCAATAAACCACAAATCGTCACCCAAACTCAGGATAAACTACTGCAACCTCGAATTTGTTTTCTGATTCAGCTAGTAACCGACACCACAACACCCTTCTTCAAACCTCCGGTCACCTTCTTACTCAACCCATCACTACCGGTTATATCTTCTAACATCATCTCCACCATCGAATTAACTGGAAACCGTTACAATCACCTGCAAACTACTGCTGCAGTTCGATTTATGATTAAACCAGAATCCATTAAAATATTACGGTAGTAATACTGAAACATATTCTTTTTATCGGCTTAATTATAGGAAGGGGAAACAAAACCTTTTTGGTAGTGGAGAGAATAGAGAATATATGTGGGACATTCGAAATCATCATAGCCGACCAATTTAGATAACATATTGGAATTGTTTTCTTTTGAACAAACCGTAATACATATTCTGTGGGACTTGAGAAAAACTGTTTTGGGTCGACTTGTGCTATTACATCCCACATGGACCGTAACAATATCAAAGTATCGGGCCATAACATTTCTGTTGGACTTAGGAAAATAGTTTGGGCCAAGACTTCCTGATTGGGCCGTGGATGGTGTTGGTATTTTGTGAAAAATAATGAAAACCGAAAATATGGGTTAAAATAAATTTGATTGTGATTCTTAAACAGAAAAGCCTGAGATGGTGTAATGGTTAAGGTGTGTGTTGGGTGAACGTGAGGTCACGGGTTCGAGTCCTGTTGTGGGAAATTCTTTTTAGGAATGCTTATTAAGAAAGGGTTCGTGAATCGAAGGTCAACCTTATAATTTACCAATGGTGTTATATGTATTTTTACTACAAAATATATTAGGTGAGTATATAGTGCCTTTTAAACTTTAAATATTTTGGGCTGAGAATACATGCGCTGTTTTTATAAATGATTTACGTTATGGACACAAGTAACTGAAAAATATATTCTACGTTGAGTTGTACCACTGGCATACTTCCCTGTAGCTTGGTAACTAATATTTACAGCGGTATTGTAAACGCGAATCCTGTTGATAGATCTATCGGGCCTGACAACCCCAACCGGACTGGACGACCAGTATTCAACGGTTGCACAGTACTTCGTTTTGTGACTACACTTGGTACGGTGTAGTAAGATTTCATAATAAAGGGAATATGTGACGTGATTAAATGTTAAGTATGGTTACCAAGTGCTCAACCACTTAGAATATTTTTATTATATTTTTATATATGAAATCTTGTGGTCCATAGTTATAACACTGCTAGCATCAAACCTGTATATCTCACCAACTTTATGTTGACGTTTTAAAGCATGTTATTCTCAGGTACGAATTAAGTCTTCCGCTGTGCATTAGCTCATGTTAAAGAGATTATCTGGAGTCAATCATCGCAATGGGACCAACTGTTGAAGACTTCGTCCGGGAGGATTAGGACCGGTCCTTTCAACAACCATCTCATATTTTCTTCTTTTCTTAATTAACTGCTACAATCACCATATAACCCCAACCACCTTTTGTTCACCACCCAATTCAAAACACCACCGAAAATACTGTTTCTGCTATTGTTTTTCAGTCGACTTCCTTATTGCTACTGTTTCTGCTTGTTTCTGTTTTAAAACGCAAAAAAGATGAAGAATTGATGATGATGAGTGATGTACTCGACTGTATTATCGATTAGGATGGTAGTACAGAGAGGATATGATAAGACGATTGATTTTTAAGTGGTAGGGTTGCTATGTCTGAATTATTATACGCTAACCGAGGCCAATTTAGATTAAGTAATGGACTGATATTATAATGGGGCTTCGATTTAAACATTCCATGATGTTATTTGGGCTTCAAAATTTAGCCAGGCCTTAATTAAACTAGGTGTTGCTGATAATGCTAAAAATGAACATATATTTCATAGCATTATTCCTCAAGAAAGACAAGTTTTAGTTGCAATTGTCCTATTTACAAGTGATATTCGGTTAAATAATAAAAGGTGAAGACAAAAGATAGATTCGACGAATTGAAGACGCAAACGACCAAAAAGCTCAAAAGTACAAAATACAATCAAAGAGGTTCCAATTATTGATAAGAAACGTCTCTGAATTACAAGAGTACAAGATTCAAAACGCAAAGTACAAGATATTAAATTGTACGCAAGGACGTTCGAAAATCCGGAACCGGGACCAGAGTCAACTCTCAACGCTCGACGCAACGGACTAAAAATTACAAGTTAACTATGTATATAAATATAATATAATATATAATTAATTATATAAAGTATATATATATTATATTTATATATTAAAACCGTCGGCAGACTAGGATCCAAACTTGTGTGAGCTGGATTTACGAACTCCGCAACTCGCGGAGTTTGTAGTGCAAAAATGCCGCGACTCGCGGTGCCCCAAATTCTGAAACTGCCTATAAAAGCCAACGCATTTTGATCGTTTTAAATATCCATATATCATCTCTCTCTATATACGTAATATATATATATATATATATATATATATATATATATATATATATATATATATATATATATATATATATATATATATATATATATATATATATATATAATTTATATTTTAATTTTAATTTTAATTAATAATAATAAGGTTATGTTAGCGAATATTTTGAGTGTATAAGTTGAAATTCTGTCCTTGTAACGCTACGCTATTTTTAATCATTGTAAGTTATGTTCAACCTTTTTAATTTAATGTCTCGTAGCTAAGTTATTATTATGCATCTTTAATCCGAAGTAATCATGATGTTGGGCTAATTACTAAAATTGGGTAATTGGGCTTTGTACCATAATTGGGGTTTGGACAAAAGAACGACACTTGTGGAAATTAGAATATGGGCTATTAATGGGCTTTATATTTGTTTAACTAAATGATAGTTTGTTAATTTTAATATAAAGATTTACAATTGGGCATACCTATAAATAACCAAATACACTCGATCGGACACGATGGGCGGGGTATTTATATGTACGAATAATAGTTCATTTAACCGGACACGAGAATGGATTAATAGTCACTAGAATTATTAAAACAGGGGTGAAATTATGTACAATGACACTTGGCATAATTGATAACAAAGTATTAAAACCTTGGGTTACACGCAGTCGATAACCTGGTGTAATTATTAAACAAAGTATTAAAACCTTGTTACAGTTTAAGTCCCCAATTAGTTGGAATATTTAACTTCGGGTATAAGGATAATTTGACGAGGACACTCGCACTTTATATTTATGACTGATGGACTGTTATGGACAAAAACCAGACGGACATATTAAATAATCCAGGACAAAGGACAATTAACCCATGGGCATAAAACTAAAATCAACACGTCAAACATCATGATTACGGAAGTTTAAATAAGCATAATTCTTTTATTTCATATTTAATTTCCTTTATTTTATGTTTAATTGCACTTCTAATTATCGTACTTTTTATTTATTGTTATTGTATTTAATTGCACTTTTAATTATCGTACTTTTTAATTATCGCAATTTTATTTTATCGCACTTTTATTTATCGCAATTTCATTATCGTTATTTACTTTACGCTTTAAATTAAGTTATATTTATTTTTAATATTTTACATTAGGTTTTAACTGCGACTAAAGTTTTAAAAATCTACAAACCGGTCATTAAACGGTAAAAACCCCCCTTTTATAATAATAATATTACTTATATATATATTTGTATTTTTATAAATTAAACTAATATAGCGTTAAGCTTTGTTTAAAGATTTTTCCCTGTGGAACGAACCGGACTTTCTAAAAACTACACTACTGTACGATTAGGTACACTGCCTATAAGTGTTGTAGCAAGGTTTAAGTATATCCATTCTATAAATAAATAAATATCTTGTGTAAAATTGTATCGTATTCAATAGTTTTTCCTAGTAAAATATAAGCTATTTCATATACACCTCGCATAACGCCAAGTATTTTTGGCGCCGCTGCCGGGGAACGCCGAAGCGAAATGCCACATAAAAAAAAAATTTCTTATTAAGTTTTAATTAGTTTTTGTAAAATATATACTTTTTAAATATAAAAAAATATATATATAAAAAATCAAAAACCGAAAAAAAAATATATATATATATAATTTTTTTTTTTTAGATTTCTATTTATAAAATTATAAAGTATTTTTATGTTAGTTTTTAAATATAAGTTTTTATTTAATTAATATAAATATTTTATATAATTATTAAAACATATATAAAAAAAAGTAAAACTGTCGAATTTAAACCTGCTACTGGCTTGAATTTACATCCTCCGCGACTCGCGGAGTTTGATGCCAGGTGGAACCGCGACTCGCGGAGCCGCCCTGTCTAACACGACCAGAACCCTAATCTTGCATTAATTATGGATTTTTAATTATTATTATTAATTAATTAGTATTTAGGGTTAATTAATTTATTATTTAGTTTAAGTTTTAATTAATTTGTAATAATTAATTTTAATTAGTTTTATTTATATATATAAAAGTAATAGTTTTATAAAATAAGTAATATAAAAATAATATTTTTATAAAAATTGTACTTTTTACAACTTTAAGTTTATTTTTATATTTTGTATCTTTTTATTTGTTTTAGCGTAATATTTGCATTTTTATCATTCGTAGCTAGTTTTAAGTTTTAGTATTTTGCCGTAGCTTATTTTTATTTCTAGATTCTTAGGCCTTGCCGTAAAATCCCTTAAGTGCTTATTCCTTAGATTAAGATTTAGGTACTTTAGAATTTTGCGACGCCGTTCGACGCGCTACTTTCTTATTTTTATTTTTCGATGCCTTTTACCTATGTATCAATTATCACTCCAATTAGTAATCTCAATTTGCAATTTTAATTTTAAGTTAGTAATAATAATAAGGTTGGGTTAGTAGAGTGTTTTAAAGTTTTATAGTCACTCTTTTTCTTTCTTATTTTTCGACGCCTTTTATTTTTCGACCTTTTTCGACGCGCTCTTTTTCTTTCTCATTTCTCGCCATTCTAGTTTTTAGGACTTAGAATTTTCTCTATTTCTTATCTAAATTTCTTTAAATTACGAAAATTTATTTTAAGTGGTTAAATTGATAGACATCAAAATTTTCTGGTTCGTAGTAATAGTTGGATTTGTACGTGGACCGGTTTATTGGAGCCAAACAGTACTCAATTATATTGAGACCAAACGAATCCTGCCCCTCTGCTGCATCTTTTGGCTATTCGAAACGTGGGCAAAATCAGAAAAGTCTATTAATTGGATAACTTATATAATTTTTCTTTTCTTTTAAAAACTAATAGGATATTCAGTGAATGAACCGAGCAAGACGTTCACCACCTTTTGTACGTTCACCACCTGTAACCAGATCAACACATCTAGCTAATATTTTCGCCGTTGATTTTTCTTTAGAATCGTCATCCAGTCGACCAAGTACTCCAATTCAAATTTCCGATAATCCATTTTTTGAACCCGACCTCACAATTGAGAATCCGGAGAATATTCAGGGACGATTTCGAGATCCTGAACCATTAATTTTTCCTCCGGAACCACCAATCATTCAAACAGAGATTGTTGAGGAACGAACTATTAAATCAGAATCCTCTAGTGATTCAGATTCAACAAATTTAATCATGGAAAATCTGGAACCTCTAAGTATGGAAGACCGAATGAGAGCTAAACGCACTGGCCAAGGTCACGCAATTACTCATCCAGACATTAATGCACCAGATTATGAAATCAAAGGACAAATCCTACACATGGTGACTAATCAATGCCAATTTAGTGGTGCGCCGAAGGAAGATCCAAATGAACATCTTCGTACCTTTAATAGGATCTGCACACTATTTAAAATCCGAGAAGTTGAGGATGAACAGATATATCACATGTTATTTCCCTGGACTTTAAAGGGAGAAGCCAAAGATTGGTTGGAATCATTACCTGAAGGGGCGATTGATACATGGGACGTTTTAGTTGAAAAATTTCTTAAACAATTCTTTCCGGCATCTAAAGCCGTAAGACTTCAAGGAGAAATTGTTACGTTCACACAGAAATCGAATGAAACTCTATATGAGGCGTTGACAAGATTTGGAAAGTTATTAAGAGGATGTCCTCAACATGGTTTAGACACCTGTCAAATAGTACAAATATTCTACCAAGGATGCGACATCACTACAAGGAAAGACATCGATATAGCAGCTGGTGGTTCTATTATGAAGAAAACCGAAACTGATGCTTACAAAATTATTGATAACACTGCTTCCCACTCACATGAGTGGCACCAAGAAAAAGATATCGTTAGATCATCTAAAGCAGCTAGAGCCGATTCTAGCCATGACTTAGATTCCATTTCTGCAAAGATAGATGTTGTCGAGAGACGAATGGAAAAGATGACTAAAGATATTCACTCAATACGAATTAGTTGTGAGCAGTGTGGAGGACCACATTTGACAAAAGATTGTCTCAGTATTGAACTAACAATGGAACAAAGAGAGAATATTTCATATCTAAACTAAAGGCCTGGAAATAATTATCAGAATAATTATCAACCGCCAAGACCGATTTACAATCAAAACCAGAATTATAACCGAAATATTCCATACAACAACCAACAAGGTCCTAGTAATCAACAAGTATCCAATAATACTTACAACCAGCAAAGACCTAATTTTCAAAACAAACCACCACAACCCGATGATAAAAAGCCGAATTTAGAAGATATGATGACGAAGCTAGTTGAAACTCAAACGCAGTTTTTCACATCTCAGAAACAAACCAATGAACAAAATTCTCAAGCATTTAGAAATCAACAAGCTTCTATTCAAAATTTGGAACAAGAAGTAAGTAACCTAGCAAGGTTAATAGGTGAAAGAAAACCGGGAAATTTACCTAGTAATACAAATGCTAACCCCCAAAATGAAACAGCTAAAGCCATTACCACAAGAAGTGGTATGACACTTAAACCACCTGAAATACCTGTAATTTCTGATGAAGCTATTCCTACTCCACAAGAACCACAACCTGAGCAAGATAAGGAAACAGAACCGGTAGTTGAAAAGGTTAATGAAGATAACACAGTTAAAGCTAAACTTTATGTTAAACCATACCAACCACCACTTCCTTACCCGAGTAAAATGAAAAAAGAGAAACTTGAAGCCGAGCAATCCAAATTCTTGGATATGTTTAAACAGATAAATGTAAATCTTCCTTTCATTGATGTGATTTCAGGAATGCCTAGATATGCTAAATTTCTGAAAGATCTAATCTCAAATCGAAAGAAAATGGAAGAACTCTCGGTCGTTACTATGAATGCTAATTGTTCAGCAGTGCTGTGGAATAAGATACCAGAAAAATTATCTGATCCAGGAAGTTTCACAATTCCATATTTTCTGGGTAGTCTTAGTTCAATAGAAGCATTGGCAGACTTAGGTGCTAGTATAAATTTAATGCCGTATTCACTATACGCTAAACTAGACCTTGGAGAATTGAAACCAACAAGAATAAGCATACAACTAGCCGATAGATCAATAAAATATCCTAGAGGGATAATGGAGAACATGCTAGTTAAAATTGGTACTTTAGTATTTCCAGTAGATTTTGTTGTTCTGGACATGGAAGAAGATTCTCAAGTTCCTCTCATATTAGGAAGACCATTCTTAAACACGGCTAAAGCAATGATAGACGTATTCGGTAAGAAACTGACCCTAAGTATAGAGGACGAGAGTGTTACCTTTTCAGTTGATAGAGCAATGCAACAACCGCAATCTGCAGATGATACATGTTATTATATTCAAGCTATAGATTCACATGCAGAATTGTTAGAAGAATTTCCAGAATTACAAGGAACAGGAGAATGTTCTTTAGGAGAAGGAACTGAACCAATTGATGAAACTGAAATGTTAGCTACACTAATGGCTAATGGATATGAACCAACAACAGAAGAAATTCAAATGCTAAAAGAAGAAGACAGATATCGATATAAATCATCGATAGAAGAACCTCCGACATTAGAGTTAAAGCCACTTCCAAACCATTTGGAATACGCTTATTTACATGGTGAATCTGAATTACCTGTAATAATATCGTCTTCTCTTACTGAAAATGAGAAATCACAACTCATTTCTGTGTTAAAAGCTCATAAACCAGCTATTGCATGGAAGATTCATGATATTAAAGGAATAAGTCCTTCGTATTGCACACATAAAATCCTTATGGAAGAAGGTCATAAAACGTATGTGCAACGCCAACGAAGACTAAATCCTAATATGCAAGATGTAGTTAAGAAAGAAATTATTAAACTGCTTGATGCAGGTTTAATTTATCCAATTTCTGATAGTCCATGGGTAAGCCCAGTTTAATGCGTACCTAAGAAAGGTGGCATGACTGTCATTACAAATGAGAAAAATGAGCTTATTCCTACTAGGACTGTAACAGGATGGCATGTGTGTATTGATTATAGAAAATTAAATGACGCCACCAGAAAAGATCACTTTCCCTTACCTTTTATTGATCAAATGTTGGAAAGATTAGCCGGAAATAGTTACTATTGTTCTCTTGATGGTTTTTTCGGATATTTTCAAATTCCAATAGCACCTGAAGATCAAGAGAAAACCACGTTCACGTGCCCTTATGGTACTTTTGCTTACAAACGCATGCCATTTGGACTTTGCAACGCCCTGCAACCTTTCAAAGGTGCATGATGGCGATTTTTCATGACATGATAGAAGAATGCATGGAAGTTTTCATGGATGACTTTTTAGTCTTCAGTGATACATTTGAATCATGTTTAGTTAATCTTGAACGAATGCTAATTAGATGCGAACAATCAAATCTAGTTCTTAATTGGGAGAAATGCCATTTCATGGTTAAAGAAGGCATCGTTCTTGGACATAAAATCTCAAAGGAAGGAATTGAAGTGGATAGAGCTAAAGTAGAATTAATTGCTAAACTTCCACATCCCACCAATGTTAGAGGAGTTAGGAGTTTTCTAGGGCATGCCGGTTTTTACCGATGTTTCATTAAAGATTTTTCTAAAGTTGCCACTCCTATGAATAAACTCCTAGAAAAGGATGCTCCATTCATCTTTTCAGAGGAATGTATCAAATCTTTTAATATTCTTAAAGAGAAACTCACTAATGCGCCAATCATGATAACACCAAATTGGAATCTACCGTTTGAACTTATGTGCGATGCAAGTGATTTTGTAATGGGAGCCGTTTTAGGACAAAGGATTGAAAAATGATTTCAACCTATTTATTACGCTAGTAAGACGTTACAAGGAGCACAAACAAATTATACAACTACTGAAAAAGAACTCCTTGCTATTGTCTTTGCTTTTGACAAATTTCGTTCATATCTCGTTCTAGCTAAAACGGTGGTCTATATCGACCATTCTGCTCATAGATACCTATTTTCGAAACAAGATGTTAAACCAAGATTAATCCTTTGGATCTTACTCTTACAAGAGTTTGATATTGAAATCCGAGATAAAAGAGGAGCAGAAAATCTCGCCGCTGATCATCTTTCTCGTCTTGAAAATCCCGAATTAGAAGTTCTAAATGAATCGGCCATACAAGACAACTTTCATGATGAATATCTATTGAAGATAGATTATAATGAAATTCTATGGTTTGCAGACTATGCAAACTACTTAGTATGTGGATTCCTTGAAAAAGGATTGTCGTACCAAAAATGAAAGAAATTCTTTAGTGATATAAAACACTATTTCTGGGAAGATCCACATCTGTTTAAAAGTTGTCCAGAAGGAATAATACGCCGATGTGTATTCGGAGATGAAGCTAGTAAAATCTTAAACCATTGTCACACAGGACCAACAGGAGGGCATTATGGGCCTCAACTAACAGCAAGAAAAGTTTATGATGCTGGATTCTATTGGCCTACAATTTACAAAGACGCACACCTTCTTTGCAAATCCTGTGATGCTTGTCAAAGGGCCGGAAAAATAAGTCAACGTGATGAAATGCCAAAAAATATCATTCAAGTATGTGAAGTATTTGACATTTGAGGTATTGACTTTATGGGTCCATTTCCAAAATCTCATAATAATTTATACATTCTCGTAGCCATTGATTATGTATCTAAATGGGCGGAAGCACAAGCTCTCCCAACTAACGATGCACGAGTTGTAGTCAACTTTTTAAAACGTCTTTTTGTAAGGTTTGGAACACCGAAAGCTTTAATAAGTGATCGGGGTACTCATTTCTGTAATAATCAACTTGAGAAAGTTCTTAAAAGATATGGAGTAACTCATAAAATCTCCACCGCATATCATCCACAAACAAGTGGACAAGTTGAAAATACCAACCGAGCTTTAAAATGTATTCTAGAGAAAACCGTAGGATCAAATCCGAAGGAATGGTCCATAAAATTGGAGGATGCACTCTGGGCTTTTAGAACAGCCTACAAAACTCCAATTGGAACCATACCTTTTAGATTCGTTTATGGAAAAGCATGTCATCTTCCAGTAGAAATTGAACACAAAGCATTTTGGGCTTTGAAGACATGTAATCTTGATTTACATGAAGCTGGACTTCTACGGTTAAGTCAATTAAACGAATTAGAAGAATTAAGACATGAAGCATACAAAAATTCGGTAATCTATAAGGAAAGAACGAAGAAATGGCATGATAAAAGAATCAGAAGTTCAAAAGAATTTAAAGAAGGAGACAGAGTTCTTCTTTTTAATTCACGATTCAAGCTATTTCCTGGAAAATTGAAATCAAGATGGTCTGGACCATTCATAGTCAAAAGAGTTTTCCCATACGGAACGATAGAATTAATAAATTCGAATGAGATTGAATTTAAGGTTAATGGTCACAGAGTTAAACACTACATAGATAGTCCGATGGAAGTTGACAACGAAGTTAATCACAATTTCAATACCACAGCTAACTAAGTTTGGGGAGAATCAAGTCTTTAAAGGATAATATGTATTTCTGTTAGAGTTAGATTTTCCGTTTTCGTGTAGTTCTCGAAAATGGAACCCGAATGGTCTTTCCCTATCAAACCCTAAAGAACTAGTCTTCTCCCCCCATTCTGAATTTTTATTTTTTTAGGTTTTTATGAAATGAAGACTTCCTGTGAACTAAACCATGGTCTAATGCTACACGCTTTGATTACTAAACGTAATAATGACACACTTCCGAGTGAACTGGTATCAGTAATCAGAGAAAAATTGGACGGAGTAAGAAAAGAATCCAGATGCGAAGATAATAAGTTACAATTTGGTAAAGGAAAAATCAAAATTCACAGCGAAAAGAAGAGCACGACACCTTGAAAAATGTCACAAATGCGGAAAATGGTCACACGAAGGTAAATGTTCAAATAATCAAACCTATTCAAACACCGAATTTGTTACTTTATGCAGAGATGGACCGTTCATATGTTTAGAAGAAAAAATACTTAATGCTCGAGGTTACGCCTATGTAGCCATGGAAAATCAATTAGTCCGACTATCTTATGAGTGGGCTAGAGCATATCACTAAGAATACTATCTCACAGGTAAGTCTGTACAGTTTTTATTTTTATTTTTATTTTTAACCTTTTGATAATAAACGCTAATTTGTTCGCTATAAAGTATTAAATTGGTATTCAATAAAATTAGGTCTTGCGACCAAAATTATTGATATCATTCAAAAATTTATTACATCACTGCGAAATTTAACGTTTATTCTTAAGGTATAAATATCTTTAATCAATCAACTCAAAATATTTCAAAAATTCGTCATGAGTTAAATTAGGTTATGAAACCGAAATTACTTTACCGAAAAGAGGGGCGTATATTTTTGATAATATTTGATTGATTAAAGTGGGATAAAAGCCAAAAAGATTTTTAATTTTATTTTTACCATATTTTTAAAATTAATATATAAATCTTAAATTGATATTGTAAACTTTTTAAATCAATATATTTAAAATTGTAAATATTTTAAAAATTAATATTTTTAATATAAGTTTGTATGTATAAAAACAAAATTAAATTTAAGTTTGGTGTGAATTTTTAATAATATGAATTTTTAATTTTATGCATTTTAAATTTAAGTTTGGTGTGAATTTAAAAACGAAAATTTACTTTATTTCGCTAAGTTAAAAATATGATTTTTAAAATTCGTCGTGAGTTGAAGACTAGGTCTTTGAACCGAAATTGCTTTACCCGAGGGAGGGATGAGAACTTTTATTATCATTATTTTTAATCTTATTGAATTAAAGTATGCCAAAAAAATTAAAAAACCCAAAAATCTTTGCTTTTAAAACCGCGCTTTAAATTGACAAATTTTAAAATTTTGTCGAGGGACGGACTAGGACATCGTTCCGAAACGACCTCGTCCTAAATAACAAAGGAAACAAAATTTTAAAATTAATTAATTAATTATTTTATAAGTTAAGGACACCGCGACTCGCGGAGTTTGAAGGTGTTATACACCGCGACTCGCGGAGTTTGTAAAATACAGAAAAAAATAAAACACAAGAACAGATCAGTTTACCAACACCCACACCCAAATAACTGCGAAAATACCCGAAAAACACACACAAAAACCTCCCAAATTAGCAATTTTTCACCAAAAATCATAAAATCTTTCACAAAATCATGTTTAGAAGGATGCTATCAAGGAATTACTCAAGGAAAACGGTAATTTCTTCATCAATACACCCATTTAATCTGAAAATTAGTGTTCTTGAACAAATTTATACCCAATTCGATTTTGATGCTTTTTAGTGTAATTATGCTTAAATTGTTTGTGTATTATGCTTATATAACCTAAATTGATGCTATTTAACATGATTAGAAGCCTTAAACTTCAAATTTTGAGTAATCTAGGGTTTGTGTTCTTGAGCAATTTGGGACTTTTTGATATAAACAGGTTATGGCCAATTTTTGTCATGAATTATTGCTAAATTAAGTAGTGTAACATGTTTAGATAGTTAAATGATCCAAACTTTGAGCCTAAACATAATTTTTGAGAATTAAAGTGGACTTTTTCAAGTCTAAAATTCATGAACTTGATTTTTGAGAGATAATGCCATTTGAAACTTGTTTAATTGCTAATAATGATTATTTTGACATGTTATTTGAGTTGAATGTTTATGAACTTGGCGAACATTTTCGTATATACTTATTTGAAAAAGTGTAGATTTGATAAAAATATGAAAATGAGCATAAGTTTGATATAAATTGAACATGTCATTGTAATTATTTTGATTGATGATTTTGCTGACACTAATGCATATTTGGATGCACAAAAATTGTGTTTGATGTGTTTTGCAGACTGAAAGGGGTGAATCTTCATCCCAAGCTCGCATTGCTCCTCCTGAGAATGCGGAACAACAGGATGTTGATAACTATTACAAACAAGATATACCTCATCCAGTTATGACATTTTCAGATATGCACGTGGAAGATTTGCACCCGAACTTGAGATTAGACAGACGTTGGATAGATTATCCAAAATACCAAAGGGGCTTGCACAATCTTCATTCTAAAGCTGTTGAAGTACCTAGGGTAATAGAATGGGAACCGTTAGAAGCTGTAGGATTGGGCGAACGGATTAGAGAATTACTTACACAGAGGTATGGTAATTCTACTTTTAACGATTGGGTACGATTATTCAACATGCGTAGACCTGTATATAAAGTATGGTGTGAAGAATTATTGTGTAGTATAGAAATAAATGATCGGGTAGCTACTTTAACCGATCGAACTTTTATTAGATTTTTGTTAGGAGGTTCGATGCGCCACATGTCTCTACTAGACATGGCTCAGGCCTTACGTATATATACGCCTGAGGAGCTAGCATCTGCCGATTGTCAAGGGTTGATATTAAATGGTAGGAATATTGATGAAAATTTTGATACGCATGGTGTATGGAGTCAAATGACTAGCCATCACCGATTTAAGGGGGAAATTACTCTTATCTTGATATTGATAGAGCTGAATTAAGAGTAATCCATAGGTTTCTAGCGAACTCGATTACACAGCGAGGTAAAAATAAGTAAAAAGTAAATGAGCAAGATTTATTTTACCACATGTGTATTCGAGACCCACAAAGCGCTGTAAGTATACCTTATTGTGTGGGTTATTATTTATCGGTTATGGTTAGTGGGATGAGACCGCACAGTATAATAGGAGGTGGTATATTTATTACATTAATTGCTGAGTATCTCGATGTGGATATAAGTCGGGGGGATTATTAATCGAAGAACCAGAACCCCACGATACAATTGGTTTAAATATATATCATGGTGCTAAGGTTTTGAAGAGGCGAAATAACCCCGCAGTACCATATAATGGAAGACATCCATAGGTTGAGAGAAATCAACAGCCAGGTAATGTGGGAGGGGGAAATGAAATGACAGAAATGCAAAGGTTTATAGCTTCACAAGAATATGAAAATGCTAGACATCGAGCATTTGAAGATTGGCAAGTTCATCAAAACCACATCATAGCTCATTGCCAACATGTAGGTAGAAACTATATTCCTACTCCAAAGCCCGTATTTCCTCCTTGGACTATAGAGATCCAACCACCGTATCCTACTTATAACCCAGCTGAAGCATTTTATAACACATACGGTTATGCATGGAACCCCTACTGGTATCAGTATCAACCCTAGTTTATTTAGTTTCATTTATTTTATTTTTGTAATGTTACTACATTTAACACTTATGTTGATATTGTAATAGTTTTTATAATTTTTTAACTTTTATTATTAGATTTTAATAATTTTTGAATGTGGGGTAATATACCAAACTTCAAAAATATGTATATATGTTTGCAGTTTATCTTATGTACACAACAGGGTAAAACAACGCATTTTCAAAGACTGGCATTAAGTTCAGCAAAAGCAACTAATTTTGACGACAAGATGCAAAATATATGTGAAATAACAACAAGACGGAATGAACAAATGATATGCACCATTTATCATTCAGCAAACAAACGCCAATATCTTTGGAAACTTTGGTAAAATTTGATCATTTTTCTACGCTAATCACCCTCAATAATTTAAATTGTTACTGATTTCTTGCAAATGAGGGCATTGCAAGATCTTAAGTGTGGGAAGGGGTTAAATTCTTTCGGATTTTAAAATTTTTACTTTATACACTTGGTTACCATTAGAAATACTAGTAAAGCAGTAGTTGTATTAGAATCTAGTGCTCTCTGATAATAAAGAACAGCCCTAGTCTTATATACTGACTACCCAATTCTAGTAAAATTTTTCAAAATTTTCAA
This sequence comes from Rutidosis leptorrhynchoides, assembly GCF_046630445.1. NCBI lineage: Eukaryota > Viridiplantae > Streptophyta > Magnoliopsida > Asterales > Asteraceae > Rutidosis > Rutidosis leptorrhynchoides. The sequence continues at coordinate 32,700,011 of NC_092335.1, forward strand.
TTAAATGAACTCAAAATCATGTTTATACATATTTATGAACGATAAAACTAGGTGTTAACACCGAAATTATTGTTACCTCGGAAAGGACATAAATTGAGAAACAAACCAAAATGTTAGAATTCATTTAAAATGGAATAGAGGACAATAAAAAGGAAAATAAAAGCCAAGTGTGGGAAAATTTACCAAGTTATTTTAAACATATGTCACATATTTCTGTAACAAATAACTGAAAATACTTTTGCTTTGGACTAAACTAAAAAGTTTTACCCAATTTTCTGTAAGAAAGATGGATCTACACGATGAATCAATTCCATCATTAAAAGGAAGTAAAGTCTTCCGAAAAAGACACGCGCTTCTTGATTTAGGTCATGAAGTTGTCGTCCAGACCAGCTGTAGGTTGATGAAAAATCTAGAAAAGTCATCACTAAAATCAGCAGGAAATCCACGGACCTCAGTATCAAACAGGGTCGCCAAGTGGTCAGACTTATCCTAACCATGAGAGGATCTGTCTCATAAAATGGGGAGGACGCCGTGCAAATTAGCTGGATAAGACTAATGAATCAGATCCCCAGAAAGGATAATCTCCTTAAAAGATCAAAAATCAGCTTTTAAGACTGATATTACTCAATCCTAGAGATTGACCTTAAAGATTGAGAATTACAAACTCATGGAATTCGATGATATCTAAACTCGAGCTTGAACGAGAAAATATTTTGATCAAAATTACAAACCGATTTGTTTTCTGAAAACCCATTTTCAATGCGTTCATTACCATTGAACGTAAAATCCTAGGAATTCACCTGGAATTCATTAGGTCACCTGAACCAAATTGGGTGTCAACCTTAAGAACGGTGGTTGCATAGCATGGTCAAAGACATGACCTTGTGCCAGACCGGAAAATTATAAGGGTGAGCTTTACTATTGCTCCTACAAAGGATAGTAATTGCGTCCGACACGTTATAGACCATAATTAAAAGCATGTCAGGGGACATTGCCTTAACAGTTGCTTGTTCAACGCTTTCCTTTACAACCGGACGGTAGTTTATCGAAATGTAATATACGGAGCAAGTATACTGGACGTGTTGCTTTCCTAATACAAGGTTAGCAAGTGGGTGACACAAAACCACAAGTTTTGAGCTAAAATTTTCAAATCTGAAACCCACCAAACCCACAAAAATATTTTGTAAACACCTGTGAAGGGTTATTCCGGAAAACTTAACTAGGGTAAAAGCTAGAATGAATTTTCAAAAGATCAAATGTTTTCATAAAGATCCAATTTCCTTAATGGATCTAAATTTTATAGTCTTGTGGGACTGTAAACCACATCGTTACTACCATTGTTTATACCGCCGTATAGAAATCACTGATGTACAAAGTGTGAAAAATAAAGAAGTGATTCTAGTATATTTCAAGACTATATTGCTTGAGGACAAGCAATGCTCAAGTGTGGGAATATTTGATAATGCTAAAAACGAACATATATTTCATAGCATTATTCCTCAAGAAAGACAAGCTTTTAGTTGCAATTGTCCTATTTACAAGTGATATTCGGTTAAATAATAAAAGGTGAAGACAAAAGATAGATTTGACGAATTGAAGACGCAAACGACCAAAAAGCTCAAAAGTACAAAATACAATCAAAGAGGTTCCAATTATTGATAAGAAACGTCTCAGAATTACAAGAGTACAAGATTCAAAACGCAAAGTACAAGATATTAAATTGTACGCAAGGACGTTCGAAAATCCGGAACCGGGACCAGAGTCAACTCTCAACGCTCGACGCAACGGACTAAAAATTACAAGTTAACTATGTATATAAATATAATATAATATATAATTAATTATATAAATTATATATATATTATATTTATATATTAAAACCGTCGGCAGACTAGGATCCAAACTTGTGTAAGCTGGTTTTACGAACTCCGCGACTCGCGGAGTTTGTAGTGCAAAAATGCCGCGACTCGCGGAGCTCCAAATTCTGAAACTGCCTATAAAAGCCAATGCATTTTGATCGGTTTAAATATCCATATGTCATCTCTCTCTATATACGTAAATATATATATATATAATTTATATTTTAATTTTAATTTTAATTTTAATTAATAATAATAAGGTTATGTTAGCGAATATTTTGAGTGTATAAGTTGAAATTCTGTCCGTGTAACGCTACGCTATTTGTAATCATTGTAAGTTATGTTCAACCTTTTAAATTTAATGTCTCATAGCTAAGTTATTATTATGCTTATTTAATCCGAAGTAATCATGATGTTGGGCTAATTACTAAAATTGGATAATTGGGCTTTGTACCATAATTGGGGTTTGGACAAAAGAACGACACTTGTGGAAATTAGACTATGGGCTATTAATGGGCTTTATATTTGTTTAACTAAATGATAGTTTGTTAATTTTAATATAAAGATTTACAATTGGGCATACCTATAAATAACCATATACACTCGATCGGACACGATGGGCGGGGTATTTATATGTACGAATAATAGTTCATTTAACCGGACACGGGAATGGATTAATAGTCACTAGAATTATTAAAACAGGGGTGAAATTATGTACAAGGACACTTGGCATAATTGATAACAAAGTATTAAAACCTTGGGTTACACACAGTCGATAACCTGGTGTAATTATTAAACAAAGTATTAAAACCTTGTTACAGTTTAAGTCCCCAATTAGTTGGAATATTTAACTTCGGGTATAAGGATAATTTGACGAGGATACTCGCACTTTATATTTATGACTGATGGACTGTTATGGACAAAAACCAGACGGACATATTAAATAATCCAGGACAAAGGACAATTAACCCATGGGCATAAAACTAAAATCAACACGTCAAACATCATGATTACGGAAGTTTAAATAAGCATAATTCTTTTATTTCATATTTAATTTCCTTTATTTTATATTTAATTGCACTTATAATTATCGTACTTTTTATTTATTGTTATTGTATTTAATTGCACTTTTAATTATCGTACTTTTTAATTATCACAATTTTATTTTATCGCACTTTTATTTATCGCAATTTCATTATCGTTATTTACTTTACGCTTTAAATTAAGTTATATTTATTTTTAATATTTTACATTAGGTTTTAACTGCGACTAAAGTTTTAAAAATCGACAAACCGGTCATTAAACGGTAAAAACCCCCTTTTATAATAATAATATTACTTATATATATATTTGTATTTTTATAAATTAAACTAATATAGCGTTAAGCTTTGTTTAAAGATTTTTCCTTGTGGAACGAACCGGACTTACTAAAACCTACACTACTGTACGATTAGGTACACTGCCTATAAGTGTTGTAGCAAGGTTTAAGTATATCCATTCTATAAATAAATAAATATCTTGTGTAAAATTGTATCGTATTTAATAGTTTTTCCTAATAAAATATAAGCTATTTCATATACACCTCGCATAACATCAGTTGCTTAGTAGGCTTCCTAAGATGATATACCCAAATCAAATTCTCTTGTCTTTTTATTTGAACGATGATGATGGTGATGATCGTTGGAAAAGATGATGTATATGATGGTGGTGATAACCTCATGATGATGATGATGATGATGATGATCGAAACGTGATAATGATTATGATATAATTAAGATTATGATTCGATTATGATGATATAGCTGATGATGACTTTTTATGATCATAGTGATAGAGATAATAAGCGATGATGATGATGATAGAATGATAAACGATGATGACATGGAGATGACGATGTAGTGATGATTTTATGATAATGATATTGATGGTGGTGATCCGTTAGGGTTTTAGTATGATAACGATTGATGATTGATGATGGGCCTCTGGTAGATTTAATTTATAAAGAAGAAGAAGAAGAAATAGAACAGAAGAAGTTATAGGTTATATAGAAATAAAATGAGAGATAAAACAGAAAGACAGACGAGATCAGGTGGTTTAGGGATGTTGTGGTTAAGTAGGAGGTTGCGGGTTCAAATCTAGGCAACGACATTTTTTTGGGAAGCTTATAAATACTTTTAAGGTAGTAACATTATTATTATTATTATTATTATTATTATTATTATTATTATTATTATTATTATTATTATTATTATTATTATTATTATTATTATTATTATTATTATTATTATTATTATTATTATTATTAATAATACTAATATTATTAATAAGACTATTATTAGTATTAATATTATTATTATTATTAAAATTATCATTTCTATTAAAATTATCATTTTTATAATTATTATTAGTATTATTAAAATTACCATTATCAAAATTTTCAATATTGTTATTAAAAACTATCATTTTTATTATTATCATTACTAATGTTATCATTATTATTTTTTTTATCATTATTATTAAAATTTTCATTATTATTATTATTATTATTATTATTATTATTATTATTATTATTATTATTATTATTATTATTATTATTATTATTATAATTATCCTGATTTTTATCATAATTAGTATTATTTTTATATAACAAATATATATTATATACTTATATTAATATTACATAAAATTAAATATTAGACATATAAAATATTACATATAACAAAATATTGATTTTTTGGTATTATACCAATCACAAATATATTTATATAACTATATGTATAAATATTAATTATTGTACAAAAATAAATATAACATATAACTGAAGATATAATATATAAATAAAGTATATATATTTTAATTGTAATTTAGTTATATAACTACAACTCTTAATATATAGATATTATATAATTAATAGAAGGAATTATGTGAGTATATGTTTTAATATATATAATTGATATAGGTTCGTGAATCCGAGGCCAACCCTGCATTGTTCAGTATCGTCGTATGCATATTTTTACTACAAAATATCGTATCGTGAGTTTCATTTGCTCCCTTTTTAAATGCTTTTGCAATATATATTTTTGGGACTGAGAATACACGAGCTTTTATAAATGTTTGACGAAATAGACACAAGTAATCGAAACTACATTCTATGGTTGAATGATCGAAATCGAATATGCCCCTTTTAGTCTGGTAATCTAAGAATTAGGGAACTGGCCCCTAATTGACATGAATCCTAAAGATAGATCTATCGGGCCAAATGAGCCCCATCTAAAGTACCGGATGCTTTAGTACTTCGAATTTATCATGTCCGAAGGGAGTCCCGGAATGATGGGGATATTCTATATGCATTTTGTTAAGGTCGATTACAGGTGTTCACCATATGAATGATTTTTATCTCTATGTATGAGATGTATATTTATGAGAAATGGAAATGAAAATCTTGTGGTCTATTAAAAATGATGAAAATGAATATTGATGATAAACTAATGAACTCACCAACCTTTTGATTGACACTTTAAAGCATGTTTATTCTCAGGATTGAAAGAAATATTCCGCTGTGCATTTGCTCATTTTAAAGATATTACTTGGAGTCATTCATGGCATATTTTAAAAGACGTTGCATTCAAGTCGTTGAGTTCAATAAAGATTATGATTAAGTAAATGACAGATTAGGTCATTTATAGTTGGATATTATGAAATGGTATGCATGCCTGTCAACTTTCAATGTAATGAAAGTTTGTCTTTTAAAACGAATGCAATATTTGTAAAATGTATCATATATGTCACGACCCGAAAAATTTCGACTAATTTTGAACCAAACTCTCGATACGATTTAATATTTTTGAGACGATAAGCAAAGTCTGTAACGTTGACTCTTAAAAATTTTGAACTGTTTTATTTCATTCATTTAACCTCGACCAGTTTCGACGAATCACGAACAACTATTTGGAAATAGATACATAATTTTAATTATATAAATTATAATTGAAAATAATATACAACTTAATTGTTAGAAACAAATGATCTTAACTTAAAAATTGTGGATTTCTCTGAATACTTTTATATAAACAGTTTAACAGCGAGCACGAAATAATATCCGTAAAATTCTAAATAAGTACAAAATCATCCGATGGCTACACTATGCATGACCTTTGTTTTCTTTTTCTATTTTTCAATCCCTTTTCATTTGAAAGTTAAAAATTATTAATTAAAATATTATTATCATATTATTAACATTATTTCACATGTAAGTGAATCTATCCCTAAATTTGATAAAGCAGATATGATTGAGGAGATTAATGTTGTTTAATTGTGTGATTGAAGTCCACTAGCTTTTCAATTCATTCATCCACTAACTTATTATTATCATTATTTTTATTACTAGTATTATCATTATTATCATTTTTACAACAAATAAATATTATGCATATAAAATTTTACTTATAATAATATTACATATAATAAATATATTTTTTTTATAAACATTCATATATAACAAATGATGTATTTTAATGTAATATTAATCACATATAAATATTAATATAACTATATAAATATTAGTCATTTTAAAGATACATACAAATTAAATATATATAATATATAATTTAAGATATAATAAATTTATTCGATTACAAATATATGTGTTAATATATATAAATGATATAGGATCGTGAATCCGAGGCCAACCCTACACTTGTTAAATGTCGTCATATGTATTTTTACAACAAAATACAGTATGGTGAGTTTCATTTGCTCCCTTTTTAATTGCTTTTGCAATATATATTTTTGGGCTGAGAATACATGCGCTGCTTTTATAAATATTTACGAAATAGACACAAGTACTTAAAAATATATTCTACGTTGAGTTGTACCACTGGCATATTTCCCTGTAGCTTGGTAACTACTATTTACATCGGTATTGTAAACGCGAATCCTGTTGATAGATCTATCTGGCCTGACAACCCCAACCGGACTGGACGATCAGTATTAAACGGTTGCACAGTACTTCGTTTCGGTGACTACTCTTGGTACAGTGTAGTGAGATTTCATAATAAAGGGAATATGCGACGTTGATTAAATGTTAAGTATGGTTACCAAGTGCTCAACCACTTAGAATATTTTTATTAAAACGTTTGTGTATATGAAATCTTGTGGTCTATTAAGATATTTAAATGATTGTTATGATAAACCTATGAACTCACCAACCTTTTGGTTAACACTTTTAAGTATGTTTATTCTCAGGTATGAAAGAAACCTTCCGCTGTGCATTTGCTCATTTTAGAGATATTACTTGGAATTGTTCATGGCATATTTAAGTCAACGCCTCGCAATGGGATCAAATGTTGATGACTTCGTCCAGGTGGATTAGGACGGGTCATCATAATATAGAGGTCAAATACCTCGTAATGTAATCATATGTTATTGTATTCGTCCTTATGGATTAGGACGGGTCGTCTCATTGTGGAGCCCTCGATTCGCGCCGGGGGCTCCGTTTTGAATGCGAGTTAAAAAAAAAGTCTTGATCTATTTTGTAAAAAAGAATTTTTTTTTTCGACATCTAACATTGAAAGGTTGTTCCTTTTGTGAAAGTTGCTTCTTTTAGCGTTCTTTTTTTTTTAAAGTTAGTTGATTTATTTTGTAAAAAAGAATGTTTTTCGACATCTTTTGGTAGCATTGTGTAACGACCCAGCTTCATTTTACCAAAAACACGACTTAAATTTTTTTTTTGTTTACTAGACCATCTGGACGGCGTCCAGACTCTTGGACGGCGTCCTGTTAAAAAGACCAGGATGGCGACCAAGCCTCTTGGACGGCGTTCAAATGAACTAAAAGTTTCTGCTCAGTTTTTTAATTTCACGCGGGGCGGAAACCGCTTCCCAACACTTTTAAACGAAACGATTTTCACAACACATTAATATAATTATAATTAGAGATTTCCACAATAAAAATCGAGTTTTACAACACCGGGCCCACATCGACCCAAATTATGACAAAGCGACCATTTCGACCCATTTATATATATATTTACGGATTAGGACTTTACAACCCAACCCGATACCATGAGCATAATCCCGGGGACTATTAAATCCCCCATCCGCGTCCAATTATCCAAAAGCTACCCCATCAAGCCCGAACGCTCCTGCACGTCTAGTCTAACAACTAGCTAGCATCAATAACACAATACCTGTAAAAAGGTAAACAACGAGAGGGGTAAGCCTAGGCTTAGTGAATGCAATAATTATACATATGCATATATAATATACCTACTTACAATCACTTACACAATGCCGCATACAAGCTAACAATTCAACAACCATGCAAACATTATGCATAAACTATCATCCGCAATTCACAATAAGCTAGCAACACCAATAGCATATAGTTCACAATTAAATATGCTAATACAAAAATTCACACAACCACGGTTAACCAATCGTACAAGGGAACGGTACTCGCGAAAGACCGTCAGAGTTCATAACATCCATTAGTGTACATACGCCGCGTAATCACTAATCCCCCGGATGATGTCTTGAACACCGCGACTAACTCATCCCCATGACAATGTGGTGTCTCGAACACCGCGACAATTCCACATGTTAATCAAACCAATGAGTGGTGTCTTGAACACCGCGACAATTCCACTCCCATGACAATGTGGTGTCTTGAACACCGCGACAATTCCACATGTCAATCAAACCAATGAGTGGTGTCTTAAACACCGCGACAATTCCACTCGTTACGCAGAATGTGGTGTCTTGAACACCGCGACAATTCCACATTCCACGCTACACAAATAAATACATTATATACGTACACGCATAATTATTCCACTCACCTTGGATTGCCCACACAAGTCATGCATGTAATTCGCATCCAAACGCAACCGAGCAAGCCTTTACCTATAATACGCATATAGGTATACACATAATCAACATACATTCTCTACAAGAGAATTCGACGCCAACACCTTTAACCAAGGGTTTATACCTACTTCCACAATTCGCCCACTTAGACACCTAAAGTGGACTTCACCAACTACCACTACAGGTGGTAATTTCGGCCCATTCAAAAATGTTATGTAACACTTAACAAAACATTTAACATCCATTTAATCCAAATTAGTGTCATTACCAAATTCGACCCAATTCAATTCACCTATTATGGCATAAGTCCCCAAAAATGTCCAAACCAACCAATAATCACTAACACAAGTGAAAATGGCCCTAGTACACCAATTAAACTAATTCACAAGTGTTAAACACTTATCTTACCCAATTTGACACTTAAACCCTAATCTTGACCCAATTCAAAACTAGTCTTTCAAACATACCCAAATGGGTTCCAATACCTCCATAATCACTAAACTAAGTGATTACACTCAAAATCAAAGCCCGAACATGGCCAAAATGTCAACCAACCCAAAACCCGCCAAGTATCAAAAATAACAAGTCACAATAAACCCACTTCTTCATCTAAACGGGTTTCACAACTAAAAAAAACTCAAATCCTAAACATGAACAAGAATCTTAACAATTAAATTCGGAGTTAGAGCTTACCAACACTACCAAAACGTAGCTAAGGATGAGATGAATAACTTTAGCTCTCGCGACATGACCCGATTCACCCTTCTTCTTCCTCAAAGCGAGCTCTCTCTCTCTCTCTAAGCTTCTCTCTCTCTCTCTCTCTCTCTAGATGAAAATGGGTGGAAGAGGTGAAATGAGGGTAGAGATAACCATTGGGTCGGTTTTAGTGGCTCAAAACTGACCCCCAAGTGAAAAGACACAAATACCCCTTTTAAATTCATTAAATTTCCAACAGCTGGCCTGTCAGGCCATTTGGACGGCGTCCAAAAAGGTTGGATGGCGTCCAAATCAACTGGATCAGTTTTCTGAACTTGTTTTGGTAGTAACTTTCAAACCGTAACTCTGTTTTCGATGAATCAAATATCGTTGGAAATGTAATGAGATTTACTATCCAATGGTAACGTTTTAGAACATTAACTCAAACTTTATATGGGGTCCAAATATATGCTTACATGTCTCGTAATTCGAATGACGTCCAAAATAACGTGTAACTGAAAACAGGGTGTTACAACTCTCCCCCACTTAGCCTGGATCACGTCCATGTGATCCTCATCATCTACCAAGAGGTAAGTGCTCTACAGCCTTCTCACTTACTTACAACTAGGAACCACGCCTCACGATCCTACGAAACACAACCAAACTCGATGTTCATAACAATTTTCATTAACCCGAATATCTCACCACACGCTAATAATCACTAGCGTGCATTACCGCAACAAGCGATATCTCATACGCTCAAAGTTCAAATGCCCATTTAGGAAAATACGAAAAACACCGTTATCCTTTCGAGTTCTCCAGGCTACAACTCGCAACAATCTACATCCATAACTATATTGCCCAACGCAATCTACTAAATCCACTACGTTGTGAACCCTGTCTTTCATTAATCCAAATCGAGAAGGATTCATACTTCCTTAAAACTTCGTATTCTATCGGTTCATAAACGTACTACTCAACGATCGCACAACCGTTTATGCGCAACATTTGTTCTCCACCCCATAAAACCCGTGATTCTCAATTTACAAGTCGATGCCAACGGGGCAACCGACACACTCCTCCAACGAGCACTTCCTACAGTCACCACAACCGGGTTATTCCTTCAACGAAGAAATTTCAGTAACCCTGAAATAAACACTTTAGGAACTCTACTTTCCCATCAATCGATCCACACACGACCATCCGTCACTGGATTAATCCAGGACGACAATAATACACCTCGAGCTAGACAAAAACATCAACACTCGACATAGGGTTTCTCCCCTAAACCCTCTAACACATCCTTACAATTGCGGCTTCCTAGTACTAGCATGGAAACTATTCGTGTACTAGAATCCTGTTAACAATGGATTATCATCACAACAATTCGCAATTCGTCACGCGACCCACAAAATATCCACCAACGCCTGGTGAATCCTCTTGCCTCGACCGTCTGTTAAGGATGGCCTCGACATCTCAATGCAACTAACGGGTCACATCACTAGGGAAAACACTCTCGCAAACAAACCACATCCGCGTGTCTCTATGTGAGACGATCGAAACCTAAACTCCTCGCCCCACAATCATCCATAAAGTGGAATAACCCACTGACAAATTTTCATGACCACGTTTCCCTATAGGGAAAATACAGTATCCATCAAGATATCGAACTCATTCCCATTCCATAATACTATCCGAGATTCATGTCAACTCAAATTTTCACTACGAGAGCACCTGCAATGACAACTTCATTCTCTTGCATCCGTTATCTCAAACTTCACACTTGGTCTCATACCGCACCTTGGTGCTACACGACCACCTTACATAAGAAGTCTTACACTTCATTTGATCCTGTCATCAAAACTCCGCACATAACATTTCGGAATCGTAACTCACAATCGTAATGCACGATCTCGAGTCAACATCAAAAACCCGTCACTCTTCCTCGTTAGGAACTCTGAATGCCTATTGAGCCATAGCACGGTATAACACGACAATTCGGTATACAATACACCAACGGATCTTCCTCGGGCGGCAGTAAAAACTCCCCCACTTAGGATTCAGCTCCACATTCTCACCCCAAGATGATAACATCCCGCGGAATTGTCATTTCACGACACACATGACCATTCTCAGCATTGATCATATACCAAATCACTGCTAATTCATTTCAGGCTCTCAGAGCCAGCATACACAATCACTTGAGATGTCATACACGCGACGACATCGAACCTTCATACTACAATCACAATTAACAACCTTTCATTGTTCGCAAATTGAACTTCACCAAAGCACTACATACGCCTCTAAGCCTAGGCATATGCCACTCCACTTAATCAGTCGTGCATCTCAGTCGAGATAGTCCGACCTTTCACCCAACGAACCTTTATCAATAATTGCTCACTCTCATGGAGAAGAGTGATCAATCCGCCACAATAATTGGGTCAAACGCAATATCAACACTTCATCATGACCTTCGGCCTAACCGACCATTAAGTACATCACCGGCTCGCCGGTCATCTTTTACCCGTCCATCACTTAAGAGCAACAAGATTCGCTCATCCGTCAATTCATAAGAAGTATTCACCACAATGCTCTTAAACTCAACTTTCAAAACCGTCAAAATTACTATCACCTGTCGATCACTATTGAAATCTCCGTTGCTTCCAAGGGCATCACACGGTCACCCTAAGCACAAAGTGATCACACCACTACCGGAGTTGAACACTACACTAGCAGGTATAAAGAGGCACCTAACGCAGTGTCATGTAGACTCCCACCACAATCAACTGAATTTTAGAAACTCGATCTTTAGGTTCCATACACCCGATGTCCCCCATCTCTCTATAATAATGACCCGAAGTCATACCTACCCGACAAACCTTACGGTTTATTGTCTTATCGAAAGTTTCTAGCGATCACACGCTACCCGCAATTCCCACAAGGCTAAATGATATAGCCTAATGAACCCTTTCATCTAGCACTAAAGAGATGCTTGAAAACACCAAGTTTAACGACCCGTCAAGGTACACTTGACGACCATCGTTATCTTGGTCCCACAGCTTGATCATAACTCTATATGAATTTGATAAATAACCTTGCATTCTTTATTTAAAAATGATTTCCTATAAAGGAAACCTACCAAAATATGTAAGTTTAGAAAAAACCATACATAAATACTTAATCAAAAGTTGACCAAAACAAAGTCAACAGACACCCACAATTTTAATGTATCAAAATAGAATGCAATTTAATATTTAACAAAAGCTGTCATCATAAATATGCAGACTCTCTAAGCACAGTGGAAGCAATCAATCCTGAACCTGAGAATAAAACATGCGAGTAACTGTCAACAAAAATGTTGAGTGAATTATAGGTTTAATATTGCAAACAATATTTAATTTAAACTTAAAAATTTATGTTTGAAAACATAAAGCCTTATTTTGGACAATAAAAATTATATGCTCAAAAACATATAAAACATTATTCCATTAACCCGTGAGCCACCTAGTAACCACTTAACCAATTCCACCCTTACCGAACACAATATACACTGAACAGGTGTATCTTCAAATAAATACGAAGTACTAATACATTCCGTCTTCAAAAATTGCTAGCGCGACTAGCATTAAATGGGGTTGTCAAACCCGATAGATCTATCTATAGGATTTGCTTTCACCAGTAGAAACCAGTGATTACAGTTACCAGACTAGAGAATATTTTCGTTCAACTCACAATGAATAACTTAAACCAACTTCCACTTGTGTCCAATATGAAAAATAAAATGCATGTATTCTCATCTCAAAAGATATAAAATAGAAAATGGGACTATAACTCACCTTAACGAAAATGAAGTAGTAACACAAACAAATGTGAACTCCACGAAGTAAAGTGATCAAGAATGATCACAACGCCGACCTATAAATAAAGCACGTCGATATAAATAACTAACTTAGGTCAAGTCTTCGTATAATAGCTATAGTACTTGTTGTAAGTAGGCATATAACAACACTCAGTATGCTTCGGTTTGATCAGAACAACGTAAGGACACATACTTTCTATTTTTAGAAAGTTTCTATTTTTGGAAAGTTTCTATTTTTGAAAAGTGTCTATTTTTGGAAAGTTTCCATATTTAGAAAGTTGCTATTTTTGGAAAGTTTATAAGTTAGGAAAGTTTCCTTAATTAGAAAGTCAACAAAAGTAAATTAAAAGTCAAAGTCAACCGAAAGTCAACTCAAAAGTCAACCTTGGTCAAACATAGTCAACATTGAATTTTAAAGTATGAATTATATTAATAATATAAGTTATAATGTTAATTAAAGTCAAATATGTATAATTATGTCATAACATAAGTTTAATTAAATTGAATTGAATTATTAAAGTTAACATAAGTTTAAATGATATAATTAATATAACATAAGTATTTAATTAATTAATTAAATATTAATCATAACATAAGTATTATTAATTAATAATATATTTTAATCATATCATAAGTATTATTAATTAATAATGAATTATTAATCATATCATAAGTTTTAATTAGAATTATTAAATCATGAATTTTATTACTAATATAAGTTATAATGTTAATTAAAGTCAAATATGTATAATTATGTCATAACATAAGTTTAATTAAATTAAATTGAATTATTAAAGTTAACATAAGTTTAAATGATATAATTAATATAACATAAGTATTTAATTAATTAATTAAATATTAATCATAACATAAGTATTATTAATTAATAATAAATTTTAATCATATCATAAGTATTATTAATTAATAATGAATTATTAATCATATCATAAGTTTTAATTAGAATTATTAAATAATAAGTATTTAATAATTGAATTATAATTAAATAATCACTAAGCCTTATAATAATTAAATAATTAATTAATCCTTATTATAAATCTTATTATAATAATCTCATAACATAAGTTTAATACTTACCATAAGTATTTTTCATTAATAATAAAAGTATTATTAATCATAAGTTTAATTAAAGCTTCATAAATCAAAATGTAATTAATAATTGATATAATAAATATGTATATCATAAGTCTTAAATTAAATTAATCACTTTTATATCATAAGTAATTTAATGATAATGAAAATCATTATTTATATCATAAGTTATGTGTTATAACCATAAGTTTTAATTAAAAGTTCGGCGGGTCATAACTTGAGCCCCGAGTATCGGTTTTCAGCGAGTCTTATATATATCTCCGCCTAACCAAACCACCTAACACATTAGTGCACTCAAGAACATCCCAAGAACAACCACCAAGTCGTGACCAACAACCAAAATTCAACTTGGGACTTTAATCCTATCAAAAACATGTTTTTGTCATACCGGGTGATCCGTGGCTCGGATTTCGATGACCCGAATATGAATATTCATCCAATCATCAATCCTAACATACTAGTATACCCTAGAGACTCCAAAAGTGGTCACAAAGTCGGACCAAACATGAACACATTCATTTTTATATTTTAATTTCATGAAAACACCATTTTAATCATATCTTAAGTTTCGGGAATCGAAATAACATGAATCCGGAGTCTAAAATCAATGTCTTGATGAGCGGAACAGATCTAGACATTTTAATTTAACAATTATATCAGTTAAGTTCACTGAAATGGTCGAATAGTCTGCTGTCCACAATCAATCAAAGCGAAAACATATATAATCGAGCATTTCTACGCATACAATCATCAATACAACAATACACAAGTGCTATACTATCATACTAACATTCAAAATCAGTAAATTTAAAGAAAAATCAAAAAGCTAGGGTTAGGGTTTATACCCTAATCAAGAAACAAATGGTATGATCGTGTAGAGATCGAAGAGATGAATCCGTTGATGCAAGAATCCCTAAATCTTCAAGGCAAAATCAAAAAGATGATGATGATTGTTGGTGTGTAGGTGACGGCCACCAAAAAAGAAAAGAGGAAGGGAGGAAGTTTTGAGAGAGTTTAGGTTTAGAAATAAAATGGGATGAAATAAAATGGATTTTGAAAAATGAAAAGTGAAAATGGGGTAAGGGAGGGTTTTGGCCGAATTTTTGAGAGGGGTGGGCCCCTCATGGCCCACTTTGGCCAAATGGAAGAATACTTGTGGCCCGATCGCCCGAACGAAGCCCGAAACGCGATAACACCTCTACACGATTAAATATTCAGAGAGATAACACATACGCAATAAATAAAATATATAAACACTATACATAATCATATGACATCAAAATATCATATTTAAAATAATTTGGATTTAAAAATCCCAAAAGTCTGACCGTTGGTTTGAAAACCGAAATGATTCGCCGGATAGAAATCCACAACACGTAGGAGCGTACAATTTAAAATATGAATACAAATATTCACATAACACATAATAATTAATATATTATTACTAAAATAATAATATAGGTCATAGAAATGACGTGGCATGAATAACAATTATTGGACGTTAAATAATAAACGGTAAAAGATAACGGAAAAAGTAGGGTCGTGACAGTACCTTCCCGTTACGGAAATTTTGTCCCGAAATTTAAGCAGGTGCAGGGGTTGACTCGACATCTGAGAACAAATGCGGGTACTTCTGCATCATTTGATCTTCACGTTCCCAAGTGAACTCGGGTTCAAGTTTGGCATTCCATCTAACTTGGACGATAGGAATTTTTCTCTGCTTGAGTGTCTTAACCTCTCGATTCATAATTTCAACAGGTTTCTAAATAAAATGGAGCTGTTTATCAACATGAAGTTCATCAAGAGGAATGGTTTCATCGGCCTCGGCCAAACACCTCTTCAAATTCGATACATGAAAAACGTCATGAACATCACTGAGTTCTTATGGCAACTTCAAACGATAAGCCACGGGTCCAACTCTCTCAATAATCTCAAATGGTCCAACAAAACGAGGATTCAACTTTCCCCTTTTACCAAAACATATCACGCCCTTCCAAGGTGATACCTTCAATATAACACGGTCACCGACCTGAAATTCAATATCGTTCCTTATCTTATTGGCATAGCTCTTTTGCCGACTTCTGGCGGTTCTCAATCTTTCCTTAATCTGTAACATCTTCTCGGTAGTCTCATGAATAATCTCTGAGCCTGTGAGTTGAGCATCCCAACCTCATTCTAATAAATAGGAGACCTACACTTTCTACCATACAGAGCTTCAAACGGTGCGGCTTTAATACTTGCATGATAGCTGTTATTATAAGAAAATTCAGCTAGTGGCAAATATCTATCCCACCCATTACCAAATTCAATAACACACGCTTGTAACATGTCTTCTAACGTTTGAATGGTCCTTTCACTCTGACCATCCGTCTGAGGGTGATAAGCGGTGCTCATATCCAATTTAGTTCCCAAAGCTTCCTGTAAAGATCGCCAAAACCTCGATATAAATCGGCTATCTCGGTCTGAAATGATTGATACAGGAACACCATGTCTAGAAACAATCTCCTTCAAATACAAATGAATAAGCTTCTCCATCGAATCTGTTTCCTTAATCGGCAAAAAGTGAGTTGACTGAGTGAGCCGATCTACAATCACCCAAATGGAATCATAACCACCCACAGTTCTTGGTAACTTTGTAATAAAATCCATCGTAATACCTTCCCACTTCCACTCGGGAATCTCAGGTTGCACCAATAGTCCAGATAGTTTCTGATGTTCAGCTTTAACCTTAGCACAGGTCAAACACTTATCCATATAAGTAGTCACATCAGCTTTCAAATTAGGCCACCAATACAGCTCCTTAAGATCATGATACATCTTTCCTGAACCAGGATGAATAGAGTACCTAGACTTATGAGCATCATCCAAAACAAGTTGTCTCAAATCACCATACTTCGGAACCCAAAGACGTCTCGTAAAATATCTAGTACCATCGGTTCGTACCTCTAACTGTTTACTCAAGCCTCGGACCTTCCCGTTACAAAATTCTCCTCCTTCAAGGCTTCTTGTTGAACTGCAAGAATCTGCCTTGCGAGGTTTGTTCGAATAGTCATATTCAAGGCTCTAAACCTACGAGATTTAACTCTCTCTTTTCGACTTAAAGCATCGGCCACAATATTGGCCCTTCCCGGATGATAAAGGAGTTCACAATAATAATCGTTCAATAACTCAATCCATCTTCGTTGTCTCAAATTAGCTGTTTTTGATCAAGAACATGTTGAAGTCTTTTGTGATCAGTGTACACTGTACTTTTGACCCCATAAAGATAATGTCTCCAAATCTTAAGTGCAAACACAACAGCTCCCAATTCTAAATCATGGGTTGTATAATTCTGCTCGTGAATCTTCAACTAACGTGACGCGTACACAATAACTATCTTTCGTTGCATCAAAACACAACCAAATCCCTGACTCGAAGTATCACATTAAACGACAAAATCATCATTACCCTCAGGTAGTGATAATATCGGAGCGGTAGTCAACTTCTTCTTCAGAGTTTGAAAAGCAGTCTCTTGTTCATCCTTCCACTCATACTTCTTCCCCTTGTACGTTAAAGCAGTCAGAGGTTTCGCTATATGAGAGAAATCTTGAATGAACCTTCTATAGTAACTTGCCAACCCTAGAAATTGACGAATCTGAGTAGGAGTCTTCGAAATTTCTCACTTCTCAATTGCCTCAATCTTGGCAGGATCAACTTGTATTCCCTATTTACTAACAACGTGTCCAAGGAATTTAACTTCTCTTAACCAGAAATCACACTTAGAGAACTTAGTGTACAACTCTTCTTTGCTCAACAAATCAAGTACCAACTTCAAGTGTTCTTCGTGTTCTTCATCACTCTTGGAATAGATAAGAATGTCGTCGATGAAAATAATAACGAATTTGTCCAGATAGGGTCTACACACACGGTTCATGAGGTCCATGAGGTCCATGAACACAGCAGGTGCGTTTGTTAATCTGGACGGAATAACAAGGAATTCGTAGTGACCATAACGGGTGCGAAAAGCGGTTTTCAGAATATCAGTTTCTTTAACGCGCAATTGGTGATAACCAGAACGAAGATCAATCTTAGAATAAATGGATGAATCTCGAAGCTGATCTAACAGATCATAAATTCTAGGAAGAGGGTAACGATGCTTAACAGTAAGCTTGTTCAACTCGCGATAATCATTACACAATCGGAACGAACCATCTTTCTTCTTAACAAACAAAACAAGAGTTCCCCAAGGGGACAAACTGGGACGAACGAAACATAGTTGCAACCAACAAAGAAAACATTATATAGAGTAGCCACATCAGTGTTATAGATGTTTAAGACAATTTCTTCAAGGGGATAACGAGGATCATGAACTTCAAAGTAAATTTTCATTACATTTTCGAAAGGAAAATGTACGAAAGGTGTGATCTTTCAACGAGAGTGAACTTACTTATACAATGAGCGAGGAGATCTAGGATTCATCCACATTCTTAAATTTATGTGAGGATGAAAAGAACGCGAATCATGGGTTATAAAGAATGGCCGACTCCAGGTGAGATGAATCTCCAAAAATAATTTCGTGCACCTCAAAGTATCGAATCCTAGGATTGATGTTTACGAGGGTGTTACGGTTAACAGCGAATATTTAGAGTAGAAACTCTTCAAACGGTCTAGTGTAATATATATCCATGATACCCACTATAACAACATTTGGGGTAGAAACCCACCTAGCGCCTTTTCTACAATAGGGTGACCACCGAGTGTACCCCAAAAAATTGATTTATCGATCCGCGTTTCGGCCGTGTCCAACCATAAGAGGGAAAATTTTATGAGCGCAAAGACTTTCCAACAATTTTTATAAAACCGGCATCCAAAGTGGTGTAAGAGTTTCTATCAATGAACTTAATGGTAAGTTTCATCCTTAAACGGAGGATGAGAAGAATTGTGATCCAAACACTCTGTAGAGTAATGCGAAAATTTGATAAAATCAATCAAAGGAGTTTTGAAAAAGCTTTAAACGTTTGATGTGATAATATAAACGGAACGAAGTTCTTAGTAAATTTAGAAGTATGTACAACGTGTACCATTTTATATAAAACAAATTGACTTAGTCAAGCAGCTCAATAAATGAGTGGTTTTAAAATAATTTTGAAGGTATGATTTAGTATATACTAGCCAAAATAGGTAAGGGTAAATTTATTCATTTGAATCCATTCGTACATATATGATTTTATAAATTGTATACATGACAAAATATTTCATTACTTCTATTCGCCCATAAATCTCGTGAGAACCGCCCAATTAATCAAATGTGCAAAACTCCCGATGATAAACAGAGTGTCTGTATTTCAGAGGTTACAAGTTGAAGTAAGATCAAGGAAGTTCGAGTAAAGGACTTGAATCGTCATGCGACATTTGACCAACAAATGTTACGAGGTCATGAAAACCAATGAGTTAAATGTTGTTTTGACTATTATCAGGACATAAGTCCTTGGGCCAAAACTGTTCCCGAGCGAAGGTGTTGCTAACAAACGAGTTATGAAGGATAGAGCATGAGATAGATAATCTGGTTAAAACGAGCTTCTCGTATATCAACAAATAAGATAATGAATATTTTCCCTACCCATGTAATACATCAAAATTTCTGAATGAGTAGTGTAAAAATTTTCTTTAACTCTCTTTCTATTCCTCATGTCACAATATTGGGACTTCTTTATGAATTAACGTAATATAATCACGTTGGCCTGACGCCATTATATTTCACTAATTCATAGTTCCATTCCAATAGCACTACATGAGGTCAGGACACGCGACCAACCTCGAATTTCCAGACAATTTCTCTAAAATAATTTCTTAAACAATGTGCTAAGGATAGCACAATACACAAAAACATCAAAAGTGATGAATAAGAGTAACGATGACATAAAAATGTCTTTGAAGTATCAAGAGTCTTTAAATGTCAAGAATGACGTTTCCAATTCGCAACCCAAAGCACAAAGGCACAATGACACAAATGCACGTAATATAACAAGAATGTTAAATACCTAAACATAATAGCTGACATTGAAATGCCGAGCCTTTAGAAGTCAAGAATGACAACTCGCATAATATAACTCAAACGTTATAAACATAACCATAATAGATGACATAGAAATGTCGAGAATTTTAGAAGTCAAGAATTACATCCCTCGGTTTCACTATACGAGGTGTTCTTATAAAGATAATCTCGCACGAGTCGGAGAATACGTTTAAATTGGAATGGGAGTTCCTCCCGTACTCAGAACATATCAGAGATGTATGTATGATAACGAAGTACATACCATAGAATATAAATAATCACATATAATAATATGTTATAGGTCGGGCTGTAGGCTAGACTCACTGCACCCTACTGACTCGGGGTTACGACATCAATACAGCCTAATTCCCTACAACTAATGCTCTGATACCAACTTTAATGACCCATCAAGGTACACTTGACGACCATCGTTATCTTGGTCCCACATCTTAATCATAACTCTATATGAATTTGATAAATAAACTTGCATTCTTTATTTAAAAATGATTTCCTATAAAGGAAACCTACCAAAATATGTAAGTCTAGAAAAAACCATACATAAATACTTAATCAAAAGTTGACCAAAACAAAGTCAACAGACACCCACAATTTTAATGTATCAAAATAGAATGCAAGTTAATATTTAACAAAAGCTGCCATCATAAATATGCAGACTCTCTAAGCACAGCGGAAGCAATCAATCCTGAATCTGAGAATAAAACATGCGAGTAACTGTCAACAAAAATGCTGAGTTAATTATAGGTTTAATATTGCAAACAATATTTAATTTAAACCGTAAAAATTTATGTTTGAAAACATAAAGCCTTATTTTGGACCACAAAAATTATATGCTCAAAAACATAAAAAACATTATTCCAATAATCCGTGAGCCACCTGGTAACCACTTAACCAATTCCACCCTTACCAAACATAATATACACTGAACAGGTGTATCTTCAAATAAATACGAAGCACTAATACATTCTGTCTTCAAAAATTGCTAGCGCGATTAGCACGAAATGGGGTTGTCAAACCCGATAGATCTATCCACAGGATTCGCGTTCACCAGTAGAAACCAGTGATTACAGTTACCAGACTATGGAATATTTTCGTTCAACTCACAATGAATAACTTAAATCAACTTCCACTTGTTTCCAATATGAAAAATAAATTGCATGTACTCTCATCCCAAAAGATATAAACTAGAAAATGGGACTATAACTCACCTTAACGAAAATGAAGTAGTAACACAGAAAATGTGAACTCCACGAAGTAAAGTGACCAAGAATGATCACAATGCCGACCTATAAATAAAGCAGGTCGATATAAATAACTAACTTAGGTCAAGTCTTAGTATGATAGCTATAGTACTTTTTGTAAGTAGGCATAGAACAACACTCAGTATGCTTCGGTTTGATCAGAACAGCGTAAGGACACGTACTTTCTATTTTTAGAAAGTTTCTATTTTTGGAAAGTTTCTCTTTTTGGAAAGTTTCTATTTTTGGAAAGTTTCCATATTTAGAAAAGTTGCTATTTTTGTAAAGTTTATAAGTTAGGAAAGTTTCCTTAATTAGAAAGTCAACAAAAGTCAATTAAAAGTCAAAGTCAACCGAACGTCAACTCAAAAGTCAACCTTGGTCAAACATAGTCAACATTGAATTTTAAAGTATGAATTATATTAATAATATAAGTTATAATGTTAATTAAAGTCAAATATGTATAATTATGTCATAACATAAGTTTAATTAAATTAAATTGAATTATTAAAGTTAACATAAGTTTAAATGATATAATTAATATAACATAAGTATTTAATTAATTAATTAAATATTAATCATAACATAAGTATTATTAATTAATAATAAATTTTAATCATATCATAAGCATTATTAATTAATAATGAATTATTAATCATATCATAAGTTTTAATTAGAATTATTAAATCATAAGTATTTAATAATTGAATTATAATTAAATAATAACTAAGCCTTATAATAATTAAATAATTAATTAATCCTTATTATAAATCTTATTATAATAATCTCATAACATAAATTTAATACTTACCATAAGTATTTTTCATTAATAATAAAAGTATTATTAATCATAAGTTTAATTAAAGCTTCATAAATCAAAATGTAATTAATAATTGATATAATAAATATGTATATCATAAGTCTTAAATTAAATTAATCACTTTTATATCATAAGTAATTTAATGATAATGAAAATCATTATTTATATCATAAGTTAGGGGTTATAACCATAAGTTTTAATTAAAAGTTCGTCGGGTCATAACTTGAGCCCCGGATATCGGTTTTCGGCGAGTCATATATATCTCTGCCTAACCAAACCACCTGACACATTAGTGTACTCAAGAACACCCCAAGAACAGCCATCAAGTCATGACCAACAACCACAATTCAACTTGGGACTTTAATTCGATCAAAAACATGTTTTAGTCATACCGGGTGATCCGTGGCTCGGATTTCAATGACCCGAACATGAATGTTCATCCAATCATCAATTCTAACAAACTAGTACACCCTAGAGACTCCAAAAGTGGTCACAAAGTTGGACCAAACCTGAACACATTCGTTTTTCTATTTTGATTTCATGAAAACACCATTTTAATCATATCTTAAGTTCTGGGAATCGAAATAACATGAATCCGGAGTCTAAAATCAATGTATTGATGAGAGGAACACATCTAGACACTTTAATTTAACAATTACATCAGTTAAGTTCACTGAAATGGTCGAATAGTCTGCTATCCACAATCAATCAAACTGAAAACATATATAATCGAGCATTTCTACGTATACAATCATTAATACAACAATACACAAGTGCTATACTATCATACTAACATTCAAAATCAGTAAAATTAAAGAAAAATCAAAAATCTAGGGTTAGGGTTTATACCCTAATCAAGAAACGAATGGTATGATCGTGTAGAGATCGAAGAGATGAATTCGTTGATGCAAGAATCCCTAAATCTTCAAGGCAAAATCAAAAAGATGATGATGATTGTTGGTGTGTAGGTGACGGCCACCAAAAAAGAAAAGAGGAAGGGAGGAAGTTTTGAGAGAGTTTAGGTTTAGAAATAAAATGGGATGAAATAAAATGGATTTTGAAAAATGAAGAGTGAAAATGGGGTAAGGGAGGGTTTTGGCCAAATTTTTGAGAGGGGTGGGCCCACCATGGCCCACTTTGGCCAAATGGAAGAATACTTGTGGCCCGATCACCCGAACAAAGCCCGAAACATGATAACACCGCTACGCGATTAAATATTCGGAGAGATAACACATTCGCGATAAATAAAATATATAAACACTATACATAATCATATGAAATCAAAATATCATATTTAAAATAATTTGGATTTAAAAATCCCAAAAGTCTGACTGTTGGTTTGAAAACCGAAATGATTCGCCGGATAGAAATCCACAACACGTAGGAACGTACAATTTAAAATATGAATACAAATATTCACATGACACATAATAATTAATATATTATTAATAAAATAATAATATAGGTCATAGAAATGACGTGGAACGAATAACAATTAACTGACGTTAAATAATAAATGGTAAAAGATAACGGAAAAAGTAGGGTCGTGACACCAAGTCTTACACCCTTCCGCACATCGACACATCCACCATGACAAGGATATTCTGTTAGGAACGTTACCCTATAATCCACAACACGCTAACACACTGACACAATCACCGTCATACGGGTCCTACTCTCATGAGTTTAATGACCCTAAGACTACTCGATTCGCCAATTCCAAGGCGACTCACAACTAGAATCCTTACATGATCCTCTAACCACACACTCTACCGAGTGTAACCCTAAACTACAAACATTAGACTTGTCGCATTCCATTACGGAATTCAAGTCCTCGACGTACACACATACACACTAATCGGTTATCCTGGTTACGATGGGTAACTACAACCAATGACAATCTCAATAGCGCACCCACTACTTAGGGTGACTAAGTACGTGCCGAACTCGTGAGTTTGCTCACTCACTTAACTAACCGAATCCACCGTAACACTTACCGACTCACAACGAATTCTATGTGACAACAAGCACATCACCCTAGATAACTATCACCCAGGAACCAATAAAAGATTCCTAATTTATCTCGAATCTACCCCAACCATGCCACGTTTCCTCCGTTCGGTACTCATCATGTCATGCTTGGTGTTAAGATACACTTTCGTAATAATGGTGATCAGTCACTATTACAAATGCGTACCTTACCATTTTCACATGGTCACGTAAAGTATTTTACTCGGACTGACACAGCATTCACACCAAATAATACGCGATGACTCCTAGTACCCGAATGACCAAAGTCCTTACCGTAAACTTGATCACTCAAAACCACCAAACATTCGAATCTCTCCAATAGATTCATCCCTATGACACCGCACCAAATAGATACCTGTATATATACACCAATATACAATATAATAATAAATGTACACAAGTACACCGCAACAACAAGTCAACCTACAACCTAGGTGACTATCACTAAAACAAAGTTCAAGTTCACCTACTTACATTAGGCACTAGCTATCTAAGGCACTAATTTACACATGAAATAAGGCCCCACATAATCACACTTTGGACAAACACAAGTCCTAGTTAGTCACCTACTCTAAGGTACTAACAATTCTCAATCCGACCCGTATTCCTATAAGTCCCGCCAATAATGCATCACCGCCAATAAGTCTAAGACTAGGCACCTATTCCAAGGTCACCTAATTCCCTTAGACTATGCTCTGATATAACGACCCTCATTTTTCCATTCTATATTTTTCCAATATTAAATGCCCAAACAATATAATTAAAACTTAATAATTAAACCTTAATCAATAATTGTTAAGTATTAAGAATTTTAAAACATATTAATTAACTTTGTACAATAATTTACAAGTTAATAAAATATGAAAAATAAAAGCTAATTAACTTTCATAAAAAAAATGTAAAACTCTAGAACTTGTAGCCTTTAAATATTTAAACTTGAACTTAAAAGGAGCCATTTTAAATATCCAAAAGTACAAGGTCTAAAACAAAAAAGTTCCAACCCTAACCCTAAACCCTTTGGCCGATTTTTTTAATGGGCAAAAGGACCCTTTTACCCTCCTATTTACGGCCACAACCATCACCAAAAACCCTAACCCTAATCTCTAACTTTTGCTCCAAGTATTTCCATTAACCCTAGATCTAGAATCATCCTAATACAACTATAAATAGTGGAGCCATCTTTAGGTTTTCTTCATCCCATTCTCATACAATAATCCTCTCTCAAAAACAATCTCTCCCTCTCTCCCTCTCTTTGGCTCACGGCCACCACCACCATCGAAAACCATCATCACCACTTCAAGGTTTCCAAGTGATCTTCAAAAGTGTTCATTGTGTTCTTCGTGATCTTCAAGGTGTTCTTGATTTTTGGAGTGCTTTAATCTTCATCTTCAAGTGTTTCTTCTCTTCTTTTGTTAACCGTCTTCATATCTTCAAGGTATAACATAAATCCTAAACTTATTTACATAACCTTTGATCTTTGCTTTCAATTCATATTCATGTTACAATCTTGTTAATTCAAACAAATATACACATATAAACTATATACATGTACACGCATAGATATATATATATATATATATACACACACATGTAACAAAAAAAAATAAATATATATATATATATATATATATATATATATATATATATATATATATATATATATATATATATATATATATATATATATGTTGAAGTCGATAAAAAAAAGGGATAAGAGTGTTTGATCCTTAGAAAACCTAAAACCTAATAAAGATTATGTTAAGGTGGTTATAATTGGAAAGTATGTACACATTACATATATATCTACTAGTTAAAAAAATATATAAATATATACATAGATACATATACGGCTATATATATATATATATATATATATATATATATATATATATATATATATATATATATATATATATATATATATATATATATATATAAAATATTTCGTTAGATCTTCAAAACCCTAGAGATTTGATAAAGATTTGTTAGTGTTTAAAAAGGAAACAAAATATACACCTAATATATATATACATAGGCGATATATATGTACATATAAAAAAATATTTTTATTATATATATACATATACATACGGTTATATATATAAAAAAATAATAAAAACTATATATATATATATATATATATATATATATATATATATATATATATATATATATATATATATATATAAATATATATACACGACACATATACATTACATATATATAAATATTAAATAAAATAAAACCCTAATTAAACCTAACCCTAATTTATTAAAACCCTAATATTACCTAAACCTTAAACATTAATTATTAAACCCTAATAATCATTACCTAATTATTTAACCTAATCATTACTTTACTAAACCCTAAACACTATTAAATAATACTAAACCCTAATCATTTATTAAACCCTAAATATTTAATACTACTCTAATTAATTAAAACCCTAATATGTAGTGACCCGAACTTTTCCATGTTTATATATATTAATTGAGATTGATATTTACATGATTAAATGTTTCCAACATGTTAAGCAATCAAACTTGTTAAGACTTGATTAATTGAAATATGTTTCATATAGACAATTGACCACCCAAGTTGACCGGTTATTCACGAACGTTAAAACTTGTAAAAACTATACGATGACATATATATGGTTATATATATAGTTAACATGATTTTATTATAAGTATGTATCTCATTAGGTATTTTAACAATGAGTTATATACATAAAAATGAGACTATTAATTTAAGAAACTCGAAAACGATATATATAACGATTATCGTTATAACAACGTCTTACTAGGTACATATGAATCATATTAAGATATTGATACACTTGGTTAATTATGTTAAATGATAAGTAAATATATTATTAAGTGTATTAACAATGAAATACATATGTAAAAATAAGACTACTAACTTAATGATTTGAAACGAGACATATATGTAATGATTATCGTTGTAACGACATTTAACTGTATATATATCATACTAAGATATATTATATATCATAATATCATGATAATATAATAATTTAACATCTCATTTGTTATAATAAACAATGGGTTAACAACATTCAACAAGATCGTTAACCTAAAGGTTTCAAAACAACATTTACATGTAACGACTAACGATGACTTAACGACTCAGTTAAAATGTATATACATTTAGTGTTTTAATATGTATTCATACACTTTTTAAAGACTTTAAGACACTTATCAAAATACTTCTACTTAACAAAAATGCTTACAATTACATCCTCGTTCAGTTTCATCAACAATTCTACTCGTATGCACCCGTATTCGTACTCGTACAATACACAGCTTTTAGATGTATGTACTATTGGTATATACACTCCAATGATCAGATCTTAGCAGCCCATGTGAGTCACCTAACACATGTGGGAACCATCATTTGGCAACTAGCATGAAATATCTCATAAAATTACAAAAATATGAGTAATCATTCATGACTTATTTACATGAAAACAAAATTACATATCCTTTATATCTAATCCATACACCAACGACCAAAAACACCTAAAAACACTTTCATTCTTCAATTTTCTTCATCTAATTGATCTCTCTCAAGTTCTATCTTCAAGTTCTAAGTGTTCTTCATAAATTCCAAAAGTTCTAGTTTCATAAAATCAAGAATACTTCCAAGATTGCAAGTTTACTTCCAAGTTTTCTAAATCCATTCCAAGTAATCATCCAAGATCAAGAAACCTTTGTTACTTACAGTAGGTTATATTTCTAATACAAGGTAATAATCATATTCAAACTTTAATTCAATTTCTATAACTATAACAATCTTATTTCGAGTGGAAATCTTACTTGAAATTGTTTTCGTGTCATGATTCTGCTTCAAGAACTTCGAGCCATCCAAGGATCCGTTGAAGCTAGATCCATTTTTCTCTTTTCCAGTAGGTTTATCCAAGGAACTTAAGGTAGTAATGATGTTCATAACATCATTCGATTCATACATATAAAGCTATCTTATTCGAAGGTTTAAACTTGTAATCACTAGAACATAGTTTAGTTAATTCTAAACTTGTTCGCAAATAAAAGTTAATCCTTCTAACTTGACTTTTAAAATCAACTAAACACATGTTCTATATCTATATGATATGCTAACTTAATGATTTAAAACCTGGAAACATGAAAAACACCGTAAAACCGGATTTACGCCGTCGTAGTAACACCGCGGGCTGTTTTGGGTTAGTTAATTAAAAACTATGATAAACTTTGATTTAAAAGTTGTTATTTTGAGAAAATGATTGTTATTATGAACATGAAACTATATCCAAAAATTATGGTTAAACTCAAAGTGGAAGTATGTTTTCTAAAATGGTCATCTAGACGTCGTACTTTCGACTGAAATGACTACCTTTACAAAAATGACTTGTAACTTATTTTTCCGACTATAAACCTATACTTTTTCTGTTTAGATTCATAAAATAGAGTTCAATATGAAACCATAGCAATTTGATTCACTCAAAACGGATTTAAAATGAAGAAGTTATGGGTAAAACAAGATTGGATAATTTTTCTCATTTTAGCTACGTGAAAATTGGTAACAAATCTATTCCAACCATAACTTAATCAACTTGTATTGTATATTATGTAATCTTGAGATACCATAGACACGTATACAATGTTTCGACCTATCATGTCGACACATCTATATATATTTCGGAACAACCATAGACACTCTATATGTGAATGTTGGAGTTAGCTATACAGGGTTGAGGTTGATTCCAAAATATATATAGTTTGAGTTGTGATCAATACTGAGATACGTATACACTGGGTCGTGGAATGATTCAAGATAATATTTATCGATTTATTTCTGTACATCTAACTGTGGACAACTAGTTGTAGGTTACTAACGAGGACAGCTGACTTAATAAACTTAAAACATCAAAATATATTAAAAGTATTGTAAATATATTTTGAACATACTTTGATATATATGTATATATTGTTATAGGTTCGTGAATCAACCAGTGGCCAAGTCTTACTTCCCGACGAAGTAAAAATCTGTGAAAGTGAGTTATAGTCCCACTTTTAAAATCTAATATTTTTGGGATGAGAATACATGCAGGTTTTATAAATGATTTACAAAATAGACACAAGTACGTGAAACTACATTCTATGGTTGAATTATCGAAATCGAATATGCCCCTTTTTATTAAGTCTGGTAATCTAAGAATTAGGGAACAGACACCCTAATTGACGCGAATCCTAAAGATAGATCTATTGGGCCTAACAAACCCCATCCAAAGTACCGGATGCTTTAGTACTTCGAAATTTATATCATATCCGAAGGGTGTCCCGGAATGATGGGGATATTCTTATATATGCATCTTGTTAATGTCGGTTACCAGGTGTTCACCATATGAATGATTTTTATCTCTATGTATGGGATGTGTATTGAAATATGAAATCTTGTGGTCTATTATTATGATTTGATATATATAGGTTAAACCTGTAACTCACCAACATTTTTGTTGACGTTTTAAGCATGTTTATTCTCAGGTGATTATTAAGAGCTTCCGCTGTCGCATACTTAAATAAGGACGAGATTTGGAATCCATGCTTGTATGATATTGTGTAAAAACTGCATTCAAGAAACTTATTTTGTTGTAACATATTTGTATTGTAAACCATTATGTAATGGTCGTGTGTAAACATGATATTTTAGATTATCATTATTTGATAATCTACGTAAAGCTTTTTAAACCTTTATTGATGAAATAAAGGTTATGGTTTGTTTTAAAATGAATGCAGTCTTTGAAAAACGTCTCATATAGAGGTCAAAACCTCGCAACGAAATCAATTAATATGGAACGTTTTTAATCAATAAGAACGGGAAATTTCAGTTGGTATCCGAGCGTTGGTCTTAGAGAACCAGAATTTTGCATTAGTGTGTCTTATCGAGTTTGTTAGGATGCATTAGTGAGTCTGGACTTCGACCGTGTTTACTTGAAAAATGATTGCTTAACAAATTTTGTTGGAAACTATATATTTTTAACATGTGAATATTATGTGATATATTAATCTCTTAACGCGTTTGATATTATGTGATAGATGTCTACCTCTAGAACAAGTCCCATTGACTCACCTAATAATAATGAAGAGTCAAATGTAAATTGGAATGATTCGTGGATTGATTCACAAGTTCCCGAAGAGGAACCGGAAGAAGAGTCGGAACCGGAAGAAGAATCGGAACCGGAAGAAGAATCGGAACCGGATGAAGAAATAGAACCGGTGGGGGAAATAATAAAACGGTTAAGTAAAAGAAAATCCTCAACCAACCGACCAAGGTTAATTATGGTCAATGGTGTTTCCGCCAAGGAAGCAAAATATTGGGAGGATTACCAATTCTCCGATGAATCGGATTCCGACGAGAATTCCGATGATGTTATAGAAATTACCCCAACTAAATTTAAAAAGGCAAAAGAAAATAATAAGGGAAAGGGCATAAAAATAGAGAAATCTAATTCCAACCCCGATGAACTTTATATGTATCGTCAACCCCCGAAGTCCTTAAGTTGTAACAATGACCCGGGAACCTCTAAACCACCAGGTTTTTCTAAACCAATGTGGAAAACGACGGCTCATATTAGGAGAACATCATATATCCCTAGAAACTTGGCAAAACGAACCAAAACCGAAGAAGAAGAAACAAGCGAGTCGGAATAAGATAGTTGTATTCGTGTGGTGTAATATATGTAATATAGTGTGCTTATGCTTTATGATATATGTAAAAATTGCTTGTATTAATAAGTATTTTTTTTATGAATCTAACTCTTGTCTATTTTACAGTATAAAAACACAAAATGGATAGACAACCCAATATTTTAAAAGGCTTACCCGAAGACATGATTGATGAAATCTTGTCTAGAGTCGGTCAGAATTCTTCGGCACAACTATTTAAGGCGAGATCAGTTTGTAAAACATTCGAAGAACGTTCCAAGAATGCCTTGGTTTATAAAAGGCTTTCGTTCGAAAGATGGGGGATATCACATTGGGAAATCCATAAGTTACGATGTGTTTACTTTGACGCATATATTGCGGGGAACCCAAATGCTATTTTACGCAATGGGTTAAGAAATTATTTTGACTCAATATATCCGAATATTGGACTTCGTGATTTAGAAAAAGCGGCTAACATGCAACATAAAGAAGCATGTTATGCTTACGGATTAGTAATGTTCGCTTCTCACCAAAGTGAGAACAAGAACATCGGGCTACAACTATTAAACAAAACGTTCCCACAAGTGACGGAGTCGGTAATTGGGGTAAGAAATGAGGTTTTTAGATTGTTACGGGACTGTTGGACATTACGTAACCCTCGTCCCTTTGACGACGTTACAACACGCTGTCTTATCAATGGCCATAACGGTTATGTTCCACAAGACCAAGGATGGGAAGTAATCCTAGTAAAACCAGAATGCATAACTTGTTTCTGGACGTATGAATTATGTGTCTTTATTGCCTTTGCTGAACGACTTGTGTACTAGCTAGAATTATCTTCACAACCATCTTGTATCAAATTTATTGTGTGCTATATTTCATGCTATATGTAAAATAAGCGGTATTGTAAGTTTGTAAAATATTGTGTAAAAGTTTGAACGCGAAATATTATTATAATCAGTTTTTCATATAGAATTGTAGTAGTTGAATTGTATATTAGCTACTAAGTATGAACTTAACGGGTAGGTACTACCCGAATTTAAACTTATAAAACGCTAATATGAAGAAAAAGCTTTTATAAATGAGTTCATATTATGCTACGAAATACTATTAACTACTCTTAATATTCGGTATGATTAACTTGTTCCATTTGACTATTTTGAAGGAAATGGCACCGACTACTCGACACACCGTGAATATGAATGAAGAGGAATTCCGTACTTTTCTAGCTTCAAACATAGCCACAGTACAGGCTGCGCTACATACCAACAATAACCTTGGATCTAGCAGTACAGGAAAACGTGTAGGATGCACCAACAAAGAATTCACTGCCTGCAAACCTTTGGAATTTGATGGAACCGAAGGACCGATCGGATTGAAACGGTGGACCGAGAAGGTCGAATCGGTGTTTGCCATAAGTAAGTGTACTGAAGAGGACAAAGTGAAGTACGCTACGCATACCTTCACAGGTTCTGCGTTAACATGGTGGAATACCTATCTAGAGCAAGTGGGACAAGATGATGCGTACGCACTACCGTGGTCAGCATTCAAGCACTTGATGAACGAGAAGTACCGTCCCAGAACCGAGGTCAATAAGCTCAAGACAGAACTTAGAGGGTTACGAACCCAAGGATTTGATATTACCACGTACGAAAGACGATTCACAGAATTGTGCCTATTGTGTCCGAGAGCGTTCGAAGATGAGGAAGAGAAGATCGACGCGTTTGTGAAAGGATTACCAGAAAGAATCCAAGAAGATATAAGTTCACACGAGCCCGCCTCCATACAACAGGCATGTAGAATGGCTCACAAACTAGTGAACCAGATTGAGGAAAGAATTAAAGAACAGACGGCTGAAGAGGCCAATGTGAAGCAAGTCAAAAGAAAGTGGGAGGAAAACGGTGATAAGAATCACCAATACAACAACAACACCAATTACAATAATAATCGCAACAATTATCCCAACAATCGCAACATCAATCGCAACTACAACAAACGGCCCAACAACAACAACAACATCAACTACAACAATCATCCCAACAACAATAACAACCGCAATAACAACAACAATCAGAAGCAGCTATGCCAAAGGTGTGAAAAGTATCACTCGGGGTTCTGCACCAAATTTTGCAACAAGTGTAAAAGAAATGGTCATAGCGCGGTGAAGTGTGAGGTCTACGGACCAGGGGTTAATAGAACGAAAGGAACAAATGGTGTCGGAATGAGTAATGGCGGAGCAAGTAGTGTCGGAGCAAGTTATGCCAATGTAGTTTGTTATAAATGTGGAAAACCGGGCCACATTATTAGAAATTTCCCGAACCAGGAGAACACGAATGGACAAGGCCGTGGAAGAGTTTTCAATATTAATGCGGCAGAGGCACAGGAAGACTCGGAGCTTGTTACGGGTACGTTTCTTATTGACAATAAATCTGCTTACGTTTTATTTGATTCGGGTGCGGATAGAAGCTATATGAGTAGAGATTTTTGTGCTAAATTAAGTTGTCCATTGACGCCTTTGGATAGTAAATTTTTACTCGAATTAGCAAATGGTAAATTAATTTCAGCAGATAATATATGTCGGAATCGAGAAATTAAACTGGTTAGCGAAACATTTAAGATTGATTTGATACCAGTAGAGTTAGGGAGTTTTGATGTGATAATCGATATGGACTGGTTGAAAGAAGTGAAAGCAGAGATCGTTTGTTACAAAAATGCAATTCGCATTATACGAGAAAAAGGAAAACCCTTAATGGTGTACGAAGAAAAGGGCAACACGAAGCTACATCTTATTAGTAATTTGAAGGCACAAAAACTAATAAGAAAAGGTTGCTATGATGTTCTAGCACATGTCGAGAAAGTACAAACTGAAGAAAAGAGCATCAATGATGTTCCCATTGCAAAAGAATTTCCCGATGTATTTCCGAAAGAATTACCGGGATTACCCCCACATCGATCCGTTGAATTTCAAATAGATCTTGTACCAGGAGCTGCACCAATAGCTCGTGCTCCTTACAGACTCGCACCCAGCGAGATGAAAGAACTGCAAAGCCAATTACAAGAACTTTTAGAGCGTGGTTTCATTCGACCAAGCACATCACCGTGGGGAGCTCCTGTTTTGTTTGTCAAGAAGAAAGATGGTACATTCAGGTTGTGTATCGAGTACCGAGAGTTGAACAAACTTACCATCAATAACCGCTACCCACTACCGAGAATCGGCGACTTATTTGATCAACTACAAGGCTCGTCTGTTTATTCAAAGATTGACTTACGTTCCGGGTATCATCAAATGCGGGTGAAAGAAGATGATATTCCAAAGACTGCTTTCAGAACACGTTACGGTCATTACGAGTTTATGGTCATGCCGTTTGGTTTAACTAATGCACCAGCTGTGTTCATGGACCTTATGAACCGAGTGTGTGGACCATACCTTGACAAGTTTGTCATTGTTTTCATTGATGGCATACTTATTTACTCAAAGAATGACCAAGAACACGGTGAACATTTGAGAAAGGTGTTAGAAGTATTGAGGAAGGAAGAATTGTACGCTAAGTTTTCAAAGTGTGCATTTTGGTTGGAAGAAGTTCAATTCCTCGGTCACATAGTGAACAAAGAAGGTATTAAGGTGGATCCGACAAAGATAGAAACTGTTGAAAAGTGGAAACCCCAAAAACTCCGAAACACATACGCAAGTTTTTAGGACTAGCTGGTTACTAGAGAAGGTTCATCCAAGACTTTTCCAGAATAGCAAAACCCTTGACTGCATTAACGCAAAAAGGGAAGAAATTTGAATGGAATGATGAACAAGAGAAAGCGTTTCAGTTATTGAAGAAAAAGCTAACTACGGCACCTATATTGTCATTGCCTGAAGGGAATGATGATTTTGTGATTTATTGTGACGCATCAAAGCAAGGTCTCGGTTGTATATTAATGCAACGAACGAAGGTGATTGCTTATGTGTCTAGACAATTGAAGATTCACGAACAAAATTATACGACGCATGATTTGGAATTAGGCGCGGTTGTTTTTGCATTAAAGACTTGGAGGCACTACTTATATGGGGTCAAAAGTATTATATATACCGACCACAAAAGTCTTCAACACATATTTAATCAGAAACAACTGAATATGAGGCAGCGTAGGTGGATTGAATTGTTGAATGATTACGACTTTGAGATTCGTTACCACCCGGGGAAGGCAAATGTGGTAGCCGATGCCTTGAGCAGGAAGGACAGAGCACCCATTCGAGTAAAATCTATGAATATAATGATTCATAATAACCTTACTACTCAAATAAAGGAGGCGCAACAAGGAGTTTTAAAAGAGGGAAATTTAAAGGATGAAATACCCAAAGGATCGGAGAAGCATCTTAATATTCGGGAAGACGGAACCCGGTATAGGGCTGAAAGGATTTGGGTACCAAAATTTGGAGATATGAGAGAAATGGTACTTAGAGAAGCTCATAAAACCAGATACTCAATACATCCTGGAACGGGGAAGATGTACAAGGATCTAAAGAAACATTTTTGGTGGCCGGGTATGAAAGCCGATGTTGCTAAATACGTAGGAGAATGTTTGACGTGTTCTAAGGTCAAAGCTGAGCATCAGAAACCATCAGGTCTACTTCAACAACCCGAAATCCCGGAATGGAAATGGGAAAACATTACCATGGATTTCATCACTAAATTGCCAAGGACTGCAAGTGGTTTTGATACTATTTGGGTAGTAGTTGATCGTCTCACCAAATCAGCACACTTCCTGCCAATAAGAGAAGATGACAAGATGGAGAAGTTAGCATGACTGTATTTGAAGGAAGTCGTCTCCAGACATGGAATACCAATCTCTATTATCTCTGATAGGGATGGCAGATTTATTTCAAGATTCTGGCAGACATTACAGCAAGCATTAGGAACTCGTCTAGACATGAGTACTGCCTATCATCCACAAACTGATGGGCAGAGCGAAAGGACGATACAAACGCTTGAAGACATGCTACGAGCATGTGTTATTGATTTCGGAAACAGTTGGGATCGACATCTACCGTTAGCAGAATTTTCCTACAACAACAGCTACCATTCAAGCATTGAGATGGCGCCGTTTGAAGGACTTTATGGTAGAAAGTGCAGGTCTCCGATTTGTTGGAGTGAAGTTGGGGATAGACAGATTACGGGTCCGGAGATTATACAAGAAACTACCGAGAAGATCATCCAAATTCAACAACGGTTGAAAACCGCCCAAAGTCGACAAAAGAGCTACGCTGACATTAAAAGAAAAGATATAGAATTTGAAATTGGAGAGATGGTCATGCTTAAAGTTGCACCTTGGAAAGGCGTTGTTCGATTTGGTAAATGAGGGAAATTAAATCCAAGGTATATTGGACCATTCAAGATTATTGATCGTGTCGGACCAGTAGCTTACCGACTTGAGTTACCTCAACAACTCGCGGCTGTACATAACACTTTCCACGTCTCGAATTTGAAGAAATGTTTTGCTAAAGAAGATCTCACTATTCCGTTAGATGAAATCCAAATCAACGAAAAACTTCAATTCATCGAAGAACCCGTCGAAATAATGGATCGTGAGGTTAAAAGACTTAAGCAAAACAAGATACCAATTGTTAAGGTTCGATGGAATGCTCGTAGAGGACCGGAGTTCACTTGGGAGCGTGAAGATCAGATGAAGAAGAAATACCCGCATCTATTTCCAGAAGATTCGTCAACACCTTCAACAACTTAAAATTTCGGGACGAAATTTATTTAACGGGTAGGTACTGTAGTGACCCGAACTTTTCCATGTTTATATATATTAATTGAGATTGATATTTACATGATTAAATGTTTCCAACATGTTAAGCAATCAAAGTTGTTAAGACTTGATTAATTGAAATATGTTTCATATAGACAATTGACCACCCAAGTTGACCGGTTATTCACGAACGTTAAAACTTGTAAAAACTATACGATGACATATATATGGTTATATATATAGTTAACATGATTTTATTATAAGTATGTATCTCATTAGGTATTTTAACAATGAGTTATATACATAAAAATGAGACTATTAATTTAAGAAACTCGAAAACGATATATATAACGATTATCGTTATAACAACGTCTTACTAGGTACATATGAATCATATTAAGATATTGATACACTTGGTTAATTATGTTAAATGATAAGTAAATATATTATTAAGTGTATTAACAATGAAATACATATGTAAAAATAAGACTACTAACTTAATGATTTCGAAACGAGACATATATGTAACGATTATCGTTGTAACGACATTTAACTGTATATATATCATACTAAGATATATTATATATCATAATATCATGATAATATAACAATTTAACATCTCATTTGTTATAATAAACAATGGGTTAACAACATTCAACAAGATCGTTGATGATGTAGCGTGAGGGTACGAAATAGTATTATTTTTACTAGGAAATACTACAAAATATGACACAAGTTTTATTAATTTACGGATGGGATATACCTAAACCTTGCTACAACACTATAGGCAGTGTACCTAATCGTAGAGTAGTGTAGTTTTTAGTAAGTCCGGTTCGTTCCACAGGGAGCTAGTGATTACGTACTATATTTTTATAAAACTATATTTATATAAATATATATATATAAGTAGTAATATTATTATAAAAGGGGGGGGGGTTTTACCGTTTAATGACCGGTTTGTCGATTTTATATTTTTAAGCGTAAAGACAAATGACAATAATTAAAGTGCGTAAAATAAATAAATGACGATAAATAAAATAACAATAAATAAAATTGCGATAGAATATGAAATAAAAGAATTATGCTTATTTAAACTTCCGTAATCATGATGTTTAACGTTTTGATTTTAATTAATTGTTACTCGGGTTAATTATCCTTTGTCATGGTTTATTTGATACCTATCTGGTTTTTGTCCATAATAGTCCATCGGTCATAAATATAAAGTGCGAGTGTCCTCGTCAAATTACCCTTATACCCAAAGTCAAATATTTCAACTAATTAAGGATTTAAACTGTGACGCAGTTATCACTTCTGTCAACAATTACACCAGTTATCACTGTATGTAATCCACCCCTGTTTTGATTAGATATGAATATTAATTTACCCACTTGATCAGTTTGAATAATCAATTACCCAACCCGAATAATTAATTAAATGATTATAATAGATTCCATATGAACGTCACTAAATAGGACAACCATAATCATTATTAATTATTAGGTTAATTAATTTGAAGATAGGTTCGACAGACTCCAATGAGTTGTCACTCAATTAGACAATACCCCCCATCTATTAATAGTCAATAGTCCAATTTCCACAAGTGTCGGTCTTTTGCCCAAACCTTAATTATGGTACAAAGTTTAATAACCCCGTCTTAATATTTTAGCCCAACATCACGATTACTTCGGCTTAAATAAGCATAATAATAACTTAGCTATGAGACATTAATGTAAAAAGGTTGAACATAACTTACAATGATTAAAAATAGCGTAGCGTTACACGGACAGAATTTCGACTTACACACTCAAACGATCTCTATCATAAATCTTATTATTATCATAATTTAAAATTAAAATTAAGATTATTGTTATATCTTATTAAGTTAACATTATGATAGAGATATAGAATATAGATATTGGATATTAGATATAGATATTTGATCGATATATAGATAAAAAGAGGATAGAAAAAGTTGTGCCTTTACATTGACGACTTACATGGCCTTTTATAGGCAAAATATGAAATTGAATTTTCATTTACGACCCCTGAACTATGCTCAATTAACAACTTTTTATTATTTAATATTATTCTTATTATGAATTATTTAAATATTATATTTTATTCTTGTGCATAGTTGACTCATAATTTTTACACCGTTGCGTCGAGCGTTGAGAGTTGACTCATGTCCCGGTTCCGGATTTTCGAACGCCCTTGCGTACTATTTTATATCGTGTACTTTGTGTTTTGTAACTTGTACTCTTGTCATTTTTAGACGTTCCTCATCAATAATTTGAACCTTTTTGATTGTATCTTGTACTTTTTAGCATTTTGGACCTTTTTGTCTTCAAATCTTCGTTTTCGCCTTTTGTCTTCGCACTTATTAAATATAAACGAATATTACTTGAAAATGGAACAATTGCAACTAAAAACTTGTCATTCTTGGGGGATTTTGCTATGAAATATATGTTCCTTTTTAGCCTTATCAATATCCCCACACTTGAGCGTTGCTTGTCCTCAAGCAATACAGTCTTGAAATAATATAATACATCACACGAATCACTTCTTTATTCTTCACACTTTGTACATCAGTGATTTTGATAGAGCGGTATAAACAATGATATTAACAATAGAACCATGGTTAAAGGTGGTTGTGCCATCCACAGTTGCCTTGGGTTTAGGTCAACGACACTTGCAATCAAATAGCCGATTTACTTTCGGTTTCCAAAGCAAAGTGCACATTTGAAAGGCGGTTTACAGTCCCACATGACTATAAAAATTTAGATCCTTTAGGAAATAGGATCTTTATGAAAACATTTGATCTTTTGAAAATTCAAGCTAGATTTTACCCTAGACAAGTTTTCTGATTTGACCCACTATCGGTGTTGCAAAATATGTTTGTGGATCAATATTTTGGCTAAAACTTTTAGGTTCATGTAATCCACTGCTATCCCGGTATCGGAAAGCACACATCCAGTTTACTTGTTCCGTATATTACCTTTCGGTAAACTACCGTCCGGTTGTAAAGGAAAGCGATGAACAAGTAACTGTTAAGGTAATGTCTAATGACATGCATTTAATTATGGTCTTTAACGTATCGGATGCTAGAACTATCCTTGGTAGGAGCAATAGTAAAGATCATCCTATAATTTTTTCGGTCTGGCACAAGGTCCTGTCTTCGACCATGCTATGCAACCACCGTTCTTACGGTTGACACCCGATTTGGTTCAGGTGACCTAATGAATTCTGATGAATTCTCAGGATTTTACGTTCAATGGTAATGAACGCATTGAAAATGGATTTTTAGAAAACAAATCGGTTTTAATTTTGATCAAAATATTTTCTCGTTCAAGCTCGAGTTTAGATATCATTGAATTCCATGAGTTTGAATTCTCAATCTTTAAGGTCAATCTCTAGGATTGAGTAATATCAGTCTTAAAAGCTGATTTTTAATCTTTAAGGAGATTATCCTTTCTGGGGATCTGATTCATTAGTCTTATCAAGCTAATTTGCACGGTGCCCCCCCATTGTACGAGATAAATCTTTCTCATGGTTAGGATAAATCTGACCACATGGCGACCCTGTTTGATGCTGAGGTCCGTGGATTTCCAGCCGATTTTAGTGATGACTTTTCTAGATTTTTCGTCAACCTACAGCTGGTCTGGACGACAACTTCATGACCTAAATCAAGAAGCGCGTGTCTTTTTCGGAAGACTTTACTTCCTTCAAATGATGGAATTGATTCATCGTGTAGATCCATCTTTCTTTCAAAAGTATTATAGTAAATCGGGTAAAACTGATTAGTATCATCCAAAACAAAAGTACCTGCAATAATCTTGTACAAAAATATGTGATAGATAGTTTTTAATTGAATAACTTGGTAGATTCTCCCCACACTTAGTTTCTTTCTTTGCCTTTTTATTCTCCTTTATTCCATTTTAAATGAATTCAAGCATTTTAGGTTGTTTCTCAATTTATGTCCTTTCCGATAATTTCGGTATTATCACCTAGTTTTCACCGTTCATAAATATGTATAAACATGATTTTGACTTCATTTAATTGAAAATTTTTCAAATTTTCACAAAATTTGGCAAATAAACCAAGTATAAACCTGAGAGAATTTATAACCCTTCCCTACACTTAAGATCATGCAATGCCCTCATTTGCATGAAATCAGACTATAATTATAAATTCATGAGGGTGATTAGCGTAGAGAAATGATTAAAAATACCCAGTTTGCAAACATCTTGTTGTTATCTCACATTTGATATTTTGCTTCTTGTCGTCAAAATTAGTACCTTTTGCTGAACTTAATGACAGTCTTTGAAAGTGCGTTGTTTTACCCTGTTTTGTATATAACATAAAATACAAACATATATATACATATTTTTGAAGTTTGGTATATAACCCCACGTTCAAAAATTTATAAAATATAATATTTTTTTGGCATACTTTAAATCAATAAAATAATGATAACAAAATTTGTCGCCTCGACTTCGGGTAAAGCAATTTCGGTTCAATGACCTAGTGTTCAACTTACGACGAATTTTAGAAATCATTTTTTTTTTAAACTTAATGAAATAAAGTAAATTTTTGTTTTTAAATACACACAAAAATTAAATTTAAAAAGCATATTAATTTCATATAAAACCTAAAAAAAAATTCAGAATGGAGGGAGAAAACTAGTTCTTTAGTGTCTGCTAGCGGAAAAGACCAATCGGATTCCATTCTCGGAACTACACGAGAACAGAATAACTAATTCTAGATAACATCGTCTTCTTTTTAGAACATTTGAATCTCCCCACACTTAGGTAGCTGTGGTGTTGAAATTGTGATTAACTTCATCGTCAATTTCTCTTGGTCCATAATCAACTTGCATATCCGTGACTTTTTCTTTAAGCCATTGGTCGGATTCCTGTGTAATATCCACAATTTCAACTAGTTTCTCCTTTTCTTTAGGTGATAGATTGGATACTAACCGGTTACATAACTTAAAGTTCCCCTTGGTTCTAGCATCGCGAATCCGTTTAATAAGTTTCTTCATTGAACTATTAATAACGGGATCATTTAATTTCGTATCAACAACGGGGTTCTTTGTTATCATGTCATCATTAGGTGTTACTTCATTTTCCCCACACTTAGGCGTTTCATTATTGCTAAGTATTACCGTTGGAGTTGGTAAAAGCACATGGTTCTTACCAATTGTTTTT
The DNA here is from genome assembly GCF_046630445.1 of Rutidosis leptorrhynchoides. Classification (NCBI taxonomy): domain Eukaryota; kingdom Viridiplantae; phylum Streptophyta; class Magnoliopsida; order Asterales; family Asteraceae; genus Rutidosis; species Rutidosis leptorrhynchoides. The sequence goes on from NC_092335.1 coordinate 32,742,198, forward strand.
ACTGGTTCAACGGTTTTGACTGGTGGAGATTTAGACTTTCGAATCATAAAGGTGATCGATTTGTCACCACTTTTAAGTGTCATTCTTCCATTTCCTACATCAAATAACGCCTTGGTGGACGCTAAGAATGGCCGACCTAAAATTAGAGGAATGTTTGGGTCCTCTTCTATGTCAATGACAATAAATTCGACTAGAAAGGTTAAATTGCCTACTTGAACGAGTAGGTTGTCAGCAATTCCAACTGGGTGCTTAATGGTTTGATCAAAGAGTCGAACACTCATATCCGTTGGACTTAACTTACCTACACCTAATCTCTTATATAAGGAAAGAGGCATAACACCTACACTTGCACCTAAATCTGCTAGTGCATCATACATGACACAATCACTAAGTAGACAAGGAACAATAAATTCACCCGGATCACCTACCCTAGGTGGAGGTTTTGGTGGAACTGTCTTCACCGGGTTTATATTTACGGCTTTTGTTTCTTGCACTTTCTTATTCTTTTTCTTCTTCTTCTTTCCAGAGGTATCACAATCTTTATTACCTATCACTTGCTCATACTCAACTCCTTTTCTTGGAAACGGGATGGGTGGTTTGTATGGTGCCACCACTGGCTTTACATACTCGGGTGGTGGTGGTGTAACTTCTTCATTGTTACTCTCATCTAAAACCTTTCCATCTTCTGGTGCTGGTTTTTCAGAATTCGTTGAAACCATATTAACATTCTCATTCCGAGAATTTACTTCAGTATTACTCGGTAGCTTTCCTTGTTCCCTCTCACTCATCATGCTAGCAAGAGTACCTACGTGTTTTTCTAGATTCAAAATGGAAGCTTGTTGAGTTCTTAATGACTGATCAAATCTCTCGTTCGTTTGGGTTTGAGTTTCAATAAATTGTGTTTGAGATTCAACTAGCTTGAATACCACGTCTTCCATATTTGACTTTTTCTCTTCGGTTTGTTGTTGTGGTTTATATAAGCCAGGTCTTTGTTGATTGAAAGTGTTGTTTTGAGTTGGTTGGTTATTCGGACCTTGTTGGTTATACCAGTTATTTTCGGGTCCTTTTGGATTGTAAAGAATGTTTTGATTTCGATTGAAGTTTAGCTTTGGCGGTTGATAATTATTTTGATAATTATTTCCAGGCCTTTGGTTCATATAGGAAACATTCTCTCGTTGTTCCAATGTTGGTTCAATGTGACAATCTTTCAATAAGTGTGGTCCACCGCATAGCTCACAACTGATTCGTATTGCGTGAATATCTTTATTCATCTTTTCCATTCGTCTTTCGAAAGCATCTATTTTTGCTGAAACGGAATCAAAGTCATGGCTAGAATTGGCTCTAGCCACTTTAGATGAACGAAAAATATCTTTTTCTTGGTGCCACTCATGCGAGTGGGAGGCTGTGTTATCAATAATTTTGTAAGCTTCAGTTGCGGTTTTCTTCATAATGGAACCACCAGCTGTTATGTCGATGTCTTTTCGTGTAGCAACGTTGACACCTTGGTAGAATATTTGTACTATTTGGTAAGTGTCTAAACCGTGTTGAGGACATCCTCTCAACATCCTTCCGAATCTTGTCCACGCCTCATATAATGTTTCATTTGGCTTTTGCGCGAACGTAACAATTTCTCCTTGAAGTCTCACGGCTTTAGATACCGGAAAGAATTGTTTAAGAAATTTTTCAACTAAAACATCCCATGTGTCAATCGCCCCTTCAGGTAACGATTCTAACCAATCTTTGGCTTCTCCCTTTAAAGTCCAGGGAAACAACATGAGATAGATCTGCTCATCTTCCACTTCTCGGATTTTGAATAGTGTACAAATTCTTTTAAACGTACGAAGGTGTTCGTTAGGATCTTCATTCGGTGCACCACTGAATTGGCATTGGTTAGTTACCATGTGTAGAATTTGTCCTTTGATTTCATAATCTGGCGCATTAACTTCTGGCTTAATAATGGCGTGACCTTGGCCCGTACGTGTGGCTCTCATTCGATCTTCCATACTTAGAGGTTCCGTTACTTCCATAATTGAATTTGTTGAATACGAATCACTAGAGGATTCTGATTTAATGGTTTGTGGCTCAGGAGGAATAATTACTGGTTCAAGATCTTGGAATTGTCCTTGAATATGCTCCGGGTTCTTAATTGTGAAGTCGGGTTCAAAAGATGGATTACGGAAATTTGAGTTGGAGTTCTTGTTCGACTAGATGACGATTCTAAAGAAAAATCAACGGCGACAATATTTGCTAGATGTCTTGATCGAGTTACAGGTGGTGAACGTATGACCGGCGGCGAACGTCTTGCTCGGTGCATTCACTGAATATCCTATTAGTTTTTAAAAAGGAAAGAAAAATTATAATAAGTTATCCAATTAATAGACTTTTCTGATTTTGCCCACGTTTCGAATAGCCAAAAGATGCAGCAGAGGGGCAGGATTCGTTTGGTCTCAATATAATTGAGTACTGTTTGGCTCCAATAACCCGGTCCACGTACAAATCCAACTATTACTACGAACCAGAAAATTTTGATGTCTATCAATTTAACCACTTAAAATAAATTTTCGTAATTTTAAGAAATTTAGAGAAGAAGTAGAAAAAATTCTAAGTCCTAAAAACTAGAATGGCGAGAAATAAGAGAGAAAAAGATTGCGCGTCGAAAAGTGTCGAAAAATAAAAAGGTCGAAAAATAGGCGTCGAAAAATAAAAATAAGAAAGTAGTGCGAAATACGGCGTCGTAAAATTCTAAAGCACCTAAAACTTAGTCTAAGGAATAAGCACTTAAGGGATTTTACGGCAAAGCCTAAAAATTCTAGAAGTAAAAATAACTATGGCAAAACTAAACTTAATACTAAAAGTTGCGACTATAGTCTAAAAATCTAAAGGTAATAAAACTAAAAAAAAAAAATTTTTTTTTTTTTATAGACAAAATCTTAAAAAAAATATATTTATTTTTTTTTAATAATTTTTTTTTTTTTTTTACGTTTTTTTTTTTAAAACGATTTTTTTTTACAAATTAATAATTTTTTTATAATTATTATTTTTTTTCAAAACTTTTTTTTTAATTCATTTACTATTCATGAATAGTAAATAAAAAGAAATTAATTAATTTACTATTCACATGAAAGCGATATGATAGAAATTATTAATTACAAGTTACATAATATACCCCTGAAGTATTTAATAAATACGACTTTTTAAAATTTTACGTATCATTTTGATTCTAAAATATTATTATATTATTATATTCTATTTCAATATTATTATATTATTATATTCTATTTCAATATTATTATATTATTATATTTTATTTCAATATTATTATAATTAAAAATATAGCGTTTTAGCGCTCCCCGGCAGCGGCGCCAAAAACTTGATGATGTAGCGTGAGGGTACGAAATAGTATTATTTTTACTAGGAAATACTACAAAATATGACACAAGTTTTATTAATTTACGGATGGGATATACCTAAACCTTGCTACAACACTATAGGCAGTGTACCTAATCGTAGAGTAGTGTAGTTTTTAGTAAGTCCGGTTCGTTCCACAGGGAGCTAGTGATTACGTACTATATTTTTATAAAACTATATTTATATAAATATATATATATAAGTAGTAATATTATTATAAAAGGGGGGGTTTTTACCGTTTAATGACCGGTTTGTCGATTTTATATTTTTAAGCGTAAAGACAAATGACAATAATTAAAGTGCGTAAAATAAATAAATGACGATAAATAAAATAACAATAAATAAAATTGCGATAGAATATGAAATAAAAGGATTATGCTTATTTAAACTTCCGTAATCATGATGTTTAACGTTTTGATTTTAATTAATTGTTACTCGGGTTAATTATCCTTTGTCATGGTTTATTTGATACCTATCTGGTTTTTGTCCATAATAGTCCATCGGTCATAAATATAAAGTGCGAGTGTCCTCGTCAAATTACCCTTATACCCGAAGTCAAATATTTCAACTAATTAAGGATTTAAACTGTGACGCAGTTATCACTTCTGTCAACAATTACACCAGTTATCACTGTATGTAATCCACCCCTGTTTTGATTAGATATGAATATTAATTTACCCACTTGATCAGTTTGAATAATCAATTACCCAACCCGAATAATTAATTAAATGATTATAATAGATTCCATATGAACGTCACTAAATAGGACAACCATAATCATTATTAATTATTAGGTTAATTAATTTGAAGATAGGTTCGACAGACTCCAATGAGTTGTCACTCAATTAGACAATACCCCCCATCTATTAATAGTCAATAGTCCAATTTCCACAAGTGTCGGTCTTTTGCCCAAACCTTAATTATGGTACAAAGTTTAATAACCCCGTCTTAATATTTTAGCCCAACATCACGATTACTTCGGCTTAAATAAGCATAATAATAACTTAGCTACGAGACATTAATGTAAAAAGGTTGAACATAACTTACAATGATTAAAAATAGCGTAGCGTTACACGGACAGAATTTCGACTTACACACTCAAACGATCTCTATCATAAATCTTATTATTATCATAATTTAAAATTAAAATTAAGATTATTGTTATATCTTATTAAGTTAACATTATGATAGAGATATAGAATATAGATATTGGATATTAGATATAGATATTTGATCGATATATAGATAAAAAGAGGATAGAAAAAGTTGTGCCTTTACATTGACGACTTACATGGCCTTTTATAGGCGAAATATGAAATTGAATTTTCATTTACGACCCCTGAACTATGCTCAATTAACAACTTTTTATTATTTAATATTATTCTTATTATGAATTATTTAAATATTATATTTTATTCTTGTGCATAGTTGACTCATAATTTTTACACCGTTGCGTCGAGCGTTGAGAGTTGACTCATGTCCCGGTTCCGGATTTTCGAACGCCCTTGCGTACTATTTTATATCGTGTACTTTGTGTTTTGTAACTTGTACTCTTGTCATTTTTAGACGTTCCTCATCAATAATTTGAACCTTTTTGATTGTATCTTGTACTTTTTAGCATTTTGGACCTTTTTGTCTTCAAATCTTCATTTTCGCCTTTTGTCTTCGCACTTATTAAATATAAACGAATATTACTTGAAAATGGAACAATTGCAACTAAAAACTTGTCATTCTTGGGGGATTTTGCTATGAAATATATGTTCCTTTTTAGCCTTATCAATCGTTAACCTAAAGGTTTCAAAACAACATTTACATGTAACGACTAACGATGACTTAACGACTCAGTTAAAATGTATATACATGTAGTGTTTTAATATGTATTCATACACTTTTTAAAGACTTTACGACACTTATCAAAATACTTCTACTTAACAAAAATGCTTACAATTACATCCTCGTTCAGTTTCATCAACAATTCTACTCGTATGCACCCGTATTCGTACTCGTACAATACACAGCTTTTAGATGTATGTACTATTGGTATATACACTCCAATGATCAGCTCTTAGCAGCCCATGTGAGTCACCTAACACATGTGGGAACCATCATTTGGCAAATAGCATGAAATATCTCATAAAATTACAAAAATATGAGTAATCATTCATGACTTATTTACATGAAAACAAAATTACATATCCTTTATATCTAATCCATACACCAACGACCAAAAACACCTACAAACACTTTCATTCTTCAATTTTCTTCATCTAATTGATCTCTCTCAAGTTCTATCTTCAAGTTCTAAGTGTTCTTCATAAATTCCAAATGTTCTAGTTTCATAAAATCAAGAATACTTCCAAGATTGCAAGTTTACTTCCAAGTTTTCTAAATCCATTCCAAGTAATCATCCAAGATCATGAAACCTTTGTTACTTACAGTAGGTTATCTTTCTAATACAAGGTAATAATCATATTCAAACTTTAATTCAATTTCAATAACTATAACAATCTTATTTCGAGTGGAAATCTTACTTGAAATTGTTTTCGTGTCATGATTCTGCTTCAAGAACTTCGAGCCATCCAAGGATCCGTTGAAGCTAGATCCATTTTTCTCTTTTCCAGTAGGTTTATCCAAGGAACTTAAGGTAGTAATGATGTTCATAACATCATTCGATTCATACATATAAAGCTATCTTATTCGAAGGTTTAAACTTGTAATCACTAGAACATACTTTAGTTAATTCTAAACTTGTTCGCAAACAAAAGTTAATCCTTCTAACTTGACTTTTAAAATCAACTAAACACATGTTCTATATCTATATGATATGCTAACTTAATGATTTAAAACCTGGAAACACGAAAAACACCGTAAAACCGGATTTACGCCGTCGTAGTAACACCGCGGGCTGTTTTGGGTTAGTTAATTAAAAACTATGATAAACTTTGATTTAAAAGTTGTTATTCTGAGAAAATGATTGTTATTATGAACATGAAACTATATCCAAAAATTATGGTTAAACTCAAAGTGGAAGTATGTTTTCTAAAATGGTCATCTAGACATCGTACTTTCGACTGAAATGACTACCTTTACAAAAACGACTTGTAACTTATTTTTCCGACTATAAACCTATACTTTTTCTGTTTAGATTCATAAAATAGAGTTCAATATGAAACTATAGCAATTTGATTCACTCAAAACGGATTTAAAATGAAGAAGTTATGGGTAAAACAAGATTGGATAATTTTTCTCATTTTAGCTACGTGAAAATTGGTAACAAATCTATTCCAACCATAACTTAATCAACTTGTATTGTATATTATGTAATCTTGAGATACCATAGACACGTATACAATGTTTCGACCTATCATGTCGACACATCTATATATATTTCGGAACAACCATAGACACTCTATATGTGAATGTTGGAGTTAGCTATACAGGGTTGAGGTTGATTCCAAAATATATATAGTTTGAGTTGTGATAAATACTGAGATACGTATAAACTGAGTCGTGGATTGATTCAAGATAATATTTATCGATTTATTTCTGTACATCTAACTGTGGACAACTAGTTGTAGGTTACTAACGATAACAGCTGACTTAATAAACTTAAAACATCAAAATATATTAAAAGTGTTGTAAATATATTTTGAACATACTTTGATATATATGTATATATTGTTATAGGTTCGTGAATCAACCAGTGGCCAAGTCTTACTTCCCGACGAAGTAAAAATCTGTGAAAGTGAGTTATAGTCCCACTTTTAAAATCTAATATTTTTGGGATGAGAATACATGCAGGTTTTATAAATGATTTACAAAATAGACACAAGTACGTGAAACTACATTCTATGGTTGAATTATCGAAATCGAATATGCCCCTTTTTATTAAGTCTGGTAATCTAAGAATTAGGGAACATACACCCTAATTGACGTGAATCCTAAAGATAGATCTATTGGGCCTAACAAACCCCATCCAAAGTACCGGATGCTTTAGTACTTCGAAATTTATATCATATCCGAAGGGTGTCCCGGAATGATGGGGATATTCTTATATATGCATCTTGTTAATGTCGGTTACCAGGTGTTCACCATATGAATGATTTTTATCTCTATGTATGGGATGTGTTTTGAAATATGAAATCTTGTGGTCTATTATTATGATTTGATATATATATAGGTTAAACCTATAACTCACCAACATTTTTGTTGACGTTTTAAGCATGTTTATTCTCAGGTGATTATTAAGAGCTTTCGCTGTCGCATACTTAAATAAGGACGAGATTTGGAGTCCATGCTTGTATGATATTGTGTAAAAACTGCATTCAAGAAACTTATTTTGTTGTAACATATTTGTATTGTAAACCATTATGTAATGGTCGTGTGTAAACAGGATATTTTAGATTATCATTATTTGATAATCTACGTAAAGCTTTTTAAACCTTTATTGATGAAATAAAGGTTATGGTTTGTTTTAAAATGAATGCAGTCTTTGAAAAACGTCTCATATAGAGGTCAAAACCTCGCAACGAAATCAATTAATATGGAACGTTTTTAATCAATAAGAACGGGACATTTCATAATACTACTTATACTACATACTACTTAACACTTATACGCTTATACTACTACTTAACACTTACACTATTACTAACACTTATAATATACTACTTATAGTATAACATACGATTACAATAGTCATTCACGATAACGTGAGGATTACTCGAACGTCAATGCTACTTAAGGCCTAGGGTGGTCCTTGGTACCACTATGGGACGCTTGTGGATTTCGAATGCCAAACTTAGATTTTGGTCAAGAAATCCTGGGCCAACCGGTAACAATTGGTCATTCTGGTGACTCGGCGGTGGAATAGATGTTTGGGTATGGTTCACAATGTCAACCCGACTATAGTGATCATACACTCACTTGCACACTTAATAAGTGGTAGACTTATTAAGGACAACTCACTAGTGTTTAACACTAACTTACTAAAAATGGAAACTTACTAAAAGTGGAAACATACTAAGAATAGAAACTTAGTAAAACAAACTACACTTAAACACTTGTATACTTAAACTTAAACTTGGGCAAAACATTTAACTACTCTTAAATATCATTAGGTGGACTTTCTGCTCACATTCATCCAACTCTTCTATTCCAAGGAATAACAACTCTTCTTCTACTTACTAAGGTGAACTTCATAGCCCCACTTTATATTATGCACAACTTATTTAACTTATTGGGGTGAGACACATGCTACTTTTACTATTTAAAATTTAGACACAAGTACCAACTGTTAAACTATGCTATACCTGGCTATGTCCAACAAAGTCCCTACAATGATATTTTTAATTGCTCGTTAAATGCATTCTTAATTATTGGGGGTGGGCCTATCGGGAGTAACGTCCCCGATACATTTGACTAAGTCTTTGTATTAATTAATAATGAAATTAAACCGACAAGGACAGAACAACTTGTCATTGGGGAAAACTTGAACGTTTAGCCTAAATATCACGAACTGGCATAACTTTTTGATATGCGAGATCAACTTTATAAACAAAAATCTTGTGGTCTAAAACAACGGTCAAACATATTTGTTACACCTATGATTTCACTCAACCATTTTTGGTTGACACTTTAGCATGTTTTGTCTCAGGTGCTGATTGATCAAGTTTACTTATCTACTGCTTATGTGATGCTACTTGGACTTAGGATCAAGAACTATCGCATTTATTATTCTTGCATTTGAAACATTTACTTTATTGTAATTTCAAAGTCTTGTATCGACATTCTATTTTCCGCTGCGTACTCAATAAAGTTTGTTTTTATCATATAGTATTATTCTCGTATTATAATATGTTGGTTTATTTGATATTAAGTCACATTTCACCCAGGCCCTAACTGGGGGTGTGATATCTGATACCACTGGGGGTGTGTCCAAATGAACTAAAAGTTTCTGCTCAGTTTTTCAATTTCACGCGGGCGGAAAACCCGCTTCCCAACACTTTTAAATGAAACGATTTTCACAACACATTAGTATAATTATAATTAAGAGATTTCCACAATAAAAATCGAGTTTTACAACACCGGGCCCACATCGACCCAAATTACGAAAAAGCGACCATTTCGACCCATATATATATATATATATATATATATATATATATATATATATATATATATATATATATATATATATATATATATATATTACGGATTAGGACTCTACAACCCAACCCGATACCATGAGCATAATCCCGGGGACTATCAAATCCCCCATCCGCGTCCAATTATCCAAAAGCTACCCCATCAAGCCCGAACGCTCCTGCACGTCTAGTCTAACAACTAGCTTGCATTAATAACACAATACCTGTAAAAAGGTAAACAACGAGAGGGGTAAGCCTAAACTTAGTGAATGCAATAATTATACATATACATATATAATATACCTACTTGCAATCACTTACACAATACCGCATACAAGCTAGCAATTCAACAACCATGCAAACATTATGCATAAACTATCATCCGCAATTCACAATAAGCTAGCAACACCAATAGCATATAGTTCACAATTAAATATGCTAATACAAAAATTCACACAACCATGGCTAACCAATCGTACAATGGAACGGTACTCGCGAAAGAGTGTCGGAGTTGATAACATCCATTAGTGTACATACGCCGCGTAATCACTAATCCCCCGGGTAATGTCTTGAACACCGCGACTAACTCACCCTCATGAGAATGTGGTGTCTTGAACACCGCGACAATTCCACATGTCAATCAAACCAATGAGTGGTGTCTTGAACACCGCGACAATTCCACTCCCATGACAATGTGGTGTCTTGAACACCGCGACAATTCCACATGTCAATCAAACTAATGAGTGGTGTCTTAAACACCGCGACAATTCCACTCGTTACGTATAATGTGGTGTCTTGAACACCGCGACAATTCCACATTCCACGCTACACAAATAAATACATTATATAAGTACACGCATAATTATTCTACTCATCTTGGATTGTCCGCACAAGTCATGCATGTAATTCGCATCCAAACGCAACCGAGCAAGCCTTTACCTATAATACGCATATAGGTATACACATAATCAACATACATTCTCTACAAGAGAATTCGACGCCAACACCTTTAACCAAAGGGTTTATACCTACTTCCACAATTCGCCCACTTAGACAACTAAAGTGGACTTCACCAACTACCACTATGAGTGGTAATTCCGACCCATTCAAAAATGTCATTTACCACTTAACAAAACGTTTAACATCCATTTAATCCAAATTAGTGTCATTAACAAATTCGACTCAATTCAATTCACCGATTATGGCATAAGTCCCCAAAAATGTCCAAACCAACCAATAATCACTAACACGAGTGAAAATGGCCCTAGTACACCAATTAAACTAATTCACAAGTGTTAAACACTTATCTTACCCAATTTGACACTTAAACCCTAATCTTGACCCAATTCTAAACTAGTCTTTCAAACATACCCAAATGGGTTTCAATACCTCCATAATCACTAAACTAAGTGATTACACTCAAAATCAAAGCCCGAACATGGTCAAAACGTCAACCAACCAAAAACCCGCCAAGTATCAAAAATAACAAGTCACAATAAACCCACTTCTTCATCTAAACGGGTTTCACAACTAAACAAACTCAAACCCTAAACATGAACAAGAATCTTAACAATTAAATTCGGAGTTAGAGCTTACCAACACTACCAAAACGTAGCTAAGGATGAGATGAACAACTTTAGCTCTCGCGACATGACCCGATTCACCCTTCTTCTTCCTCAAAGCGAGCTCTCTGTCTCTAAGCTTTTCTCTCTCTCTCTCTCTCTCTCTCTCTCTCTCTCTCTCTCTCTCTCTATCTCTCTCTCTCTCTCTAGATGGAAATGGGTGGAAGAGGTGAAATGAGGGTAGAGATAACCATTGGGTCAGTTTTAGTGGCTCAAAACCGACCCCCAAGTGAAAAGATACAAATACCCCTTTTAAATTTATTAAATTTCCAACAGTTGGCCTGTCAGGCCATTTGGACGGCGTCCAAAAAGGTTGGACGGCGTCCAAATCAACTGGATCAGTTTTCTGAACTTGTTTTGGTCGTACCTTTCAAACCGTAACTTCTTTTTCGATGAATCAAATATCGTTGGAAACGTAATGAGATTTACTATCCAATGGTAAGGTTTTAGAACATTAACTCAAACTTTATTTGGGGTCCAAATATACGCTTACATGCCTCGTAATTCGAATGACGTCCAAAATAACGTGTAACTGAAAACAGGGTGTTACACATTGAAGGGTTGTTCCTTTTATAAAAGTTGCCTCTTTTTTTCGTTGAGGAAGAAAAGAAAAAAAAAAGGAAAAAAAAAAGTTAGTTGGTTTTTTTGTAAAAAAGAATTTTTTTCGAAATATTGAAAGGTTGGTTCTTTTACGAAAGTTTCTTCTTTTATCGTTGGAGACCAAAAAAAAAAAATATTACTGTAGCACATTAGTGGCCCCTGTGGGTCCAACTGTTTGAGCGCAGCGTACAAGTCGGTAAAGCGTGGTGGGTGTTATTATTCAGTATTTTTGGTTTTAGTAATGAGATAAATAATAATTTAGAATATAGGTATAAAGTGGGGGGTTTAATTTGTATTTTAATGAAAGTTAGGAGGTTAGTTTTGTGAAAAGCGAAAATGTAAATAGTACTATTCATCGCATATAAGACAAATTTTGTCTAATAGATAGTATGTTAATTAATAATTACTGTATATTTTAACAAATTATAAAACGTATATTGTTACAAAAAAACATGTGTATCGGCAGGTTATGAAACGTATATAGTTTGGTTACTTTGTTCATGCCTACTCTACATTTAACTTTTCATTAATTTCCCAATATGTCAATATCTACTACTACTTAAGGTTGCACGATCTCATCGTCTTTCCTCCGTCTTTAAGTTTAATTCACGGCACGTGTTGACTTTTTTTCATCTTCGAATGAGATCAAATAAGAAAAAAACGACGAGAAAACATTTATTATTTGTTCATATGCTAACATTCTAATGATAAAAAATAGTGTGGCTCAAAAAACCCGTTAAATTAAGTTTTTTCTTAAAAAAATAGGGTTTTCATTAAGAAATACTAGTAAATTATTGCAAAATTTAGTGATAAATGGAATACTTATTTCCTAGGAGGTGGTTGATTTTTATTAAAGTACAAGTAGTTTTTGAATGTCCTAACTCCTTAATAACAACCCTAAATATTGTCATTAGCATTTTCCAAACAGCTAAAGTATCAATTTACGGTTCGAGTTCTTTGGTTATGTGTTTGGTAAGGGTTTATCCTTAAATATATAAAATAAAATAAAATAAATAAAAGACAAAGAAGATCTTCTAAATCGTTGATTTTTGCCTCTAATGTCCCGATCATGGTCTCCAGACACTTTTAACTTTATATGCTTTTGTAAATACTTGTAAAAATTAAAAATTCTCTTTTTTTTTTTTTTTTACTTTTTGTCACTTCGACTTGACATTTTTCAATCTTTTCATTTAGAAGTTTTGAGAAGTTTTAATCATCATTAGAAACCAATAACTCTACCGACTTCTTTAATTTATAGCGACATCAAAGGTACTTTAAGGGGGAATGTACTTTGCATTATCGGTTAATGTGGTTAGTAGTATTTTTTTAGACATAACGTTAAAAGTCACACCAAACGCCTGTAGTTTAACGGGGAATGCACATGATCAAACGTTAACACCTTATACTCCTATGAAACATCATTAAAGAGATATTAAATGTTATTTCACACACTAATTAATTATAGTAATTTCATTTATGTACCCTGTAACTTAGTGAAGCAATTGTTCAAAGAACTGTGACATTAAGATGATCAGAAAAAGGTTTTTGTAGATATAACTAAAGTAAGTTCTTAAACAAATACACACTGTATTTCACGTTTAATTTGAATCAAAATTTTTGACTAATCGGGATACGGTCCGTACATTACTACTGAAAATAGCCTCATGTGCATCGCATATGAGTTCACTTAATGGAGTTTGACTAACGTCCGTCAGACTCGATGACCAATAAAAAAACTTTACCAAAAAACCGAAACCCTAACAGCCGCTCCAGGCGATTTTCTTTCAACGTTCAATCAGGCGGGATCAAACGCCAATTTCCACCACCATGCCTACACGCGACGATAACATTAACACGGATAAGATCTCTACCACGATGTACGTTACGAATTTCCCTCACACTTTCGGTATCAATGATCTGCGGAATCTTTGCAAAGATTATGGAACGGTTTTAGATGTCTACATAGCACGGAAGTTATCAAAACAAGGGAGCAGAATTGCGTTTGTCAGATTTTTAAATGTGGAATCCGTTCGATCGCTTGCGCTTAAATTATCGGCTGTTTGGATTGGAAATTTTCATGTATTTACCACTCAGGCCCGATTTAAACGTGAAGATTTGATCAATCGTTCAGGTAGATCCTCTGGTCAAGCAGGTATCCCATTCGTCCATCCATCTAGGGTTGATAATATAAAGGAGTTTCCCCCGATTCAAGGTAAAACTTTTGCTTCTGCTGTGCACAGTAATGTGAAAATAGACCCACCAAAGCATGTTGTTAACACGTTGTGCATCCATGATGACGAATTGGTGACGGGTTCAGATGCACAAAATATCTTGTTTGTTAAATTGCTTAACCCCGAACTAATACCTCTCATTAAAAGGATTTGGTTTGTGGAAGGATTTTCGGAGTTGAACATACATCACCTAGGGGGATCTTGGATTGATGTGGTATTTTCCAATGTCGACTCCTTAGAGAAGTTCAAGATCCATAAAAAAATTCAGTCGTATATTGAGGAATTCAAAGGATTCGACGAATTTTTTGTAGTGAAAGAACGTGCGGTATGGATTACAATTGATGGTTTACCTGCGTGCGCATGGACAGAAGCTATTTACAGGAAGATTGCACTATTATTTGGATATAAAGCATTCTCTACAACGGCGGATGTTCAGGAGGGGTGTGGTAAAATGTGCTTGCTTACGAAAAGAATGGACTATATACATGACGTTATAAATGTGAAGGTTAAAAGTAACATGTACAAGGTGTTGGTGAGGGAAGTCTCGTCCTGGAATACTGTTGTTCTCGACCTGGAAGATGATGACTCTTCTGTTAATTCTGTTAGTAGTGCAGAAGAAGAAATCCTAAGTGACCAAGAAAGTGAGATATTAAAAAGTAAACGTGTTCTTTCTGGAGAAAAATCGAAAGAGAGTGGGAACAATGGTTCAAAAGTAGACAGCGTCATTGGAACTCATGTATCAGATACAATGTTAGAAAAAAATGTGGAACACAATGAGGAGAATGTTAACAGCGGTGAAAAATCGGTGTCATCGTCGCCTTCTAAAGCCCCAGGTTTTAATGGCCAAATTTTCAACTCGCCGGCTGGAAACTCAAATAATGCAAGTAGCAGCAGTATGGAAAAGGTGATCAAAATGGGACAAATTCTTGGCTATAATTTAGATGGTCTCACAGATGCAAAGAAAAAGATTGTTTTAAGTATGCGAGGTTTTAATATGATATCATGAATTTATTATCCTTAAACATTGGTGGAGGGATGCCGTCTAGAGATAAACAAAAATGGGTGTACAATTTATGTCGGGAACATTCTATAGCTATTGTTGGTATGCAAGAAACGAAATTACACGATCTTAATCATTTTGATATTAAGGCAATGTGGGGCAATTATAACTTCAAAGTGACATCTTCTAGTGCTCGGGGTCGTTCCGGAGGCATTCTCACGGTATGGGATCCCAACGTATTTATTAGTTCTAGAGTTATTTCTTTTCGCAATATTCTTATTGTTGAAGGTAGCTTCCCAGGGATCGATTCTAGAGTTTTCTTGCTGAACATTTATGCTCCGCAGGCGCTTGCACAGAAACGTATTCTCTGGAATTTTATCTCTGTTTTTATGCAAAACAACAGGGGTAAATACATTATTTTCGGTGATTTTAATTGCGTTCGTTTTTCTCATGAAAGAATAGGGGTTAACTTTAATGCTTCCGAAACTGATGAGGTCAACGAGTTCATCTCGGATTGTAACCTGATCGATGTGCCTTTGGGTGGGCGTTCTTTTACAAGGGCAAACAAGGCTTTTACTAAACGATCTTTGATTGATCGCTTCCTTGTGTCTAACGGTATTTTGAACATTTTTTCCTCGCTCACAGGTATCATTCTCTCAAATATTTGGTCGGATCATTGCCCGATCGTGCTTAAAAATGAATTGGTTGATTATGGTCCTATTCCTTTTATACTTTTTAACTCTTGGTTTAAAATAGAGGGATTTGATGATGTTGTGACTAAGTCGTGGCAGGATACAAACAAAAATTGGAGTTCCAATCCTCAAATAAGGTTCAAAGAAAAACTGAAACATGTCAAGATGGCTATGAAAAGTTGGCATAAAGACTATCAAATAGGCACAAGGATGCAAAAAACCGTTTTAAAAAATCGGTTGAAGGAGTTTGATGATCAAATTGAGGTAGGGATCAATTCGAGTAATGTAGTAAACGAAAGAGCATCGGTTATAAAGGATCTCGCTGCCCTGGAAGAGTTGGACGCTATGAATCTAGCGCAAAAAAACAGAAAATTGATTCACGCTCTAGGTGACGAGAATACAAGTTTTTTCCATTCGGCGATAAATAGAAAAAGAAAAAAGTTACAAGTGGCGGGTGTTATGAAAGATGGGGTATGGTGCACTGATCCTACAATGGTAAAAAATGTGTTTCTTGAGTTTTTCATCAACAAATTCAAGCCTACAGATCACGACTTCATTGCTTCGCCGAGTCGTCATATTCCGCAGATTAATGTTTCTAAAGCTACTTATTTGGCTTCGGATTTTACAGAGGAGGAAATAAAAGAGGCGGTCTGGGCTTGCGGTAGTGACAAGGCTCCAGGCCCGGACGGTTTCTCCTTTAAATTCGTGAAACATTTTTGGGATACATTTAAATGTGATTTACTTGCTTCGGTTTTTGACTTTCAGGACACAGGTACAATTCGAAAAGGATGTAATTCATCGTTTTTTTCTCTCATCCCAAAGAAAAAAAATCCAGCTCATGTTCAAGAATACCGCCCGATAAGCCTAATTGGTATCTAGTATAAAATCATCTCTAAGATTCTTGCTAATAGAATGGCTTTGATAATTGATGATGTTATCGGTTCAGAACAATCGGCTTTCATAAAAGGTAGGCAAATCTTAGAGGGTCCTCTTATGGTTAACGAAGTAGTGGATTGGTGCAAAAGAAAAAAAAAGACAACAATGTTTTTTAAGGTTGACTTTGATAAGGCGTTTGATTCGATTCATTGGGATTATGTTATCTCCATGCTTCACTTTATGGGCTTTCCTCCTCGCTGGATTACATGGATAAAGGCATGTCTTTTTTCTTCAAAGGCATCTATTTTAGTTAATGGTAGCCCTTCTTCAGAGTTTCAGATTGGTAGAGGCCTAAGACAAGGTGATCCGCTGTCGCCTTTTCTCTTCATTATTGGTATGGAAGGTTTGAAAGCGGCTATTAATGATGCTATCAATGCGGCCTTATACTCTCCTATTCGGGTTGGTAAAAGAGAGAACACGAGAAAAGTGGCCATTTGCATGTATGCGGATGACGTTTTATTTATGGGAGAATGGTCGCAAGTGAATGCGTCTAATCTTATAATCATTCTTGAATGCTTCTTCCGAGTTTCTGGTTTAAAAATAAACCTTCTAGAATCGCAACTTTATGGTGTCGGGGTAAGTGCATCAGAGGTTGGAAATATGGCTAATTTCATGGGTTGTGCGCACTCTGTTTTACCTTTTCATCATCTCGGATTACCTATCGGTCATAACATGGCAAGATTAGCGAGCTGGAATTATGTTATTGATAAAGCGAAGAAACGACTTGCCTCGTGGAAAGAAAATATGATCTCTATGGGAGGTAGACTTACGCTCTTAAAATCAGTTTTAGGGGCTATTGGTACTTATTATATGTCACTTTTTAAAGCTCCTGTAAAGGTTATAAACAAGCTAGAGTCGTTGAGAGCGAATTTTTTTTGGGGCGGGAAAGAAGAAGCTAAAAAAATCCATTGGATAAAGTGGAGATTGGCTATGAATCCTATCGAAAAAGGAGGCCTGGGTGTTGCTAGTTTAAAATCCCTAAACTTGGCTCTTGTATCAAAATGGAGATGGAGGTTCTTGTATAATTCAAATGCAACCTGGGCAAAAACAATAAAGGCAATTCATGGTGTAAGTATTGGTGGTGAGGTTCCATGCGCCAATAATGCAACAGGAGTATGGAGTGGCATAAAAAAGTGTATTGATCAGGTAAATGCAACGCAAGCTCTTGTCGGAAGTAACTTACGAATGTGTATCGGTAACGGTCACAACACGAATTTTTGGTTCGACCCATGGCATGATGGTATTCCATTAGCGACTTCTTTCCCTCGTTTGTTTAATCTCGAATCAGATAAATTTTGCAAAGTTATTGATAGAGTGAATAAGCCGATTGATAACTTTAATTGGTGCAGACTGCCTCGTGGGGGTGCAGAATTGGTTCAGCTTCAAGCGTTCATGAATATCATTTCGCAGGTTCAGCTTGTTAGTGAGCAAGATCAATGGTGCTGGGATGGCTTTGATTTCGGTTCTTACAATGTGGCTCAAGCTCGTAAGATGATTGACAAGTTAGACCATGCTACTTTTACAATCCCTACATTTTGGTGCAAGTACATTCCCATAAATATCAACGTGTTCATATGGAGATTCAGGCTCCATCGTCTCCCTACTCGCCTCAACCTATTAGAGAAAGGGTTGGATTTTGATAATGGGTCATGCAGTATGTGCTCAAATGGGTTGGAAGATGACTTACATATATTCGCAACATGTGATTTAGCCAAGCTAATTTGGAGGCGAGTGGGTTTATGGATTAATTTTGACATTCCTTCTTGGTCCTCGTTAGACGGTATATGGTCTTGGGTGGATGGTGTTCCTATAAATGAAAAACAAAGAATTATTGTTCGGGTGATCATCGTCTCATCTCTTTGGAACATATGGAGGCTTCGGAACAGTATTGTTTTTCAAGACTCAAAATTTCGAAAGAGTCATGTATTCGATTCTATCGTTGCTTCTAGCTTTAATTGGTTGTATGCTAGGTTTAAAAAGAGTAGAGTGAACTGGACGGTGTGGTTACAAGACCCGCTAAACGCTATGTAATCTCCTTTTTGCCTCTAGCTTCTCGCTAGTGGTCTTTTAATTTATTTTTTTGCTGCTGTTCGGAAAAAAAAAAAAAAAAAGACTCGATGACCAACCGCTCAATATTTTCAAACACTAAGGGCATCTGCGGCCAAAAAAAATATTCTAGACTCATAAGTGCAAGCATAAAAACCTTAGGGACCAAGCGCGTAATTTTATCATATTTTTTTTTTCTTTTCGTAAAAGTGTCACTAGCTTGAACCCTCTTAAACCACTTACTATTACGTGATTTGTCTAGATTGACCTCCTCATTCAATTCATGCAAGTGCTAAGGTTTTCGATCAATGTATCTATAATTAAATGTTTTATAATGTAATATAATGATGATATATACGCTCAAAGGGTCGCATCAAAAATCCGTAATTATAGTTTATTCCTAATTTATCAGGTCCGTGTAGGAGTAATGGTTCCAGCCGGATGACGGAGATGGCTTCAGTAACAAGGTTGGGTACATCCCAATGGCTTAAAGTAAAGAATGAAGTGACTCGTAAAAAGTGGATCACATTGTTAATAGCAAAAACATTCAGGTTACCGTGCTTATAAGTTAGATAGGACAAGCTTTCTTATCAATGTTTATGCTCGTGTTCTTAAACGTAGGCTATGGGATTATATTTCGACCTTCATGAATAATAACACGGGTGATTTCATTATTTTTGGGGACTTTAACGCTGTTTGATTCCAGCATGAAAGATTTGGCACACATTTCTGTCCCTTAGAAGCTGCGGAGTTCAATACCTTTATTGTGAATGGGTGTCTCAATGATATACCACTGGGAGGTAGATCCTTCACACGGGCCAACAAGTCTTTTACTCAACACTCTATGATTGACAGATTTCTTGTCACCAATGGTGTTCTTTCTTCGTTTCCAGACCTTTTTGGTACTATTTTATCAAATATTTGGTCCGATCATTGCCCCATCATTCTCAAGAATCAAATTCTCGATTACGGGCCTTATCCTTTCAAACTTTTCAGTTCATGGTTCAAGCAAGAAGGATTCGAGGAAACTGTTAGAAATTCTTGGAATGATGCTACTATAAACATCAGTACCAATCCTCAAATTAGACTCAAAGACAAGCTTAAAAATGCCAAGAATGCGCTTAAAATCTGGAATAAGGAGCTGCGATCAAAGTTAAAGGGTGAAAAAAACGATCACTATAAACTGCTTGATGATCTTGATATGCAACTGGACGCAAGTGGTGACCCTTCGACTTTAGCTCAGACCCGTGCAAACATCATTAAGAAGATTTCTGACATCGAGGCAGTGGAAAGATATGACTTGATTCAGAAAAACAAAAAGTTGAACCAATGCTTAGGTGATGAAAACTCAGCGTATTTCCATACATTGATCAACCGCAAACGTAAAAAACTCCAAGTAACAGGTGTGATGCATAATGGCAACTGGATAAAGAACCCGAATCAAGTCAAAGCTGTCTTTTTAGACTATTTTAAACAAAAGTTCAAGTCTTCTGATTGTGTTAACATTTGCGCTCCTAGTAGACGTATTCCCAGATTATCTTCTGAAAAGGCTTCCCAAATGTGCACTAACTTTTCTATGGAAGAAATAAAAGATGCGGTTTGGGCTTGTGGAAGCGACAAGTCTCCGGGTCCGGACGGCTTCACCTTCAAATTTGTAAAACACTTTTGGCATCTGATCAAGGACGATATTGTTGGTATGGTCCGAGATTTTCAAGATTCTGGAAGGATTCCGAGATGTTGTAATGCCTCTTTCTTTTCTCTTATCCCGAAAAAAGACAACGCAATTTTTGTTCAAGACTTCCGTCCTATTAGTTTGATTGGGTTGCAATACAAAATCATTGTGAAGTGTTTAGCAAATAGATTGGCAATGGTGATTGATGTGGTAATTAGCCCGGAACAAAATGCCTTTGTAAAAGGGCGACAAATTCTTGACGGTCCCCTTATTACAAACGAAGTGTTAAATTGGTGCAAGAATCGGAAAAGGAAGGCGATGTTATTCAAAGTTGATTTCGATAAGGCATTCGAATCGATTCATTGGATTTATATTTTCTCTATGCTTCACAACATGGGTTTCAACTCGAAATGGATAGGCTGTATAAAAGCTTGTCTTATCTCCTCTCATGCTTCACTTTTATTAAATGGAAGTCCTTCGGAAGAATTCTCTATTGAACGTGGCTTGAGACAAGGAGATCCTCTATCTCCTTTTTTCTTCATTATCGGGATGGAAGGGCTTCAAGCGGCAATTAAAGATGCATCTGATGCTATGTTTTTCCAAGGTCTTCGAGTTGGTAACAATACTCAACAAGTTACTATGTCAATTACCATGTACGCGGATGATGTCTTATTTGTTGGCGATTGGCGAGCAGACAACGTTGCTAATCTGATTCTAATCCTTGGATGCTTCTTTGTTGTATCGGGTCTAAAGATCAATCTACATAAATCTTCCTTGACTGGTGTGGGTGTGCAGCCCCAGGAGGTTAGTCGTCTTGCTTCTATTATTGGGTGTGTTGCTGGTAATCTTCCTTTCAGTTTCCTTGGCCTTCCGGTGGGGAAAAATATGAATCACATATCGAATTGGGATTGCATTATTTATAAGGTTAAGAAACGTTTATCCTCCTGGAAAGCAAACATGATCTCGATCGGTGGACGACTAACTTTAACGAAGTCTGTATTAGGTTCGCTCGGTACCTACTACTTCTCTATGTTCAAAGCCCCTAAAAAGGTAATTGATAAACTCGAATCTCTAAGATCTAACTTCTTTTGGGGTGGTCAAGATGGGACAAAGAAAATGCATTGGATCAAATGGCGTACAATCCTTAATCCTCTTGATAATGGTGGTTTAAATGTGGCGAGTTTAAGATCATTAAATTTGGCTCTCATTTATAAATGGAGATGGAGGTTTTTTTCTAATAAAGAGGCTACTTGGGTCAAGATTGTTACATCTATACATGGTCAAAGTTGTGGTAATGTTCTTCCAGTAAAGATTTTGACTTGTGGCACATGGGTGTCTATTGTCAAATGCATCAACAACCTTCATGATAAGCAAATTCTTCATTCTGATGGACTGAGATATGTTTAGGCAATGGCAATTTAACTGATTTTTGGCATGATCCATGGTTGGAAGGTATGCCTTTGTTTACTCGCTTCCCTCGACTGTACAAGTTAGATAATTTCCTTTCTAGTAAAGTTGCAGCTCGGTTCACTTCCAATGAATGGGCCTGGAATTGGAGACATCCGCCTCGTGGAGGCATTGAATCAACTCAACTGGATGAATTATCGTCTCTCCTTGCAAATATTACTCTTTCGGAAGCTCCAGATTATTGGTTATGGACTGAAGACTCTTCACAAATTTATTCGGTTTCTTGTGCGCGAATTCTCATCGACAAACATGATCTTGCTCCTAATTCAAAACCTACGATCTAGTGCAGGTACATCCCTATCAAAATTAACGTTTTTATATGGCAGTTGATTCTTCCTTTCCTTCCTACGAGGATTAATCTTATGCTACGTGGAATCGAGATCAATAATACGGTTTGTTGTTTATGCAACCGTTTTGATGAAGATGAATATCACTTGTTCATTGACAGTGAAGTCAGTTCTCAAATTTGGCAAAAGGTGAGCAGATGGATAAATTATACGATCCCAACTTGGAACTCGATTGATGAAGCTTGGTTATGGGTTGACGGTGTTCCAATTATTAACAATCAGCGCACCATCATCAGAGTCATTGTGAGCTCAGTTTTTTTGGAATATTTGGCACCTTCGTAATAGTCATATCGTCAATGATACAAAGTTCAAGAAATCACACGTTTTTGATAGCACAGTTGTTAACGCTTTTGAATATATGTATTCTAGATTTCATACGAGCCAAGTTAATTGGACGGCGTGGTTGCAAAACCCGTTAAACGCTTTGTAATTTTCTTTCGCTAGCGCCTTGCTAGTCGTTTTATAATATTTTTCCTCTGCTGTTCAAAAAAAAAAAAAATTAAGTTGGATAGGAATACTTGGAGTATTTAAGTAGTGTTACACGCAAGCTCTTTTGTTTGGGCATTCTATGCACTATCCAATAGCCAATGACATAAGTGGAGTGTGCGTGTGTCATGTCAGCTCGTCTATTTCGAAATGTTTAAGATGCACACATGTATTACGTGCAGAAGCGAAACTAGGATTTTTTTTACCGGGGGCAAAAAAAAAATTTAAACCGTAGCAATTTTTTTTGGACAAAATTTGAAGATTTTGGGGCAAAATTTGAAGGTTTTAGGGCAAAATTTGTAGTTTTGGGGGCAAAAAAAAATAAAAAATCCACCGGGGGCAAAGTCGAGAAACCCAAAATTTTTACACTGAAAAAATAAATCCACTGGGGCGGCCGCCCCCCTCTGCCCCTACACACTTTCGCCCCTGAGTACGTGTGCCACATCGGCCATGCTCATGTAATAAACTCTTCGTCTATAAATAGACCCATTTGGTCATTCAATTCATCGTCTTCACACACACTAAACTTACTTTGTAAAAATTCACTCTTGGATTTAAGATCATTCGTGTAGTGACCCGAACTTTTCCATGTTTATATATATTAAATGAAATTGATTTTTACATGATTAAGTGTTTCCAACATGCTAAGTAATCAAACTTGTTATGACTTGATTAATTGAAATAGGTTTCATATAGACAATTGACCACCCAAGTTGACCGGTGATTCACGAACGTTAAAACTTGTAAAAACTATATGATGTCATATATATGGATATATATATATATATATATATAGTTAACATGGTATTATGATAAGTAAACATATCATTAAGTATATTAACAATGAACAACATATGTAAAAACAAGACTACTAACTTCAGGATTTCGAAACGAGGCATATATGTAACGATTATCGTTGTAACGACATTTAATTGTATATATATCATATTAATATATATTAATACATCATAATATCATGATAATGTAATAATTTAACATCTCTTTAGATATAATAAACAATGGGTTAACAACATTTAACAAGATCGTTAACTTAAAGGTCTTAAAACAACACTTACATGTAATGACTAACGGTGACTTAACGACTCAGTTAAAATGTATATACATGTAATGTATTAAGATGTATTAATACACTTTTGAAAGACTTCAAGATACTTATCAAAGTACTTCTACTTAACAAAAATGCTCACAATTACATCCTCATTCATTTTCATCAACAATTCTACTCGTATGCACTCGTAATTGTACTCGTACAATACCCAGCTTCTAAATGTATTTACTATTGGTATATACACTCCAATGATCAGCTCTTAGCAGCCCTTGTGAGTCACCTAACACATGTAGGAACCATCATTTGGCAACTAGCATGAAATATCTCATAAAATTACAAAAATATTAGTAATCATTCATGACTTATTTACAAGTAAACAAAATTACACATCCTTTATATCTAATCCATATACCAACGACCAAAAACACCTAAAAACACTTTCATTCTTCAATTTTCTTCATCTAATTGATCTCTCTCAAGTTCTATCTTCAAGTTCTAAGTGTTCTTCATAAATTCTACAAGTTCTAGTTTCATAAAATCAAGAATACTTCCAAGTTTACTAGCTCACTTTCAATCTTGTAAAGTGATCATCCAACCTCAAGAAATCCTTGTTGTTTACAGTAAGATATCATTCTAAATCAAGGTAATACTCATATACAAACTTTGATTCAATTCCTATAACTATAACTATCTTAATTCGAGTGATAATCTTACTTGAACTTGTTTTCGTGTCATGATTCTACTTCAAGAACTTTCAAGCCATCCAAGATCCTTTGAAGCTAGATCATTTCTTGTCACTTCTAGTAGGTTTACCTACTAAACTTTAGGTAGTAATGATGTTCATAACATCATTCGATTCATACATATAAAACTATCTTATTCGAAGATTTGAACATGTAATCACTAGAACATAGTTTAGTTAATTCTAAACTTGTTCGCAAATAAAAGTTAATCCTTCTAACTTGACTTTTAAAATCAACTAAACATATGTTCTATATCTATATGATATGCTAACTTAATAATTTAAAATCGAAAAACACGAAAAACACCGTAAAATCGGATATACGCCGTCGTAGTAACACCGCGGGCTATTTTGGGTTAGTTAATTAAAAACTATGATAAACTTTGATTTAAAAGTTGTTCTTCTGGGAAAATGATTTTTATTATTATGAACATGAAACTATATCCAAAAATCATGGTTAAACTCAAAGTGGAAGTATGTTTTCCAAAATGGTCATCTAGACGTCGTTCTTTCGACTGAAATGACTACCTTTACAAAAACGACTTGTAACCTGTATTTCCCACTATAAACTTATAATTTTTCTGTTTAGATTCATAAACTTAAGTTCAATATGAAACCATAGCAACTTGAAACACTCAAAACAGATTTAAAACGAAGAAGTTATGGGTAAAACAAGATTGGATAATTTTTCTTGTTGTAGCTACGTAAAAATTGGTAACAAATCTATATTAATCATATTCTAGCTAACTCATATTGTGTTATACATGTATTCTAATATATTATGTAATCTTGGGATACCATAGACACGAATACAATGTTTTGACATATCATATCGACCCATCTATATATATATATTTCAGAACAACCATAGACACTCTATATGCAGTAATATTGGAGTTAGTTATATAGGGTTGAGGTTGATTCCAAAATATTATATATACTTTGAGTTGTGATCTAGCCTGAGGCTTGTATACACGAGGTCGTGGATTGATTCAAGATAAAATATATTGCTTTATTTTCTGTACATCTAACTGTGGACAACTAGTTGTAGGTTACTAACGAGGACAGCCGACTTAATAAACTTAAAACAGCAAAACGTATTAAAAATGTTGTAAATATATTTTGAACATACTTTGATATATATGTACATATTTGTTATAGGTTTGTGAATCGACCAGTGGCCAAGTCTTACTTCCCGACGAAGTAAAAATATGTGAAAGTGAGTTATAGTCCCACTTTTTAAATCTAACATTTTTGGGATGAGAATACATGCAGTTTTATAAATGTTTTACAAAATAGACACAAGTACGTGAAACTACATTCTATGGTTGAATTATTAAACTGAATATGCCCCTTTTTAGTCTGGTAATCTAAGAATTAGGGAACATACACCCTAATTGACGCGAATCCTAAAGATAGATCTATTGAGTTTAACAAACCCCATCCAAAGTACCGGATGCTTTAGTACTTCGAATTCATCATGTCCGAAGGGAGTCCCGGAATGATAGGGGATATTCTATATGCATCTTGTTAAGGTCAGTTACCAGGTGTTCACCATATGAATGATTTTTATCTCTATGTATGGGATGTATATTGAAATATGAAATCTTGTGGTCTATTATTACGATTTGATAAATATAGGTTAAACCTATAACTCACCAACATTTTTGTTGATGTTTAAAGCATGTTTATTCTCAGGTGATTATTAAGAGCTTCCGCTGTTGCATGCTATTATATGGACAAGATTTTGTGACGACCCGGAAATTTCTGACCAAATGTAAACCTAATCTTTATATGTTTCAGACACGATAAGCAAAATCTGTAATGTTGAGTCTCAAAAACTTTGAACTGTGTTCATATAACCGTTAACCCTTCGACTGTTCTCGACGATTCACGAACAACTATTTGTAAATAAATACAAGTATACATGGATATTATTTTGAACTAAAAAAATGCACTCCAATCGATTTGCAATTAATAATGTGAAAATAAAATACAGGATAAATAAGTTGCTATTAAAATATATATGAATTATGAACATAAATAATATTATATGGGTTGTAAATTATAAATATAAAATAATTAACATAAGTTATTATATAATATATTATATAATTAGTAACTAGGATAAAATTTATAAAATGTGATATATTAAATTACAAGTTTGAATATAACCGTTATGATAATATTATTAAAAATAATTTCATTATGAACACTATTACGAATATTTGAATAATTAATATTATTATATAAATGTGAATAGGTAAAACTTGATATGTACAATTAAAATTAACATTATTGATAATATTATTATTATCATTTCTATTATTATTAATATTATTAGTTTCACCATTATTATTAAAATTAATATTGATATTTATATAATTAATATTATTATATTATGTTTACTTATATATTTAATATATATATATATATATATATATATATATATATATACACACTAATTTCAGTTATATATACATAAATAAAGACAGATATAGAAAAATCGGTTATATATGAATACTTATATATAAATTACAAATGTATATTTATATAAATGCTTATACAAATAAATAGATATATATACAATTATGTACAGATACACAAAGATATATATAGATATATACAGTATTATATAAAAATAAACATTCACAAAAATAGATACAGATATATAAATAAATCAGTATTATTATGGACTTAATAAGTAATAATAATAAATATATGTACTTAAATATACATAAAAGAAAAACCATCGTTTTCAATCTGTTTTTGGATGAGCTGTACGTCCCAAAAATTTTACGAATGGAATCTTCACTGTATTGAAAACAAGAGAGTAAACACAAAATCTGTTACCATCAGGTTCTCCTTTTATATTTTTTTTTCTTTTTCTGTACCCGATCGAATATTTTCTGTGACTTTTAAATCCTATAAAATCGATCACATACAGTATTAGGAAATTCAATCGACCTTACTTTGTCAATTATCAATTTAATCATACTTTGATTGTCGAATTAAACAAGAAAATAGAAAAGAAACAGGTACCTGCGCTGTTACTACTTCATTTTATAAATAATACGAATTTGAATTAGATTTCAAAATCCATTAATGCAACTTTGTTAGTATTCTTATACTCAAACTTTCATCAAAATCTCGAGTTCCAATTCATCTTCTTGATCAAGAATTTTCGAGTCAAAGGATAATTTCAAAAAGTCAACAAATTTGTTCTTGGTTAAATTCGAGTTGTATTTGATGTTTTGAGTTAAATTGACGGTTCCATTAGATTGTAGGATTGATTTGAAAAATTGTTTCGTGTTATGAGCATTGTCCAAAACGTACTAAATTTTGAAATCAATTTATGAAATTTTTTTTTTTGCGTATACACAGCGACTGCCGCTGTTTTATTTTTTTATTTTTTTTATTTATTATTTTTTTTCTTTATTTGGTAATCCATATAACCACATCCATTTTTTCTTCTGTTTTGTTTTAAAAACATTCAAATCGTTTTGCTGTTATAATATTAATTGTGGATTCAGCAATAGATTTATGAAAGAGATGAATATAGACAGATAATACGTACCGTTTAAGTATAAATGAGTTGGAAATATATCAGAAATGTGTGATCAGCTGGATGGTTGGGGTGTTTGTGTGATGTATACGAGGTCGCGGGTTCGAGTCCCTCTGGTGGCGTAACATTTATTTTTAAGCCTTCTTCAAAGGTTGTAACCCTTCCATTATCATTATTATTATTAATAACTATTATTATTATTATTATTATTATTATTATTATTATTATTATTATTATTATTATTATTATTATTATTGATCATTTATTGTTATCATTAATATTTTTGAGTATTGTTATTATTATGATAATTGTTATTATTTCCTAAGTATTAAAAATAATAAATATTATTATCATTTATCTATGTAATAATATATTATCATTATAATTATTACTAATATTAGTATTACCATTGTTAGTATTATATTTAGTGTATTATTATGATTATTAGCATTAATATGATTATGAACATGTTAACTACATTCATGTTACGATTTTAATAATAAAAGTGATGTGATAAAAATTATGGAAAATGGTTATAATTATAGGAATACAATTACAATTATGAAAACTATTACGAATATAAGTTATAAAAATCGTAGTCATAAGTTTAAAAATTAAACATAAAGCTTATGATAAATCTTATTATTATTATTAACACTGTTATTATTACCATTATATTATTAAAGTAAATTATCTTTTTATTTAAGACTACCCTTTATACTAAAATGAACATTATTATTGCTATTATTATTACTATTATTACTATCATTATTATTATTATTATCATACTTACCATTATTAGTATTATGACAAATAGATACGTTATATAAAAATACATTACAATAATAGTAATATTACATATCCTTATATTTTTTATTAAAATGATAGTAACTAAGCTATTATATATATATATATATATATATATATATATATATATATATATATATATATATATATATATATATATATATATATATATATATATATATATATATATATATATATATATATATATATGCATAAAATGTAACAATTAATATATAAATATATATTGTTATCATATATAAATCCTAATATAAATTTTATTAATAACATGATATAAAGAATGATAATTATTAGCATATAAAATATATAAATTAAATATATTAAATTTATTTAAGTAACATATAATATAACTAGTATATTACTAATAATAATATATATAATTATTCAATTACGATTATGTATATTAATATATATACACAAATGATATAGGTTCGTGAATCAAAGGCCAGCCCTGCACTGTTCAATGTCGTCCTATGTATTTTTACTACAAAATACAGTATTGTGAGTTTCATTATTCCCTTCTTATATATATTTTTGGGCTGAGAATACATGCAATGTTTTAATAACTATTTTACAATATTTATATGCGTGAGTTTCATTTGCTCCCTTTTTAAATGCTTTTGCAATACATATTTTTTGGGACTGAGAATACATGCGCTGCTTTTATAAATGTTTTACGAAATAGACACAAGTAATCGAAACTACATTCTATGGTTGGATTATCGAATTGAATATCACCCTTTTTATTAAGTCTGGTAATCTAAGAATTAGGGAACAGACACCCTAATTGACGCGAATTCTAAAGATAGATCTATCGGGCCCAACAAGCCCCATCCAAAGTACTGGATGCTTTAGTACTTCGAAATTTATATCATGTCTGAAGGAGGATCCCGGAATGATGGGGATATTCTTATATGTATATTGTGAATGTCGATTACCAGGTGTTCAATCCATATGAATGATTTTTGTCTCTATGCATGGGACGTATGTTTAGGAGAAATATGAAATCTTGTGGTCTATTGAAATAATTAAATGATTATTTATGTTAAACTAATGAACTCACCAACCTTTTGGTTGACACTTGAAAGCATGTTTATTCTCAGGTACGAAAGAAATCTTCCGCTGTGCATTTGCTCATTTTAGAGATATTACTTGGAGTCATTCATGACATATTTCAAAAGACGTTGCATTCGAGTAGTTGAGTTCATCAAGATTATTACTAAGTCAATTATAGTTGAATATGTTAGGGTATGGTATGCATGCCGTCAACTTTTGATGAAATGAAAGTTTGTCTTTTAAAAACGAATGCAATGTTTGTAAAATGTATCATATAGAGGTCAAGTACCTCGCGATGTAACCAAATGTAATGTATTCGTCCGGATGGATTAGGACGGGTCCTTTCAGATTTGGTGTCAGCATGCTTGTATAATATTGTTTAAAACTGCATTCGAGATTTATTTTGTTGTAACATATTAATATTTGTAAACCAATATGTATTGGTAGTGTGTAAGTGTGATATTCGTTAGATTATCATTTCTGGATAATCTAATTGGTGTCTTGTTAACCTTGTCGATAAAATAAAGGTTATGGTTTGTTTTAAAAACGAATGCAGTCTTTGAAAAACGTCTCATATAGAGGTCAAAACCTCGCAACGAAATCAATTAATATGGAACGTTTATAATCAATATGAACGGGACATTTCAGTTGGTATCCGAGCGTTGATCTTAGAGAACCAGAAATTTGCATTAGTATGTCTTATCGAGGTTGTTAGAATACATTAGTGAGTCTGGACTTCGACCGTGTTTTCTTTAAAAATGATTGTTTAACACTTTTGTTGGAAACTATATATTATTAACATGTAATTATTATGTGATATATTAACCTCTTAATATGTTTGATATTGTGTGATAGATGTCTACCACTAGTACAAATCCCATCGACTCACCTAATAATAATGAAGAGTCGAATATACTTTGGGAAGATTCACAAATTCTCGAAGAGGAACCGGAAGAGGAGGAACCAGAAGAAGAGGAATCGGAAGAAGAGGAACAAGAAGAGGAGGAATCGGAAGAGGAGGAACAGGAAGAAGAAGAGGTTCCGGAGGAAGAAATATTGATACCTACAGTAAATCGATTAAATAAAAGAAAATCCTCAACCAACGGACCAAAGTCAATAATGGTCAATGGTGTTTCCGCCGAGGAAGCAAAATATTGGGAAGATTACCAATTTATCGATGAATCGGATCCCGATGAGGATTCCGATGATGTTATAGAAATTACCTCGACCAATTTAATAAAGCAAAAGAAAATAATAAGGGAAAAGGTATAAAAATAGAGAAACCTGATTCCAGCCCCGATGAACTTTATATGTATCGGCAACGTCCGTATTTCCTAAAATGTAACAATAACCCGGGAACCTCTAAACCACCAGGTTTTTCTAAACCATTGTGGAAAACGACAGCTCGTATTAGGGGAGCATCATATATCCCTAGGAAATTAGCAAAACGAACCAAGTCCGAAGAAGAAGAAACGAGTGAGTCGGATTAAAGAGTTGTAATCATGTTGTGTAATATATGTAATATAGTGTGCTTGTGCTTTTTTGATAAATGTAAAATTGCTTGTATTGTTTGTTAATTATCTTTTATGAATCTAACCCTCGTCTATTTTTACAGTATAAAAACACAAAATGGACGTTAAGGGTAAACAACCGAATATTTTAGAAGACCTACCAGAGGATATGATTGATGAAATCTTGTCTAGAGTCGGTCAGAATTCATCAGCACAATTAGTTATGGCGAAATTAACTTGTCAAACATTTGAAAGACTTTCCAGAAATGTCTTAGTTTATAAAAGGCTTTCCTTTGATAGGTGGGGTATATCACATTGGGGAGACCGTAAGTTACGCCGTGTTTTCTTTAAAGCGTTAAATGCGGGGAACCCAAATGCAATTTTTTGCTACGGATTAAGAACCTATTTTGACTCAACATATCCCAACATAGGATTTCGTGAATTAGAAAGAGCTTCTAACATGCAACATAAAGAAGCATGTTATGCTTACGGGTTAGTGATGTTCGCTTCTCACCAAAGTGAGAAAAAGAACATCGGATTACAACTATTAAATGAAACATTCCCACAAGTGACGGACTCAGTAGTTGGGGTAAGAAATAAGGTTTTTAGATTGCTACGAGGCTGTTGGGCATTACGAAATCCTCGTCCTTTTGACGACATTACAACATGCTGCCTAGCCAATGGTCATAACGGTTACTTTTCACAAGATCAAGGATGGGAAGTCATTTTAGTAAAACCAGAATGCATGACCTGTTTCTGGACTTATGAATTACGTGTCTTTATTGCCTTTGCTGAACAACTTGCGTATTAATTAGAATTACCTTTATAGCTGCCGTGCAGCAAGTTATTATGTCCTATATTTCATCCTATATGTATAATAGTGGTATTGTATGTTTGTAAAATATTGTATAAAAGTTTGAACGTGAAATATTATTGTAATAAGTTTTTCATATAGAATCGTAGTAGTTGAATTGTATAATAGCTACTAAGTATGAACTTAACGGGTAGGTACTACCCGAATTAAAACTATAAAATGCTAATATGAAGAAAAAGCTTTTATAAATAAGTTCATATTATGCTACGAAATACTATTGACTACTCTTAAATTTTATATGATTAACTCAATTCTTTTGGGCTATTTTTGAAGGAAATGGCACCGGCAACTCGTCAGAATTTGAACATGAGCGAGGTAGACTTCCGTGTTTTCCTTGCAGCAAACATAGCCGCAGTACAGGCTGCGATGCAAAATAACAATAACTCTAGATCTAGCAGTGGAACTAATTCCACAAGAAATCGTGTAGGATGCTCCTACAAAGAATTCACTGCCTGCAAACCTTTGGAATTTGATGGAACTGAAGGACCAATTGGATTGAAACGGTGGACCGGGAAGGTCGAATCGGTGTTTGCCATAAGTAAGTGTACTGAAGAAGAAAAAGTTAAGTACGCTACGCATACCTTCACAGGTACTGCGTTAACATGGTGGAACACCTATCTTGAACAGGTAGGACAAAATGCTGCTTACGCACTACCATGGTCGGCATTCAAGCAATTGATGAACGAGCAGTACCGTCCTAGAAACGAAGTCAATAAACTCAAGGTAGAACTTAGAGAGTTACGAACACAAGGGTTCGACATTACCACATATGAACGATGATTCACAGAGTTGTGCCTATTGTGTCCGGGAGCGTTCGAAGATGAAGAAGAGAAGATCAACGCGTTTGTAAAAGGGTTACCAGTAAGGATTCAAGAAGATGTGAGTTCACACGAGCCCGCTTCCATACAGAAGGCAAGTCGAATGGCTCATAAACTCATAAATCAGATTGAGGGGAGAATTAAAGAGCAGGCGGCCGAAGAAGCCAACACAAAACAACTCAAGAGAAAGTGAGAAGAAACCAGTGACAAGGGTCACCATTACAACAACAACAACAATCACAACCATAATCACAACAACAATTATAACAACCACAACAACAATCGCAACAATAACCGTAATCCTAACAATAACTACAACAAACATCCCAACAACAGCAACAACTACAGCAACCGTTTCAACAACAATAACAATCCCAACAACAACCTCAATAACAACAAACAACAGAAACAACCATGCATCAGGTGTGCAGAGTATCATCCGAATGCGTTCTGCACAACATTTTGCACCAAGTGTAAGAGAGGTGGTCATGGCGCGGCAAAATGTGAGGTTTACGGACCAAAGAACAACAAAAATAAAGAAACAAATAATGTCGGAAAAAATAATGCCGACGTAGTTTGTTATAAATGTGAAAAATCGGGTCACATTATTAGAAATTGCCCAAACCAAGGAAATACTAATGGGCAAGGCCGCGGAAGAGTTTTCAATATTAATGCGACAGAAGCGCAGGAAGACTCGGAGGTTGTTACGGGTACGTTTCTTATTGAAAATAAATCTGCTTATGTTTTATTTGATTCGTGTGCGGATAGAAGCTATATGAGTAGATATTTTTGTGCTAAATTAAGTTGCCCATTAACGCCTTTGGATAGTAAATTTTTACTCGAATTAGCAAACGGTAAATTAATTTCAGCAGATAATATATGTCGGGAGAGAGAAATTAAACTGGGGGATGAAACGTTTAAAATTGATTTAATACCAGTCTAGTTAGGGAGTTTTGATGTAATAATTAGCATGTACTGGTTGAAAAAGGTGAGAGTAGAGGTCGTTTGTTACAAAAATGCGATTCGCATTATGCGTGAAAAAGGAAAACCTTTAATGGTGTACGGAGAAAAGAACAACGCGAAATTAAATCTTATTAGTAGTTTGAAGGTGCAAAAACTAATAAGAAAAGGTTGTTACGTCATTCTAGCACACATCGAGGAAGTTAAACCTGAAGAAAAGAACATCAGTGATGTTCTCGTCGCAAAAGAATTTCCCGATGTATTTTCGAAAGAATTACCGGGATTACCCCCACATCGATCCGTTGAATTTCAAATAGTCCTTGTACCAGGAGCTGCACCAATAGCTCGTGCTCCATACAGACTTGCACCCAGCGAAATGAAGGAACTTTAAAGCCAATTACAAGAACTACTAGAGCGTGGTTTCATACGACCAAGTACATCACCATGGGGAGCTAATGTTTTGTTTGTCAAAAAGAAGGATGGTACATTCAGGTTGTGTATCGACTACCGAGAGTTGAACAAACTTACCATCAAGAACCGTTACCCACTACCGAGAATCGACGACTTATTTTATCAATTACAAGGCTCATCAGTTTATTCGAAGATTGATTTACGTTCTGGGTATCATCAAATGCGGGTGAAGGAGGACGATATTCTGAAGACTGCTTTCAGAACGCGTTACGGTCATTACAAGTTTATGGTTATGCCGTTTGGATTGACTAACGCACCAGCTGTGTTCATGGACCTCATGAACCATGTATCTTCCAGATATACGCGTATAATATCACATGAAACGTGTATCTTCCAGATATACGTGTTCCGCCAACGCATACGTATTAATACAGTACTGGTACGAATACTGTTTAAATCCAAGTTTTAATTAAATCTTTTATTATTACTTTTAAGTATTTAATTTATAATTAGTATAATTAATATAATTTCCTTTCATCCATCTTTAATTTAATTAAAACTTATTATTTAGTTAATTTAAGTAAATTTGTATTTTATTTTATTGTTTAAAACACATTCCTAATCATTTAGTTTTATTAAAAATTATTGTTGTACTTATTACCATTTAGTAATAAAATTGTTCTATCACAAATAACATAGTTTCAATTAGTTCACTTTTAAGTTAATGATTATAAATCATGTAATCTTGTAATTTTAATTAATAAGTAGTTTAATTAAATTAAGATTAAGTTATATTTTATTATTATTATGTTAAATATAAATTCCTAATCTAATACCCCCTTTAAATTAATTTAACTTCAAAGACTATTAAAAACCATTAAACACTCCATCTCCCTGTGGAACGAATCGAATTTTCCTATAAAACTAAACTACGCGGATATGACTAGTTGCCTATATATGTGTGAAATCAACCCGAATTCATTAAAACAACATATATATATATAATAAAACAATTCGTGTAACAAAATCGCTCAAATCCGTTCATAAATAAAGGTATAGTTTCACCACATCAACTTTTTGGCGCCGCTGCCGGGGAGTTGGCAGTTGAATAAATAGATAATTTTTCTGATTCGTAGTAGTAGTTGGATTTGTACGTGGACTGGGTTATTGGAGCCACACAGTACCAAATTATATTGGGACCAAACGAATCATGCCCCTCTGCTGCATCTTTTGGCTATTCGAAACGTGAGCAAAATCAGAAGGAAAATCTGTTTGTTTAAAGGTTTTTATCATTGTTTTTATGTTATTCGATCCTTTTGAAGGAATTCAATTCTTAGAAAAGCTTTTGGTGTTATGATTGCATAATAGAAATTAATGCATGAATTTACGTTCTTCCAACACTGATTTAACTCCTTCATATCCTGGACCCGAAAGGGAATTTCACGAACGTTTAAGAGCTCAAGAAGTAGAGTCTCTCGCTGAGGGTTTAGAATCACTTTCATTAAATTCTAACTCTGAACCAGTTATTCAACCAATCATAGAGCCAGTTATTAAAGAACAAGAAGAGATGGCTGCTACAAATCAAACGATGGATGCATTAATGAAGGCAACAAGAACAGGTCAAGGCCACGCAATTATTTAACCTACGATGACTGACGGCTTTGAAATAAAGGGTCAATTTCTCCACATGGTGACTAATACATGCCAATTCGGTGGAGCTCCAAATGAGGATGCTAACGAGCATCTTCGTAAGTTTGTAAGCATTTGCAAGCTATTCAAGATCAAAGATGTCTCCGATGAAGTCGCATGTTTAAAAATCTTTCCATGGTCACTAAAGGATGATGCAAGAGATTGGCTAGACTCATTACCAGAAGGTTATATTGAAGATTGGAATGATATGATAGACAAGTTTTTGTCAGAATTCTTCCCTGTTTCAAAAGCAGCAAAGTTGCAAAGTGATATAAATCACTTCAAGCAAAAGCCTAATGAGACTCTTTATGAAGCTTGGACCCGATTCAATAAAAGTAAAATGTGTTAAAGCCATAAATAGGCCATATACTTTCATTTTTGTCCCATTGTAGGTTATATACCCTAAAAAATACCAATGTAGGTTATATACTCTTAAAAGTTGTATCGATGTACACAAATTTTACAAGTTACCTACTGAACTGGTAAAGTTAATTATTTAACATTTTTTTTTTTTTTTGCATTTTATATGGCTACAAATAGGTCATATACTTTCAGTTTTATTCCAATATAGGCTATATACTTTCAGTTTTGTTCCGATGTAGGCTATATACTTTTAGTTTTGTTCCGATGTATCACCAAAGTCATTCTCCACATAAGATGTCACGTCATCGTTTAGTTGTTTATCCGGTTAATAAGTTTTGTTCATTCATATTAGTACACTTTATGAAAGTATATAGCCTACATTGGTATTTTTCGGAGTATATAGCCTACATTGGCACAAAAATGAAAGTATATGGCCTATTTATGACTTTAACCCTTCAATAAAATGCTTAGAGTATGTCCTCAACACGGATTGAATACATTCCAAAAGGTCCAAATATTCTATAAAGGAGTCAATGTGGCTACTCGAAAGGATATAAATGTTGCAGCAGGAGGATCAATTGTCATACCAGGTCCTAATCCATCTGGACAAAGTCACCAACATCTGGTCCCATTGCGATGATCGACTCCAAATAATGTCTTTAAAATGAGCAAATGCACAGCGGAAGATTTCTTTCATACCTGAGAATAAACATGCTTTCAAGTGTCAACCAAAAAGTTGGTGAGTTCATAGGTTTATCATAAAACAATAAAATTCATCATTTTGATAGACCACAAGATTTAAATCCTGCATGGTACAAATGGGCCCGAATCCTATACCCACCTGTAATGAACATGTGATATCTTTTAAATACAGTACACCTTTCTCGGGTACGAAATCATCTTTCATAAATCTTAGTAACCGTACACATATCTCGTGCACAAAAATTACATGCACATAACTTGTGTATAAAATCATTCTCTCGATACATAACATTCACTTTTCATTGCTTTCATAGCTTGGCTTGGTAACCGACCTTAACATATAATGCGCATAATAATATCCCCAAAACAGAACATCTCGTCTGTATAATAATCATATAAACTTCGAAGTACTAAACACCACGCCCACTAGCCCTTCCGTCTAGTGAACATTCTAGGTGGGGGTGTTAAACCCGGTAGCTACCTTTAGGATTCGCGTCAATTAGGCGTGCACTAATTCTCAAAATTAGTGATGTTCCCTAATTCTTAGGTTACCAAGCAATAATAATCAGGGAAAACTATTCATATCAATTGTGACAATTATCACGTCCACATAATTCAATGGTGGCAATTATCACGTCCACATAATTCATTCGAGGAATGTTTTGCTTGTGTCTATCTCGTCAAACATTTATAAAAGTATTTCATGTATTCGCAGTTCAAAATGTATTTCAAAAGCATTTAATAAAGCAGTTGTAAAAGTAGCGCATGTATTCTCAGTCCCAAAAATGTAAAGAGTAAAAGGGAATCAAATAAACTCACAATACGATATTTTGTAGTAAAAACATGCATACGACGGAATTGAACAATGCAAGGTTGGACTTGGATTCACGAACCTATATCAGTTGTATATATATTAACACATATAATTGTAATCGAACAATTTTACATATTACTATTAATTGTTATTTTAGTAATTTATATGTTTTATTAATAACTTAACTAGCTATTTTTATTCTATATACTTTAGATACATAATTAGTATTTATTATAAAAATATTAATATAGTTATGTTATATGTGTTAAATATGGTTTTATATAACTAATAGTTATTTGATAGAATAATATTGATAATAATAATAAATAAAAGTTGTTTTATTTTACTATAATAATAATAATAGTTATTATGATAATAATATTGATAATATAAAAAATATTAATATTAATGTCAAAATATTAATAATGATGGTAATAATAATAATTTTGATAAAAATGATAATATCTCTAATAATGGTAATAATAATAGTAAAAATGATACTTTTAATATAAAAAAATGGTGCTAATAATAATGATATTATTAATAATAATTTTAATAATAATAATAATAATAATAATAATAATAATAATAATAATAATAATAATAATAATAATAATAATAAATAGATAAATAACTACCTCAAGGGAGTAGCCCTAAAAATAATGCCCAAGTCCGAGTATGAACCCGCGACGTCCCGCTAATCCGATAATATCCTTAACCATTGAGCTACTAGTTCAATCTTGGTTTAAACTCCATATTTATTTTATTTAACCCATATTTCCACCCTTAACTATATTTCTAACAAAAAAATGTCGCCCCCAAGTCTCGAACCCTTCACCTCTGGTTCCCATATCACACGCCTAACCATCACTCCAATTGTGTTTTTCTATTTCAATTCATAACTTAATTCTATTAAACCATTAACCCGTCTATCTTCTTCTTCTTCTTCTTTATCAAAACCAAACTTTATCGTCATCCTTCCATGATCTCCTAATCGTGATTATCATCACCATATAACTTACTCATTTCGTACATCATCATTAATCATTAACATCATAATCATCTTGTATCTCTTAGTCCCATACGAACTATCATCGAAAACCCAAACCAACAATTCTCTTGCATCACTTCAAAAGATCCCTTAAAGAGAACTTGCCAGCTCATCCCCCACAAACCAATTGATTCGTAACATTTCATGTATCATTCCATTATCTCACCGCTGTATTGCTTAGCGCCACTTTATTTATTTTTATTTTTTTATAGTGATTCATTTGTCTGCAAGACCCTACATTCACACATGGATCCCGTAATCTTAATGCTTTTTAATAATACTTCACTACATCCAAGTGGGAGATTTCAAAAACATTTCTATTATATATACCTGATGGTACGTGATTTAAGAGGGAAACATATTTGGGTCCACCAAAATATAATTCGAAATTACTAGTGATCTATGACATTGCTTTTGGAATTTGCCATGAGGTAAGCATTAGGAATAAAGATTTCGATGGTTCCCCACTATCCTAATATGATGATACCTGTCGACCATATTAGAAAGAAAAAATAGGACATGGAAAGCTATCCATTAATGCCACAAGGTATTCGCTTAAATAAAAGGAAAGGTGGTCTTAAATAATCAAATTCATATAGTGGGCATCGAAAGTTGTCTTCTTTATTTAAATTAATTGTTCCACTCATTATATCAATTGTCCACAATCGCTTTTGAGTGAGTCTCCCCAACAGTCACACGCATGAAGTATATATATATATATATATATATATATATATATATATATATATATATATATATATATATATATATATATATATATATATATATATATATATATATATATATATATATATATATATATATCCTTTCTTTTCAATAAACACTGTCGAACAAAGAGACATAAATATGGCAGTGTTTGTATCGGTTTAATAGATGGCGATTTTGCAGAAGGTGTAGGCTATTTTTTGTGGTTTTTCCTGGGTAGATTACAGTGGTGTAATTAAGGAAATAAATGCAATAATAGTTAATGATTGTGGTGGCGCTCGATGAGTTGATGATGGGTGGGTTTATTGTGGTGTTTTGCAGACAGACAACAAAAATGCAAAAGTAAAAGGGTTTGAAGATGGTGTTGTTTTAATGGGTTTTGAGTAAATTATAACAATAAGGTGGTCATCTTAGTGTTATAAGAAGTGGTGGTGTTCTTGGGTTCGGTTGCAGCAAGACTTATATAGCAGTAGTAGTATGCAGTAAACAGAAACAGGAGACATCGAGTTTTACAAGTGACTTACCTAAATAAGCGAGAAAGAAAAGAGAAGCTAAAGAGGTAAAGGTTGGTGGCGATTGATGATTGATCTCGACAACAACAAACAACAACAAAATGAAACAAATTCAAAAGTTGTGATTGTTGCGGTTTAACCGAATAGTAGTAGAAGAAAATATAAAGGTATGTGCTTTATGATCATGGTGTGGTGGCGAGTGTAGGAACCCGGTGGTGGATGATGGAGTTAAGGGTGGTGTGAATGGTTGCTTCGGTTGACACAAGATGTAAAAGAAAAGTGATAGATGGTTTTTGTTACATGTATGTATATGCTTATATATATAGATATTAGGTAGAGTAGATAACAGTTAGTTAACATGGAATCTAGATTTTTAATAAGTGTCCAGTAGTGTTCTTAGTCTAATTCCTCTGATTGAAAAACAAGTGGAGGAACAGACAAACAGAATAATATGCAATCAATTAAGCACAGTATGCACACAGTATCTAATAGTAATTTTTTGTTCAAGCAGCCATGGAATTAGATTTTTGTGCCGACAGTTTTCACGGACTGTGTATCGTTCACTATTTGAAATCAGTGGCGGATAAAAGTCTTCAGAAAAATCTCAAATTTTTAAATTAACTATATTTATTTATTTTGGTCATTATGGTATAAAATTTGATTATTAATTTATTAAATAAAAACTACATCAACTGTCCCTCTCATTTATGGGTAAAATATAAAAAGTGTTAAAACTTAACAAATAGTTCCTAAATACATTTTTAATAAGCCTAAAATTTATAGAACTCATTTTTGGATCACCGTTTATTTTTAAAATAATATAAGTTTGAATTTAACTTACTTAATATCAATCAGAACATCAAACGAGTATTACAATCATTTAATATTTATTTTTAATATACTTTATTTATATATAGAGATATATTTTAAATAATAATTATTATAGTATCCTATTTTTATTTTAATAATTTTTAATAACAACAACATATAGTACTTCAAATTATATTTCGAATTATTATTTATATATACATACTCACATATCTATTTACAATTAATTGTACGTGAATCGTCGAGAGCAATCGAAGTTCAATTGAATATATGAACATCGTTCCAAAATTTTCTAGACCCAACATTACATACTTTGCTTATCGTATCGAAATTATATAAAGATTAATTTTAAATTTAGTCGGAAATTTCTGGGTCGTCACAGTACCTACCCGTTAAAGAAATTTCGTCCCGAAATTTGATTGGGATCGTCATGGCAGACAATAGGTATGTTTTCATGATGCATATAAATTGATAAGATAGAATTTTATTACCATATAGTAATATGGATAAAATAATTCGATTACTCGAAGAGTACGAGTGAAGTTGTCACCAAAGATTTAGATAGAGATTTTACTTTTTGACGTATTCGCGGTGGATTTCCAAAATTAGAGGAATTTAAATAAAATCCTCGTAATAAGATTTGATTCTTCGATAATTAAGGAAATTAGGATCATCTTTGGTTAAATGCGATAATCTATTTTGATTGTTCTGTCAGATATTTCACTATAAATCCACTATCTTTATTTCCTTTATATTTTGGAGTTCTATCCTCTTGTTTTCTCTTCCCTACTTTAAGTCAAGCGAATAATGGTCCAGAATTCGTAGGTATGAAGTTTCGAATGAATATGACTAACGTTCTAAGAGAGAAATCGTAATAGTACAATCCTGATTGGTTAAATTACCAGAATTTAAGAGAAAAGATAGAACTATCAGAAATATATGTTCTCAATATGTTTGGAGATTAGCTAGATTGTAAGAGTCGTGTAACATGGCACATGATGACGTTATAATCTGTGAATCATCACGTTCCATTAGAAACTCAGCATGACTTACTGTAATATAATCACGTTGATCAAGTGTCATTATATTATACTAACTCATGCATCAATTTCCAACACTACTTCAAAACATTCATATTTTAAATTCAAAGGTTTACAGAATATAGAAACTAAAATAGTTTCCTTTTATGAGATAACACAGATAGTGCGTAGAGATAATTAATATCGAACGAGAATATTTATGAAGATATCTTCAGAAATATTGAGGATATTAATAATGAAAGATACGATAATATCTTAGAATTTTAGAATCAAATTGTGATGAAAAAATTCATTCACAATGATTTATAGCGATTAAGGAGCAAGGTATTCGTTAAAGATTTCATCAGGAACAGAATCATCATGATTCTTTATGTATAAGTTTAGTCCTGGTGATTTGTTCAGAGTTTCAGGATGAGAGATCATAATTCTAAGGGATAAATGTTATATGTATATATAACTTTTGATGTAAAAACGCTGCAAGATTTAAAATACTGATTGCTGATTTCCAGATACTTGGTATGGCAATTCTCGTTACAAGATACGGATAGGGTTTTGATAAATATAATGATTTTTCGAAAAGTCAAAGATCGACGAAGTTGTTGGTAAGTTTACTGCTAATGTGGTGGAATATAAACGATTTCCCATTAACGATACAAGAGCAAGCACATATATCAAGGTTATAATAAGGCTAATTCGAAAGAAAGTTGAAGTTGATTTGTTGGAGCTGTGACAAAATTGGCTAATTTGAAAAGGAATTGCAAAGTGATTTTTGGTAATAACAACGGTAAAGGAATTAGCACAGTTACGTGTTAAACGTTTACTCAGATTCCGTGAGTTTTTAGGTGCATAATTATATGCATCAATCTTTTCTTCCGTAGATGAAGTGCACTCTCGATTGAAATGTTTTCAAGAATCATGAAAGGTTTGAACGTGGATTGTAATCGTCAAGATACAAATGAGGTTTAAGATGAAATCAAGTGGCAAACTTGAAGAATTGTTTAGTTTCATATGTTATAATCAATATTTTAATTCATTTTAATTGTCCAATGTTGGCAGTCTATAGTCGATAGTCCACAGTTAACAGTCCAATAATTTATATATAGTTTAATATATAATATTCGAATTAATTAATACGTACGTGTACATGTCTCAGACTCGATCACAACTCAAAGTATATATATTATTTAAAATCAACCTCAACCTTGTATAGAGAACTTGATCATTATTGCATATAGAGTGTCTATGGTGATTCCAAATAATATATATAGATGTGTCGATATGATATGTCAAAACCTTGTATACGTGTCCCGATATTTAAAGTGCGTAAAATAAATAACAGAAATTAAATGACAATAAATAAAACTGCGAGAATTTAAATTGCGATAATTAAATTGCGATAATTAAATTGTGATAAATAAATGTAATAAGAAATTAACAGTTAGCTAGGAACAGTTAGCTAGGAATAGTTAGCGTGGATTCTTAACAAAATTTCTCATAGTTAATTTTGTCTGTTTCTAACAAATTTTAATTTGTCCAATGTTTTCTTCATTATGCCACTTGTTGGATTCTGATAGGTTAAAATCCAAATATGAAATTGAATGAAAATGGTTATTCTGTGGTGAATATAATACATATATCTGTGAATGTAAGTAGGATAGTAAATGACTGTTGAATCAGATTCAAAGAATGTACAATGTAACTTAGTAATGTGAAATCTAAATATTCCTCGGGTATTACCTACCCGTTAAAATATTTCCACCATTAACAGTTTGTACAAAAGAATTTTTAATTACAATCTTTATGAAAATATACTTGCATATATATTTTCTTCAGATGTAATCATGGATTTAATGAGTCAATATGATATTAAACTCATTTGATTTACCATTAGAACAAGAATATATAATCTCTAAAACATTAAAGATTACATAATCGTCATGTCGAACGAAGATAAATGCTGTAGAACGTCATGTAGAACGATGATTATGCTCGAGGTACAGATTGAGATGTTGAGGCATGTGATGTTGAAACTTGGTTTGTTGGTGGTACTGGTGTTGCT
This sequence comes from Rutidosis leptorrhynchoides, assembly GCF_046630445.1. Classification (NCBI taxonomy): domain Eukaryota; kingdom Viridiplantae; phylum Streptophyta; class Magnoliopsida; order Asterales; family Asteraceae; genus Rutidosis; species Rutidosis leptorrhynchoides. The sequence goes on from NC_092335.1 coordinate 32,786,466, forward strand.
GGTGCTGTTGTTGAAGCTGGTAAGTTTTGCACCATATTCTCCAAATTGATTACTCTAGTGCGAAATTCGTTGACTTCTTCTATTATTCCGGGATGATTGTCGGTTGGAACGAGCGGATGAATAAGGTTTAGAATTTTAAATAGAATATAATCGTGGAGAGATATTCGGGAAATGAGAGTGTAAATGGTATTTCGGATTGGTTCGCCGGTGAATGCTTCAGGTTCTTCGCCCAGAGGACAATATGGTGGATGAAAGGGATCTCTTCTTCTTGTCTCCAATGATTAAGTAGACTACGAACCCATCAAATGAATTGAAGATGACTAGTTGGTTGATCCATTTCGTTTACACTACTTTCAGAGCTTAGGTGAATATCCATTTCGGAATAGCTGTCGGAATAACTATCAGAATAGCTATCGGAATCTGAGGGACTCGAACTAGTTGAGGGATTCACCTCGTACGATCAGATGAAGGATTTTCGATAAGAAATAGATTATAGGATGTAGATTAGTACCCTGCAATACATAATTTACATATGCATATATAATACTAAAACTCACAATACGATATTTTGTAGTAAAAATATGCATACGACGGAACTGAACAATGCAAGGTTGGACTTGGATTCACGAACCTATATCAGTTGTATATATATTAACACATATAATTGTAATCGAACAATTTTACATATTACTATTAATTGTTATTTTAGTAATTTATATGTTTTATTAATAACTTAACTAGCTATTTTTATTCTATATACTTTAGATACATAATTAGTATTTATTATAAAAATATTAATATAGTTATGTTATATGTGTTAAATATGGTTTTATATAACTAATAGTTATTTGATAGAATAATATTGATAATAATAATAAATAAAAGTTGTTTTATTTTACTATAATAATAATGATAGTTATTATGATAATAATACTGATAATATAAAAAATATTAATATTAATGTCAAAATATTAATAATGATGGTAATAATAATAATTTTGATAAAAATGATAATATCTCTAATAATGGTAATAATAATAGTAAAAATGATACTTTTAATATAAAAAAAATGGTGCTAATAATAATGATATTATTAATAATAATTTTAATAATACTAATAATAATAATAACAATAACAATAATAATAATAATAATAATAATAATAATAATAATAATAATAATAATAATAATAATAATAATAATAATAATAATAATAAATAGATAAATAACTACCTCAAGGGAGTAGCCCTAAAAATAATGCCCAAGTCCGAGTATGAACCCGCGACGTCCCACTAACCCCATAATATCCTTAACCACTGAGCTACTAGTTCAATCTTGGTTTAAACTCCATATTTATTTTATTTAACCCATATTTCCACCCTTAACTATATCTCTAACAAAAAAATGTCGCCCCCAAGTCTCGAACCCTTGACCTCTGGTTCCCATATCACACGCCTAACCATCACTCCAATTGTGTTTTTCTATTTCAATTCAAAACTTAATTCTATTAAACCATTAACCCGTCTATCTTCTTCTTCTTCTTTATCAAAACTAAACTTTATCATCATCCTTCCATGATCTCCTAATCATGATTATCATCACCATATAACTTACTCATTTCGTACATCATCATTAATCATTAACATCATAATCATCTTGTATCTCTTAGTCCCATACGAACTATCATCGATTATCACTCCATTAATATTTTAGTTATATAATTCGGCCCAAAAGAAGCCCCACAAAACGAAAACCCAAACCAACAATTCTCTTGCATCACTTCAAAAGATCCCTTAAAGAGAACTTGCCAGCTCATCCCCCACAAACCAATTGATCCGTAACATTCCATGTATCATTCCATTATCTCACCACTGTATTGCTTAGCGCCACTTTATTTATTTATTTTTTTATAGTGATTCATTTGTCTGCAAGACCCTAAATTCACACATGGATCCTATAATCTTAATGCTTTTTAATAATACTTCACTACATCCAAGTGGGTGATTTCAAAAACATTTCTATTATATATACCTGATGGTAAGTGATTTAAGAGGGAAACATATTTGGGTCCACCAAAATATAATGCGAAATTACTAGTGATCTATGACATTGCTTTTGGAATTTGCCATGAGGTAAGCATTAGGAATAAAGATTTCGATGGTTCCCCACTATCCTAATATGATGATACCTATCGACCATATTAGAAAGAAAAAAAATAGGACATGGAAAGCTATCCATTAATGCCACAAGGTATTCGCTTAAATAAAAGGAAAGGTGGTCTTAAATAATCAAATTCATATAGTGGGCATCGAAAGTTGTCTTCTTTATTTAAATTAATTGTTCCACTCATTATATCAATTGTCCACAATATCTTTTGAGTGAGTCTCCCCAACAGTCACACGCATGAAGTATGTATATATATATATATATATATATATATATATATATATATATATATATATATATATATATATATATATATATATATATATCCTTTCTTTTCAATAAACACTGTCGAACAAAGAGACATAAATATGGCAGTGTTTGTATCGGTTTAATAGATGGCGATTTTGCAGAAGGTGTAGGCTGTTTTTGGTGGTTTTTCCTGGGTAGATTACAGTGGTGTAATCAAGGAAATAAATGCAACAATAGTTAACGATTGTGGTGGTGCTCGATGAGTTGATGATGGGTGGGTTTATTGTGGTGTTTTGCAGACCGACAACAAAAATGCAAAAGTAAAAGGGTTTGAAGATGGTGATGTTTTAACGGGTTTTGAGTAAATTATAACAACAAGGTGGTCATCTTAGTGTTATAAGAAGTGGTGGTGTTCTTGGGTTCGGTTGCAACAAGACTTATATAGCAGTAAACAGAAACAGAAGACATCGAGTTTTACAAGTGACTTACCTAAATAAGCGAGAAAGAAGAGAGAAGCTAAAGAGGTAAAGGTTGGTGGCGGTTGATGATTGATCTCGACAACAACAAACAACAACAAAATGAAACAAATTCAAAAGTTGTGATTGTTGTGGTTTAACCGAATAGTAGTAGAAGAAAATATAAAGGTATGTGCTTTATGATCATGGTGTGGTGGCGAGTGTAGGAACCCGGTGGTGGACGATGGAGTTAAGGGTGGTGTGAATGGTTGCTTCTGTTGACACAAGATGTAAAAGAAAAGTGATAGATGGTTTTTGTTACATGTATGTATATGCTTATATATATATATATATATATATATATATATATATATATATATATATATATATATATATATATATATATATATATATATATATATATATATATATATATATATATATATATATATATATAGATATTAGGTAGAGTAGATAACAGTTAGTTAACATGGAATCTAGATTTTTAATAAGTGTCCAGTAGTGTTCTTAATCTAATTCCTCTGATTGAAAAACAAGTGGTGGAACTGACAAACAGAATAATATATGCAATCAATTAAGCACAGTATGCACACAGTATCTAATATTAATTTTTCGTTCAAGCAGCCATGGAATTAGATTTTTGTGCCGACAGTTTTCACGAACTGTGTATCGTTCACTATTTGAAATCAGTGGCGGATAAAAGTCTTCAGAAAAATCTCAAAATTTTAAATTAACTATATTTATTCATTTTGGTCATTATGGTATAAAATTTGATTATTAATTTATTAAATAAAAACTACATCAACTGTCCCTCTCATTTATGGGTAAAATATAAAAAGTGTTAAAACTTAACTAATAGTTCCTAAATACATTTTTAATAAGCCTAAAATTTATAGAACTCATTTTTGGATCACCGTTTATTTTTAAAATAATATAAGTTTGAATTTAACTTACTTAATATCAATCGGAACATCAAATGAGTATTACAATCATTTAATATTTATTTTTAATATACTTTATTTATATATAGAGATATATTTTAAATAATAATTATTATAGTATCCTATTTTTATTTTAATAATTTTTAATAACAACAACATATAGTACTTCAAATTATATTTTGAATTATTATTTATATATACATACTCACATATCTATTTACAATTAATTGTTCGTGAATCGTCGAAAGCAATCGAAGGTCAATTGAATATATGAACATCATTCCAAAATTTTCTAGACCCAACATTACATACTTTACTTATCGTATCGAAATCATATAAAGATTAATTTTAAATTTAGTCGGAAATTTCCGGGTCGTCACATCAATCATGAAAAAAACGCCCGAAGAAGCTCACACAATCATTGCCGATATAGCAGCACATTCTCATAATTGGCATCAAGAGATGGAGTTCTCTAGATCAACAACTGTTGCTAGTATCGAAAGCAACGATGAAATCGCTGCTTTAAAAGTTCAATTGGCAAATCAAATAAGACAAATTGAGTAGGTGACGAAAGAAATGCATGCTATTAGGGTAGGGTGTGAATTGTGCCAAGGTCCTCACCTTACGAGAGATTGTGATCAAACAACAATGGAAGAGCAAGAAAATTTCTTAGGTTACTTGCGAAAAGGTGAAATGAATTTCAACGATTTTTTGGCGGTTGAAGTAATGAACCGGAAATATCCTCCAATTAACAGCTACCAAATAGGAGGACCTTCAGGTTCAAACAATAATTACCAAGGAGGAAATCCGGTTTACCAAAATAACCGGAATTTCTCAAATCAAAATCAAAGAAATGCACCACCGGGTTACAATCACCTAAACAACTGAAATCAACCTCAACGAAAATACCAAAATAATTTCCAACACAATCAACCACAACCACAAGCACCTATACAACCACAACCCGAGAAGAAATCCGGTTTAGAAGATCTTTTGAGAGATTTTATGGTTAAACACGAGCAGACTACGGAACTTCAAACTCAGTAAATTCGAAATCAACAAGCTACGATACAGAATTTAGAAAGAGATGTTGGAAGGATCTCATAGTTACTATCAGAGAGACCACCAGGCGCTCTCCCCTCAAACTCAAGTGAATCCCAACAACTGTCAAACAAGGAATGAGCAAGTAAACTCCATAACTACGAGAAGTGAGTTAACCGTTAACCTCGATGTCCCAAAGCCTCATGTTCCTATTGCTATTCCAATTCTAAATGAAAAAGATTCTTCCGTGGAAGAGGATAAAGTGCCAACCACAAGTGCACCTAAAACTCAACCACCATTAAAAGAATACAAACATCCAATTCCATATCCACAACGTTTGAAGAAAGATAAATTACAAGCACAGTACAACAAGTTTGCCGAAATGATTAAGCAAATTTGTATCAATGTACCACTTATAGATGTTCTTGCGGGTATGCCAAATTATGGAAGGTTTATCAAGGATCTCATAGCCGATAAAGGTAAATATGAAGAAGTTTCAACCACATTCCTCAATGAGGAATGCTCAGCAATTTTGCAAAAGCAAAAGATGCCGCCAAAACTTGGAGATCCTGGTAGTTTCATTATTCCGTGTCTGATGGGAGATTCAGTAATGTACAATGCATTAGCTGACTTAGGCGCAAGTATCAATCTTATGCCACACTCCTTATACTTAAAACTAAACCTAGGTGATCTAAAACCAACTAGGATGTGTATACGCCTAGTCGATAGAACATTTAACTATCCTATTGGTATTGCTAAAAACCTACCGGTTAAAGTTAATCATTTAATCTTTCCTGCCGATTTCGTTGTCCTTGAAATGGAAGAAGATAGCAAGGTTCCCCTAATTCTAGGGCGACCTTTTCTAAATACCGCCGACGCGATTGTGCATGTTAAAGATAAAAAACTTAGTCTAGGTGTAGGGGAAGATAGACTTACCTTAAACATAGATAAAGCTATGAAACAACCTATCTCCTCCGATGACGAATGTTATAAGGTAGACATTGTTGATTGTTGTGTTGAAAAAGAATTGCAAGAATTACTAAATGTAGATACCTCGAACTTCACCTCAATGAGTGAAAGTATTGAATTTGATGTAGAGCTTGAACTTGACGAATTGTTAAAAGTAGTCATCGATGAAGATTGCGTTGAGGAAGAAATTCCCAAGGAAGATGAACCCTTTGAAGAAATACCCGATGGTAATAGGTTCCAGATAAAATCTTCCTTGGAAGAACCACCCACCTTGGAACTTAAAGAACTCCCGGAACATTTGGAGTATGCTTATCTCCAAGGTACATCACAATTACCTGTTATAATTTCATCAAAACTCTCCGTTAACGAAAAGAGTAGGTTAATGTTCGTTCTAAAAACTCACAAGAAAGCAATTGCTTGGAAAACAACCGATATTCCAGGGATTAACCCCGCTTATTGTACTCATAAGATTCTAATAGAAGAAGATTTTAAACCCGTGGTACAAAGGCAACGAAGGTTAAACCCTAACATGAAAGAAGTTTTCAAGAAGGAGGTAATCAAGTTACTTGATGCCGGGTTAATATACCCTATATCCGATAGCCCATGGGTTAGTCCTGTTCAAGTGGTACCTAAGAAAGGGGGTACAACTGTCATCCTTAATGATAAGAATGAACTCGTTCCTACAAGAACATTCACTGGTTGGAGAGTCTGTATAGACTACCGTCGTTTAAACGACACCACAAGGAAAGATCATTTCCCACTTCCTTATATTGACCAAATGCTAGAACGTTTAGCGGGAAAAGAGTACTATTGTTTCCTTGATGGATTCTCCGGTTATTTTCAAATTCCCATTGATCCAAAAGACCAAGTCAAGACAATTTTTACTTGTCCATTTGGTACATTCGCATACCGACGAATGCCGTTCGGATTATGCAACGCGCCAGGCACCTTTCAAAGGTGTATGATGGCAATATTTCATGACATGATAGAAGGAAGTATGGAAGTCTTTATGGACGATTTCTCTGTTTTTGGAGACTCCTTCAATTGATGCCTTTCTAACCTCGAGCGAATGTTAATTCGTTGTGAGGAATCAAATCTTGTTTTAAATTGGGAAAAATGCCACTTCATGGTGAAGGAAGGCATTGTTTTAGGACACAAGATTTCTCGAGATGGAATGGAAGTAGACAAAGCTAAGATCGATGTAATCTCAAAGCTTCCTCCTCCAACTAACGTTAAACGAATTCGTAGTTTCTTAGGTCATGCGGGATTCTATCGACGATTCATAAAGGACTTTTCCAAAATCGCTCAACCCATGACTAAACTTCTTGAGAAAGATAGTACATTCGACTTGCATGCTATTAGGGTAGGGTGTGAATTGTGCCAAGGTCCTCACCTTACGAGAGATTGTGATCAAACAACAATGGAAGAGCAAGAAAATTTCTTAGGTTACTTGCGAAAAGGTGAAATGAATTTCAACAATTTTTTGGCGGTTGAAGTAATGAACCGGAAATATCCTCCAATTAACAGCTACCAAATAGGAGGACCTTCAGGTTCAAACAATAATTACCAAGGAGGAAATCCGGTTTACCAAAATAACCGGAATTTCTCAAATCAAAATCAAAGAAATGCACCACCGGGTTACAATCACCTAAACAACTGAAATCAACCTCAACGAAATTACCAAAATAATTTCCAACACAATCAACCACAACCACAAGCACCTATACAACCACAACCCGAGAAGAAATCCGGTTTAGAAGATCTTTTGAGAGATTTTATGATTAAACACGAGCAGACTACGGAACTTCAAACTCAGTAAATTCGAAATCAACAAGCTACGATACAGAATTTAGAAAGAGATGTTGGAAGGATCTCATAGTTACTATCAGAGAGACCACCAGGCGCTCTCCCCTCAAACTCAAGTGAATCCCAACAACAGTCAAACAAGGAATGAGCAAGTAAACTCCATAACTACGAGAAGTGAGTTAACCGTTAACCTCGATGTCCCAAAGCCTCATGTTCCTATTGCTATTCCAATTCTAAATGAAAAAGATTCTTCCGTGGAAGAGGATAAAGTGCCAACCACAAGTGCACCTAAAACTCAACCACCATTAAAAGAATACAAACATCCAATTCCATATCCACAACGTTTGAAGAAAGATAAATTACAAGCACAGTACAACAAGTTTGCCGAAATGATTAAGCAAATTTGTATCAATGTACCACTTATAGATGTTCTTGCGGGTATGCCAAATTATGGAAGGTTTATCAAGGATCTCATAGCCGATAAAGGTAAATATGAAGAAGTTTCAACCACATTCCTCAATGAGGAATGCTCAGCAATTTTGCAAAAGCAAAAGATGCCGCCAAAACTTGGAGATCCTGGTAGTTTCATTATTCCGTGTCTGATGGGAGATTCAGTAATGTACAATGCATTAGCTGACTTAGGCGCAAGTATCAATCTTATGCCACACTCCTTATACTTAAAACTAAACCTAGGTGATCTAAAACCAACTAGGATGTGTATACGCCTAGTCGATAGAACATTTAACTATCCTATTGGTATTGCTAAAAACCTACCGGTTAAAGTTAATCATTTAATCTTTCCTGCCGATTTCGTTGTCCTTGAAATGGAAGAAGATAGCAAGGTTTCCCTAATTCTAGGGCGACCTTTTCTAAATACCGCCGACGCAATTGTGCGTGTTAAAGATAAAAAAACTTAGTTTAGGTGTAGGGGAAGATAGACTTACCTTAAACATAGATAAAGCTATGAAACAACCTATCTCCTCCGATGACGAATGTTATAAGGTAGACATTGTTGATTGTTGTGTTGAAAAAGAATTGCAAGAATTACTAAATGTAGATGCCTCGAACTTCACCTCAATGAGTGAAAGTATTGAATTTGATGTAGAGCTTGAACTTGACGAATTGTTAAAAGTAGTCATCGATGAAGATTGCGTTGAGGAAGAAATTCCCAAGGAAGATGAACCCTTTGAAGAAATACCCGATGGTAATAGGTTCCAGATAAAATCTTCCTTGGAACAACCACCCACCTTGGAACTTAAAGAACTCCCGGAACATTTAGAGTATGCTTATCTCCAAGGTACATCACAATTACCTGTTATAATTTCATCAAAACTCTCCGTTAACGAAAAGAGTAGGTTAATGTTCGTTCTAAAAACTCAAAAGAAAGCAATTGCTTGGAAAACAACCGATATTCCAGGGATTAACCCCACTTATTGTACTCATAAGATTCTAATAGAAGAAGATTTTAAACCCGTGGTACAAAGGCAACGAAGGTTAAACCCTAACATGAAAGAAGTTTTCAAGAAGGAGGTAATCAAGTTACTTGATGCCGGGTTAATATACCCTATATCCGATAGCCCATGGGTTAGTCCTGTTCAAGTGGTACCTAAGAAAGGGGGTACAACTGTCATCCTTAATGATAAGAATGAACTCGTTCCTACAAGAACATTCACTGGTTGGAGAGTCTGTATAGACTACCGTCGTTTAAACGACACCACAAGGAAAGATCATTTCCCACTTCCTTATATTGACCAAATGCTAGAACGTTTAGCGGGAAAAGAGTACTATTGTTTCCTTGATGGATTCTCCGGTTATTTTCAAATTCCCATTGATCCAAAATACCAAGTCAAGACAACTTTTACTTGTCCATTTGGTACATTCGCATACCGACGAATGCCGTTCGGATTATGCAACGCGCCAGGCACCTTTCAAAGGTGTATGATGGCAATATTTCATGACATGATAGAAGGAAGTATGGAAGTCTTTATGGACGATTTCTCTGTTTTTGGAGACTCCTTCAATTGATGCCTTTCTAACCTCGAGCGAATGTTAATTCGTTGTGAGGAATCAAATCTTGTTTTAAATTGGGAAAAATGCCACTTCATGGTGAAGGAAGGCATTGTTTTAGGACACAAGATTTCTCGAGATGGAATGGAAGTAGACAAAGCTAAGATCGATGTAATCTCAAAGCTTCCTCCTCCAACTAACGTTAAACGAATTCGTAGTTTCTTAGGTCATGCGGGATTCTATCGACGATTCATAAAGGACTTTTCCAAAATCGCTCAACCCATGACTAAAATTCTTGAGAAAGATAGTACATTCGACTTCAATGACGAATTCTTACAAGCTTTCTCCATTCTAAAAGATAAACTTACGAATGCACCTATCATAGTATCTCCCGATTGGTCCAAACCATTTGAACTAATGTGTGATGCTAGTGATTTCGCACTAGGAGCCGTTTTAGGACAACGCCAAGATAACAAATTTCAACCAACATATTATGCAAGTAAAACACTAATAGAAGCACAATTCAACTATACAACTACCGAAAAAGAACTCCTTGCAATTGTATTTGCTTTTGATAAATTTAGATCATATCTTGTGTTATCCAAAACGATTGTTTTTACCGATCATTCAGCCCTAAAGTACTTGTTCAAGAAACAAGATACAAAACCTAGATTGATACGTTGGATTCTTCTCTTACAAGAATTTGATATAGAAATCAAGGATAAAAAGGGTGCTAAAAATCTCGCTGCTGATCACTTGTCTCGTCTTGAGAATCCCGACCTAGAAAAACTAGATGAGTCAGTTATTCATGACACTTTTCCCGATGAGTTTCTAATGAGAATAGAAACCGAATTTGAAGTTCCATGGTTTGCGGATTTTGCAAACTATCTCGCTGCAGGAGTATTAATTAAAAACCAAACGTACCAACAAAAGAAGAAATTCTTTGCTGATTTAAAGTTTTACTTCTGGGAAAACCCTAATCTTTTTCGAATAGGAGCGGATCAAGTTATTCGCCGATGCGTATATGGTAAAGAAGCTCAACAAATATTGGAGCACTGTCATCAAGGCCTAGCCGGTGGTCATTTCGAACCTAGCTATACAGCTAAGAAGGTTTTTGACTCAGGTTTTTATTGGCCAACCATTTTCAAAGATGCACACCACATGGTTAAAACATGTGATGCATATCAAAGATCCGGTAACATCTCAAAATGGGACGAAATGCCACAAAAAGGCATTCTTGTATGTGAAGTATTTGACATTTGGGGTATTGACTTTATGGGTCCATTTCCCGCATCGAATAAATGCAAATACATCCTTGTGGCAGTTGACTACATTTCTAAATGGGCCGAAGCAAAAGCTTTACCCACAAATGATGCCCGTGTTGTTGTGAACTTCTTTAAAAACCTATTTTCACGTTTTGGGATTCCAAAAGCATTAATCAGTGATCGTGGAACCCATTTTACAAATCAATTACTCGAGAAAGTACTTAAAAAGTACGGAGTTAATCATCATTTCTCAACTTCTTACCACCCTCAAACGAGTGGCCAAGTTGAAAATACAAATCGAGGTCTTAAACGAATTTTAGAAAGAACGGTTAAAAATTATCCTAAAATCTGGCATCGAAAGTTAGATGATGTGCTTTGGGCATTTAGAACTGCATTCAAAACGCCCATTGGTACTACACCTTTCCGATTAATTTATGGTAAGGCGTGTCATCTACCTGTCGAAGTTGAACACAAGGCATATTGGGCTCTAAGAGAATGTAATACTGACCTTGTGGAAGCCGGAGAAAACCGATTCTTACAACTTAATAAATTAGACGAATTAAGTCTACAAGCTTATGAAAACTCTAAAACATACAAAGAGAAAACTAAGAGATGGCACGATGCACGATTAAAAGAAAGGAAAGAATTCGAACAAGGGGATAAAGTATTAGTTTTCCAATCACGTTTTAAGTTTTCACCTGGGAAACTTAGATCCCGGTGGACTGGGCCATATATAATAAAACAGGTTTTTCCATCTGGATATGTAGAGTTAAATAGCAAAGATGGTGGAACTTTCAAGGTGAACGGTCATCGACTCAAGTTATACTTTGACGGAATCAACACTACGGAAAGAGACGAAATCACCTTCTACCCTAAGGACAAGTAAATTCAAGGTAACTTTAAGGTTTTCAACTCCATTCTCAATCTTTAGTTTTATCTTTAAGAGTGGGGTTTGTTCGGTCTTTCCCTAGCAGACCCTAAAGAACTAGTCTTTTTCCTCCATTCTACCTTTTTATTTCTTTTCGTTTTTATTATTTTAATTTATTTATTTTTATTTTATTTTCAAGATGCGCAATCAATATGTCTACAACCACTTCCTTTTAATGTGCGATAATATTTTACCGAGGAATGTGGCATTAGATATAAAAAGTAGATGCGATCAGGCGAGAAAAGAAATAAAGCAAGAACTTAATGAGAAAAATTATGCAAAAGGCAAATCAAAATCAGCTAAGAAGCGTCGAGCGCGTCATTTGGGCAAGTGTGTAAAATGTGGAAAACCGACTCATTACGGAGATTGCCCAAAGAACCAAACGGACTCTAATTACGAGTACGTAACCTTGTGCCGAGAAGGGCCTTTTAAATGTTTAGAGGAAAACCTCTTAAACCAACGAGGGTACACCTATGAAGCCATGGAAGGCGAAATGGTACGACTCTACTACGAGGCGAGTCAACACGGTTTCACCCTCTAAATCTTCTTCTCACCAATTGTATGTTCGTGCATTTTTGTGTGTTTATGTTTTGGTGTGTTTTAGTTTGTATTTGTTTGTTGTGTGTTTTTATTAAAAAGGTCTACCATTTAAAATTGATGAACCTTGAGTTCAACCTGCTTTCATTGAAAACGATAATGTTAAGTGTTACAACTGAATTGTCGTTCTTCAAATTGCACAAAATTTATTGTTGGATTCATAAGATATCTTTTAAATAGTAAACCACAAAAACAAAAGAAAAGTTATTTCTACTAAAAATATACTTTTTTTTTATCAATAACCGTAAAAATATATAACTTGTAAACTTTGTCGTGGGTAATGATAGGTGTAACAACCGAGATTATCTCTACCTAGTTGATAGGAAACAAAGTTTTAAGTTTGAAAATTAGTTGGTTTAAAAGTATACAAAAAAAAAAAAATTATTAAATAGAGTGTATTTTAAATTCATGTAATTTTTATTTTTCATGTACTTGTTTTAAAATTTTAAAGCATTAATCTTTTAATTTTATTAAAAATTTGAAAAATTTGAAGAAAAAAATAAATAAATAGAGTGTTTTGTTTTATTTCAATTTTGTTTTCGAAAAATATTAAAACTTTAACTTTTAATGAATTAAATTTTATAAATTGAATTTAAAAATTTATAAACGGATAAAGACTAGGTATAACAATCGAAATTTCCGTTACAACAAATATAAATTTTTAAAAAGATATTTTAAAAATTTGATTACTTATAAAGTTGAAAAAAGGGCCTTAAAGCTTACACGTAACGTGTAGACATCACACGGAACGCGTATAATTAAAAACTACGCGAAACGCGTAGTTCTACGTGGAACGCGTAATTAGAAAATCAGAAAACATATCTGATCGAACTCAGCTCTTCTCCTTCACACTTTATTTTTTTTTCTCTGCTTCTGTTTGCTGTGAACGAGAACAAGAGCCAAAAACCAACAAAATCACTTCCATAAACTAAATTAACACACTCAATCTTCTCCAATTCTTAAATCTTTCAACATGCCTAGATTAGTAAGGGTCCTAAACCCATTTTACCACTTGTTCTTCAAGCTTTTCATTATTTATTTTTTTGCTTTAATCCGAATTTTGTGCTTTTTATTGTTGAATTTTGCTTGATTAATGCTATAACTATGTTGTTAGTATGATATTAAACCCGATTAGCATGAGAATTTGATGTTTAATTGATTATTTCAAAGTTAGGGTTTATACATATTGGGAAAAATTGATGAATTGCTATTGAAGTGTGTTATTTTGGTTATAATGAGATGTTTTTAACTGTTTTGATAGTAGTTAGAACCTTTGAACATGAGTTTGATTGTTTGATTTTGTGATTTTAATTTTAGTCTAAATTTGATAATTTTTGTTATTGACATGAATCAAGTATAAATTGTAATGGTGCTAAGGATTATTTGGAAGCTGGAATGCACGCAATGTGATTGAATTGAATTATATATGCTTAGTTCATTGAATGTTTCCACTTGTGAATTAAACTTTGTTTATAAAACTTGATTGATGATTATGAATTTTTTTTGGTTTATTTTTCAACAACAACAACAACAACAAAATCCAATCCCATACGTGTGGGGTATGGGGGAGGTGAGACGTAGACAATCCTTCCTCTATCCTTGAATAAAGAGAAGTCATTTCTCCACCCCGAATGAAACACTCACAAGAGTGAAGAGAGTCCTCCCTCTCCCGATTCGACGAATAAAGAGATTGCTTCCAAGCGGACCTCCGGCCAAAAAATAGGAAAAAAATAAAATAAAAATAAAATAAAATAAAATGAATAAATGAATAAATAAATAAATAAATAAATAAATAATAATAGAAATAATAATAATAAAAATAATATATATATATATATATATATATATATATATATATATATATATATATATATATATATATATATATAATAAAAACTAAAAATAAAATAAAATAAAATACGCCATGAAAATGGTAGAATCAAATTTTCATGGGTTTTAACATGCCTGGAGTTCTATTTGGACTCTAAGCGTCAGTCAAATTTTTGGTTTATTTTTGTTTGTTTTAATTTTTTGAAGTAAAACTTTAAATGTTGTTGAAATATTGGTTCCTGTGGTGTTGAAAACAAGCTTGAATGTTGAATATGGATTCCTTGCTAATATTAACACACCCAATTGGGACGATTTTCTTGTTTTAAAATGTTATGCAGGGATTATTTAGAATGAGAGCTGTAAACCAACAACAAGAAGAGGAACAAGTAACACCACAAATGGAACAACAACTCCAAACCCTACATCCGAACCTGAGATTCCCTAATGATTTACCTCAACGGGTGCAAAAGGTTAAGGACTTACTTTCTCTGATCCATAGAAACATCTCTCTGGTTTACATTGTAGATTGGGCTCCCTTAGGACCACCGGTCAACTTAGATACACAAATCAAGGAGATTTTAAACCAAAGTTTCACAAACGAATTTGGGGTAACTTTGGTTTTTAATGATTTTGAGAGGTTGTTCAGTTTAAATAGTCCTATATATAAAGAATGGTGCTTAGAATTCTATTCTACTGTTAGGATGAACATACACCCAGAAACTATCGATGATACTAATTTTCTACAATTTAGGCTGGGTGGGGTAGATAGAAGAATGTCCCTAAGCGATGTGACTAACGCATTAGGGATTTACACCATCGAGGAAATGTTGACTCCCGATTTTAGGGAGTATATTTTTACTGGGGCTAGATATACAGGTAATTATAATTCTGGGAGAGTTTGGCAATCTTTTACTCGTAGAAATACATATGAGGCCGGCCAAGAATCATACCTAAAGATCACTGATGTTCGGTTTAGAATAATTCATAAATTTATAGCGAACACAATAAACCAAAGATCATTTGGTTATACAGATAAAACTAATTATATTGACCTTTGGTATTTAGATGTGATCAGAGATAAGAAGACTTTTGTTAGTATACCCTATGGAGTTGCCTACTTCTTGGGACATGTAGGTAAAGGTGCTAGAGGATCAAGTGACATGTCGGGGGGTCACTATATCACTTGTTTAGGAAACTGGTTCAGACTCGATCCGAGTGAATCCGTACCTCCAATCATACCGGTAGATCAAGGTGTTAGAGTTCTAGGATTGGATGTTTATAAAATGGCAAAAGCAATACAAGTGAGGGTGGGGTATGTAGTTTAAGACGACAAGCAGTTGTTGCTCCCGCTCCTATGGAAGAAGATGATGAACCTAAGCGAGATACTAGGAGAAGACGGAGACAGCCAGATCAGGCTAGTTCGTCTAATGTAGGTACTTCTGATTTCGATATGTTACAAAATTCGTTTAATTCATTGAGTTTAGATGTAAGGAACTCATATGAAAATTGGGGACAGAGATCAAAAAACCAGTACACTAGTTTGTCTCGGCAATTAGGGGACATTAGGGATACCCAACTAGCTCAGGGTAATATTTTAGAAAACATCCGATATGATCAAAGGGGCCAGGGAGCACAACTTGAGTGGGTACATCATCAGGCATATCTATACGCAGCTAACCCACAGAATTACGCACCCTCAGTCTTTCCTTCATACACCCCATGGCAAGCACCCGGTGATCCTCTACCTCCACCTTATGACCCCAATGCTGCTCTAGCTGCAAGTCAGGATGCCTATCGGCGTTTTTACGAGAAACAACGCCAAAATGAACAGCGGCAGCAACAACAACAGGAAGAGGAAAATCAAGGAGGCCCAGTATGGCCGTTTTTCTAGTTTTTAGTTTTAAAACAATTTTTTTTTATCTTGTTTGTAAAAAATGATTTTTATGGTGTGTGTTAAGTATTTACTTTTACTTTTTTTTTTTTTTTATAAACACAAAAATTTTAAGTGTGGGGTAAAATTTTTGTACTACTAAAGTACAACCCCATCTTTTGTGTGATTAACATGTTTGTTGACAGGTACTTATGATGATGATGCATTTGACATAACGAAACACTACATTTATATTGTGATAAAGGGATTGGATATATTCATACGATAAGCATTTTACAATGTCCAATTACTTAACAAAGGAAGTTCTAAATACTTTGCACTTTTTGTCCTCTCAAATTTATTCATTTAATCTGATTTTATGTAATGAAGGCATTACATAATCTTAAGTGTGGGGTGGGAATATATAAATTCTCGAGAACTTATAACTTGGTGGTTTTTACGAAAAATTTTGAAAATTTTTAAACAAATATATCTAGTCAATTTTTAAGGTAATTATGAGCAATTAAAGACTAGGTGTCAAAAACCGAAATTATTGTCTCCATACATTAAAAATACATAAGTTTATTTGATTAAAATCTATAAAAGAAAACCAAGTATAACAGAATTTATAAACCCATATGTTTAGAACCATTTATCACATGTTTCTATGAAGTTTATTGCAGATATCATTGCTTTGGAATGTATAAACCTGAATATCCCATTAATGCGAGTAATAAAGGATGAATCAAGTCCATCCTTTAAGGAAGTAAAGTCTTCCAATATGACACACTTGCTAACTTATGTTAAAAGATGTAGTCCAGAACAGCTGTAGGTTGACGAAAAATCTTGAAAAGTCATCTCTATCATCAGCTGGAAATCCACCTCACCTCAGCATCAAACAGGGTTTTTGGTGGTCAGACTTATCCTAACCATGAGATGGATCTGTCTCGTACAATGGGGGGGCACATTGCAAATTAGCTTTTAAGACTAATGAATCTAATCCCCAGATGGATGATCTCCGTAAAGATCAACCGCATCTATGTTTGACCGCGATCAACATACATATGCCATAACAAATTGAGGTGTGCAAACTCATGGTTCACCGATGATATTTGGACACGATATAAGTTTCTTCTAAAAACTTATGCTATTTTATGAACTATATTATGTAAAACCATTTTTAGGACATTCAGTTTCAAGTTCCATGATACTTCAATCATGGGGGCGGATAGCTTGCTAATCGCCGACTGAGACTACGGTTTTCAGTTACCCTCAAAAGGTATTTGAGGTTAAAATAGGAAAACGTGTCTAGTGTAAAAACTAGCATGACATTTTATAAAATCATAAAACGTTTTCACAAGGTCCAATTTTCCCTAAAGATCCAAATATTTAAACCTTAATCACGAGTTTCAACTTTGTTTCTGTTGTCAGAATTTCATTTCGTGTGGTGTGCGTGTGATCCAATAAATATTGTGTAGTGTTTCCAATTTATTCCATATAGCGTGTGTTTTTCATTTCGTGTGGCGTGTGTTGTGTGATTTAAGTTTCGACATGGAAAAATATGTAATGTTCCGATTCTATTTAAAAGATGTAATTGCTTGAGGACAAGCAACGTTCAAGTGTGGGGTATTTTGATATTGCTTTAAACATAAATATATTTCGACGCAATATCATTTATATTTCATAGGCTTTTACCGTTTATGAAGACATTCAATGCATAATTCACGAGAAAAAACGACAAAAGCAAACACGAGCTTGAAGTTTGAAGGAACGACGATAAACGACGGATTTAAACCAAATATATATCGAGATAATGTCTACCCGAATGCAAGTTCAAGATGATCGAAGAAAAAGAGTTCAAAAGAAAGTTCCAAGTCAATATATATCAACACGGGGTCAACAGAGAACAAAAATAGAAACAAAAATAAAAATAAAAAACTGCTGTTTACTCTTACGCGGATCGCGTACTTCTGTACGTGGAACGCGTAATGTTATTGCTCTTACGCGAAACGTGTGAACTACTACGCGAAACGCGTAATGTTGAGGCCAGATTCAGATCTAAATTGCAAATGGGATGGTGGCTTTTTATGTTTAATATTAATTCTTTTTCAGTCTTTACAGCAGAAAGTAGATCAAGTCTACCTATTACTTCAAGATATACAATTTAAATACGAGTACTATGAGTTGCAGATAGAGGAGAGACAGACAGAAATACACAAACACATATCAAAAATTATTTTTTAGCCACTGTCTTAGTTTATTTTTCATTTACTCCGTATCAATTACTTCAATTTTCATTTCGTATTAATTTCAAGTTTCAAGATTTAGGATAGTTTCAATATTAAGGGTGTATTGTTCGTGATTAAGGGTATTATTTTTCGAGTGCAAGGGTGTTGTTATTGTAATTTTATACTATTTAAAGTTAATGAAAGTGAAGATTTTCGTAAGTTTATTCCATTAAAATTTTCGTTATCAATTTTTATCGTTATTATTATGTTTGTATATTTATATTTTTATGTTTACCCTAGTATAATGAGTAGCTAAATTTCCATAGTGTTCGCTTAGATGTAGAGCCCCTAGTGAAATAGATTGTTATCATTTGTAAAAATTAAAATGTAACTTAAGTATTTTTAACATTGTGCGTAATTAAAAAGAACCATTATTATGTACTTAGATATTTAACCCTTGTCACTTAATTTATTATATTCAAATAACGAAAGTTATTTTTATTTATATAAATTAAGCTTCAACATTAAAAGTGATTTAGACGAACTTATGAATAAGTTATTAATACTAATTCAGAAATAAAGTTCGGTGGTTTGGGTAACATCATTAGTTACATAATAGTGAAATTGTAAAAAGGGAAACCGTTATGATTTAGGTTTTGGCGAAAGTCAAAACTAGATTGAGTCTCAATTTAAATACTTGGGGAATAGTAACTATCTATATAAGATCAAATGAAAATTAGAATTAATTTAGCTAGTTAAAACTTTATATATTCGAAAGAAAAATATAAAGTTTTATACTAAAACATTTTAATAGAACTTAAATTCAAAACAATCCATGAATCTAGAGGTGAAACATTTAAGTGAACACTCCCATTTATATATTGCAAATAATTATTATTATTATTTATTTACATATTATTATACAGAAAAATTAAAAATATAATCCAAATGCTTCAGTTTAATACTTACTGTTTTGTCACATCGAACATAACATACGCGGATCGCGTATAATATCACATGAAACGTGTATCTTCCAGATATACGCGTTCTGCCAACGCGTACTGTCACGACCCTACTTTTTCCGTTATCTTTTTCCGTTAATTAGTTAACGACCGTTAACTGTTAGTGTGCCACATCATTTCTATGACCTATATTATTATTTGTAATAATATATATATATATATATATATATATATATATATATATATATATATATATATTAATTATTATGTGTTATGTGAATATATGTATTCATATTTTAATTTATACGTTTCTACGTCTCGCGGATTTCCATCCGGCGAATCTTTTCGGTTTTTAAACCAACGGTCGAGCTTTCGGGATTTTTAAATCCTAAATATTTTAAATATGATATTTTATGATCATATTATTATTAGGTGTATTTATATTTATTTTTCGTCGCGCGTTTGTTATCTTTCCGGATTTTTAATCGCGTAAGGGTGTTTTCGCGTTTCGGGCTTCGTTCGGGATTTTGGGCCACAAGGATTTCACCATTTAGCAAAATTGGGCCATGGGGCCCACCCCATGAACCCCCATTTGGCCGAAGTCCACCAAGGGAGAGAGTATACTCCCTTGATTTTTCTTTTTCCACTTCATTTTACAAAATCATTAAACCTAATCCTATTTTGAGCTCTCCTCCTCCCTTCTCCCTTTTAGGCCGTCGCCACCATCACCATTCATCATCATCTTCACCACTTTTTATTGCTTGGATCATCAATTGGCTTGCATAATCGGATTCCTCTCGTCTTTCTCTACGCGATTACATTCTTTGATTCTCGATTTGGGTATAAACCCTAACCCTAGAACTTTTCATTTTTATTTATATTTCTGTATTTTGAGTTTATATTATTAGTATGATGTATATTAGTTGTTGTAATGTTGTTTGGATGCGTAGAATTACTCGTTTGCATATGATTTCGGTTTGTAAATTTTGGACAGCAGTTTGATTCGTGTTTTCTGACTTTGTAACTGATATGAATGTTAAAATAAAGTACATAAATGAGTTCCTCTCATCAAGACATTAATTTTAGACTCCGGATTCATGTCGTTTCGATTCCCGGAGCCCTAGATATGCTTAATTTGATTTTTGTTAAAGATTGAAAGGTGTTCTTGGCATGGACAAGGTTGGGTCCGACTTTGTGACCATCCTTGGTGTCTTTAGGGTGTGTCATTTGTTTAGGACTGATGGTGAGACGAATTTTCATGTTCGGGTCACCTAAATCCGAGCCACGGTTCACCCGTTGTGCCCGAATTACTGTTTTGAGTAAATTGATTTCCCAAATGTTGTCATGGCTGATATCCACGACCTAGGGACTGTTCTTGGAGTGTTCTTGAGTTCATAATTGTGTCGGGTGGTTTGAATAGGTGAAGTTGCATATGTGGCTTGCCCGAAACCGACATCCGGGGCTCAAGATACGACCCGATGAACTTTTAAACTTAAAACTTATGGTTAATGATTTAACTTATGATAAAAATTATGGATTTCATTATTAATTAATTACTTATGATAAAAGAAGTAATTATTATTATTTAAAACTTATGATATAAATATTTATTATATCATTTAATTATTAATTATGATTTAATTAACATTTTAATTAAACTTATGATTAATAATACTTTTATTATTAAAGGAAAATACTTATGATAAGTATTAAATTTGTTTTTGAGAAATTATTAAAAGACTTATAATAAATATTAAATAATTATTTAATTACTATAAGACTTAATTATTATTTAATTATGATTTAATTATTAAATACTTATGATTTAATAATTTTAATTAGAAACTTATGATATGATTAATAATTCATTATTAATTAATAATACTTATGATATGATTTAAAATTTATTATAAATTAATAATATTTATATTATGATTAATATTTAATTAATTAATTAAATACTTATGTTATACTAATTATAACATTTCAACTTATATTAACTTTAATAATTCATTTTATGTAATTAAACTTATGTTAAGACATTATTATACACTTTTGACTTTAAATAACATTATAACCTATGTTATTATTGTAACATACACTTTTAAAATTAATGTTGACTATGTTTGACCAAGGTTGACTTTTGAGTTGACTTTCGGTTGACTTTGACTTTCAGTTGACTTCTGTTGACTTTCTAAATAAGGAAACTTTCCTAACTTCAAAACTTTCTAAAAATAGAACTTTCTAAATTTGGAAACTTTCCAAAAATAGAAACTTTCCAAAAATAGAAACTTTCCAAAAATAGAAACTTTCCAAAAATAGAAACTTTCCAAAAATAGAAACTTTCCTAAAATAGAAAACTTTCCAAAAATGGAAACCTGCTAAAAATAGAAACTTTCCAAAAATAGAAACTTTCCTAAAATAGAAAACTTTCCAAAAATGGAAACCTGCTAAAAATAGAAACTTTCTAAAAATAGTAAGTGTGTGTCCTTATGCTGTTCCAATCAAACCGATGCTTGCTGAGTAATGTTCTATGCCTACTTGCAACATGTACAATAGCTATCATACTAAGACTTGGCCTAAGTTAGTTATTTATTTCGACCTGCTTTATTTATAGGTCGGCGTTGTGATCTTTCTTGATCACTTTACTTTACTTGCTGTTCGCTTGTTTGTGAGATTTCTTCAGTTGCTATTTAAGGTGAGTTATAGTCCCGTTTTTATATACTTTTCAAAGTATACTTTTTGGGATGTGATTACATGCATATTTTTATTTACGGTTAGACACAAGTAACAGTTAAATTTAATTATTCATTGTGAGTTGGACAAAAATATTCCCTAGTCTGGTAACTGTAATCATTGGTTTCTACCGGTGAACGCGAATCCTACGGATAGATTTATCGGGTTTGACAACCCCATTTCGAGCTAGTCGCGCTAGCAATTTATAATCGGAATGTTTAGTACTTCGTAATTTGTTGTAGATACACTGTCCAAGTGTATATTTTTATTGTGTTTGGCAAGGGTAAATAAAGGGTTAAGTGGTTACCAGGTGGCTTATTGATAATGGAATAATGTTTAATGTTTTCTAACATTTTTAAATCTTGTGGTCTAAAGTTTACATATTTATTTAAACCTATAATTCACTCAACCTTTGTGTTGACAGTTTACTTGCATGTTTTCACAGGTACTTGAGTTATTTGATGCTTCCGCTGTCGTTAGAAGAGCCTGCATGCATTTGGGCAGATTTTATTGAAACAATTTATGAAACTTAAGCTTGCATTCTATTTTGGATAATTTAAATTGTGGGTTTGTTGGCAATGTTTTGTGTCAACTTTTGGTTCATTACTATGGTTGGTTGATTTAAACTACTTAATTGGGTTTGTTTCCTTTTTGGGCAACATTTTGAAATAAAAGAATGCAACTTTGTTTATTTAATTCATTTAAGTCCGATCAAGCTATGGGACCAACTGACGGATCCGTTAAGTGTTTTGACGGGGTCGTCACATGTGGTATCAGAGCTCTGGTTGTAGGGAACTAGGCGGTCTTAATGTGGTCAACCCGTGGTTATTAGGGTGCATTAGAGTCTAGTCTACAGCCCGACCTTTTTGCTATAGCATTAATATGCATTTCATTTCGTATAAGTTATATTATTAGCTTTTATATCTTTTTGGTATGTGGTTTGCGGTTTTGCTGTTTGCAGATGTCGACTTCGAGCGATAACTCTGTTGCTGCTCCTGCTCCACCGTCTCCTGCTATACGTCGTGCTAATCAACCAGAGATCGATGATCCTGTTCATTACTATTTTTCTACCATTACTCATATGAACCGGGCTTATAATGAGGTGACACGTATTAACGCCCTTAGTGATTGTTTGCGCACCTTGCCACATAATGAAGTTATGGACGAGATCCGTGCCGACATGGGTAACTTTATCACTTTCAAGCATAGGGTTGAGGATGCGAACCGTAAGCGTGATCGAGAAGTTAATGCTAAGTTCGAGGCTCTCGAGAGCACTGTTCGTGTGTTGAAGGAAGAGTTGGATGTTGTGAAAGGGAAGTTGCGTAAGTATATGGATCCTGCTGAGACTCATGCTGGACCAGCTTATCACACCCGCTCTAAGCGAATGTGATGTGATTATTCATATTGATTATCTATTTCATCAGACTTAATGTCCTTTTTATACATACATTTTGGGTTATGTACGGCGTTTTGCCGAGGATTTTATTAAAATTTTGTTATGGGATATTTTTCATTATGTATGGATGGTTATTTTTATGACATCTATTATCATTATCATGTTTTATTTCTGATGTTGTGGCTCTTGGCATGATATATTATGCGTAATATATGTTCATGTATGTTAGGTGCTATGTATGTTGTATGATGTAATCATAAAATATGTATGCATGTGATGGTTATTTCTATAACAATCATAACTGTCATGTTATTACTCATAGTGTTAGTTGACTAATATCTTAATGGTTAGTCTTTTCGTGTTTTGATCTATTCCTTTATGACACTAGTATTATTCTTGGTAGTAACGGATGTGTTATTCTATTTTGAAGATCATGCCTCCAAGGGAGTCCACTGAAGCGCGTATGCAACGCCTGATCAATGAAGGAATTGCTGCTGCTATGGCAGCAAATGCTAATGTTAACGCCAATGTGAACAACAATGTGAGATGCTCCCACAAAACTTTTATGGCTGGTCGACCCCAAGAATTCAGTGGGTTGGAAGGACCAATAGGGCTTACTCGTTGGTTCGAGAAAATCGAATCTATTTTCAGGGTCAGTCGGGTCCGTGAAGAGGACAAAGTTAGTTTCGCTAGTTGCACTCTCAAGGATAGTGCCTTGACATGGTGGAACAATCTAGTTAGTAGTTTGGGAAGCGATGTAGCTTATGGTTTGGCCTGGAATGATTTTAAGGAAAGATTGATCACCCGCTATAGACCTCGGGGTGAGCTTAAGAAGCTAGAGGTTGAGCTCAAGAATTTGAAAATGCATGGCACCGAGTTAGATGCCTATGAACGAAGGTTTTTCGAGTTAACTTTGCTGTGTCCTAGGGTTTATGCGGATGAGGACCGCAAAATTGAGGCTTACATTGATGGTTTGTCCGAGAAGATTGAACACGGGGTTGAGTCCAGTGAACCCCAGACTATTGAGGCAGCTATGTCTATGGCCCACAAACTTAATGACAAGGTGTTGAGAAGAAGCAAGACTACAGTTGTTGAAAGTAGTGAGGAGGTTGTCAAGAAGGCTGACAATGGGAAACGAAAGTGGGATAACAACCGCAATCAAAACCAGGGTCAGCAGAAGAAACAGGATACCTCAGGTGCTAATAACAGAAATCAGCGGGTGTGCCCTCGTTGCTATAAAGCTCATGATGGTTACTGCACAGTTACTTGTAAGAGGTGCTCTAAGCAAGGGCACATTGCTAAAGATTGTACAGTGCTTTTGCCGGGGTCTGCTACTCCCGCGACTGGTGGTAATAATAATAATGTTGGTAATAGAGGTGGTAACGGTAACGGTAATGGGAAATCGAATAATGGAGGTAATCCAAGGGTTTGTTATGAGTGTGGGAAGCCGGGGCATTTCCGAGATGCTTGTCCCAACAAGAAGACTGCAGAGACTGCACGCGGCCGAGCGTTCAACATTAATGCTAAGGATGCGGAGGAAGATCCTAAGCTTGTTACTGGTATGTTCTCAGTCAATGATTTATCAGTTTATGTGTTATTTGATTCAGGGGCTGATTTAAGTTTCGTGTCGAGTAAATTAAGTCAGAGAATCAAAACGCCGTTAACTCTCTTAGACAATACTTATGTTGTTGAAGTAGCTAATGGTAAGGAACTTACTGCTAAGACTGTACATCGTAAGTGTAACATTAATCTGGGTGGTAGGGATTTCGAGATAGATTTAATACCGATTGAACTTGGTAGTTTTGATATTGTTATTGGTATGGATTGGTTGTCCGCTAACCGTGCCGAGATCGTCTGTTATGATAAGGCTATTCGTGTTACTGATGTTATTGGAGAGCCACTGATGGTCTATGGAGATAAGAAATGCGCACAGTTAAACCTTATTAGCTGTATGAAAGTTCGAAAACATCTCCGCAAAGGCTGTCATGCTATCCTTGCTCATGTTGTTGATCCTAGTAAAGAAGTAAAGAACGTTGATGACGTTCATATTGTTAGGGATTTTCCCGAGGTGTTTCCCGATGACTTACCTGGCCTTCCACCGCAACGCGCAGTAGAATTTTAGATTGATCTTGTTCCCGGCGCTGCTCCTGTAGCACGTGCTCCTTATCATCTTGCACCTTCTGAACTTCAAGAATTGTCAAGTCAACTCCGTGAGTTGTTAGACAAAGGTTTTATTCGTCCTAGTTCGTCCCCTTAGGGAGCTCCTGTTCTGTTTGTTAAGAAGAAGGATGGTTCTTTTCGTTTATGCATTGATTATCGTGAACTGAATAAGCTCACTGTTAAAAATCGTTATCCTCTTCCGAGAATTGATGATCTGTTCGATCAGCTTCAGGGTTCTTCTGTTTATTCAAAAATTGATCTTCGTTCTGGCTATCATCAGTTGCGTGTTAAAGAATCTGATGTTTCAAAAACTGCTTTTCGCACCCGTTACGGTCACTTTGAATTTCTTGTTATGCCGTTCGGATTGACAAATGCACCTGCTGTGTTCATGGACCTCATGAACCGTGTGTGTAGACCCTATCTGGACAAGTTCGTTATAGTTTTCATCGATGACATTCTTATCTATTCTAAGAGTGATGAAGAGCACGAAGAACATTTGAGGTTAGTGCTTGATTTGTTAAAGAAAGAAGAGTTGTACGCTAAGTTCTCTAAGTGTGCTTTTTGGTTAAGAGAAGTTCAGTTCCTTGGTCATATTGTTAGCAAACAAGGAATACAAGTTGATCCTGCTAAAATTGAGGCGATTGAAAAGTGGGAAACTCCGAAAACTCCTACTCAAATTCGTCAGTTCTTAGGATTGGCAGGTTACTATCGAAGGTTCATCCAGGATTTCTCTCGTATAGCGAAACCTCTGACTGCTTTAACGCATAAGGGGAAAAAGTATGAGTGGAAGGATGAACAGGAGAATGCTTTTCAGATTTTGAAGAAGAAACTGACTACCGCTCCGATATTGTCTCTACCGGAAGGTAATGATGATTTTGTTGTTTATTGCGATGCATCACGACAAGGCTATGGTTGCGTTTTGATGCAACGAAAGAAGGTTATTGCGTATGCGTCACGTCAGTTGAAGGTTCACGAACAGAACTATACAACTCATGATTTAGAGTTGGGAGCTGTTATTTTTGCACTGAAGATTTGGAGACACTATCTTTTAGGTGTTAAGTGTACTGTGTACACCGATCATAAGAGTCTTCAACATATTCTCGATAAAAAACATTTGAACATGAGACAACGAAGATGGATTGAGACGTTGAATGATTATGATTGTGACCTTTTGTATCATCCGGGTAAAGCCAATGTTGTGGCTGATGCTTTGAGTCGTAAAGAAAGGGCTGAACCACGAAGGGTTAGAGCTTTGAATATGACAGTTAGATCAAACCTCGTTAGGCAGATTCTTGAGGCACAACAAGAAGCCTTAAAGGAGGAGAATTTCGTGAAAGAGAATGTAGCCAAAGTAGCTAAGAAGTTTGAAGTTCGAGCTGATGGAACTAGATACTTTGCGGGACGTCTTTGGGTTCCGAAGTTTGGAGGTCTTCGACAGTTGATTTTAGATGAGGCTCATAAGTCTAGATACTCTATTCATCCTGGTTCAGGGAAGATGTATCAGGATCTTAAGGAGCTGTATTGGTGGCATAATTTGAAGGGTGACATAGCTAAGTATGTGTCTAAGTGTTTGACCTGTTCTAAGGTCAAAGCTGAACATCAAAAACCGTCCGGATTGTTGGTACAACCAGAGATTCCCGAGTGGAAGTGGGAAGGAATCACTATGGATTTTATCACTAAGTTACCAAGAGTTTCGGGTGGCTACGATGCGATTTGGGTGATTGTAGATCGACTCACTAAGTCGGCTCACTTTTTTCCGATTAGGGAAACAGATTCAATGGAGAAGCTCACTCGTTTGTACTTGAAAGAGATTGTTTCTAGGCATGGTGTTCCTGTATCCATTATTTCGGACCGAGACAGTCGTTTTGTATCGAGGTTTTGGCGATCTTTACAGGAAGCCTTGGGAACTAGATTAGATATGAGCACCGCTTATCATCCTCAAACGGATGGTCAAAGTGAGAGGACCATTCAGACGTTGGAAGATATGTTGCGAGCTTGTGTGATTGATTTTGGGAATGGGTGGGATAAGTATTTGCCGTTAGCTGAGTTTTCTTATAACAACAGTTATCACGCAAGTATTAAAGCCGCACCGTTTGAAGCTTTGTACGGTAGGAAGTGTAGGTCTCCTGTCTGTTGGAATGAGGTTGGGGATGCTCAACTCACGGGTCCAGAAATTATTCATGAGACTACCGAGAAGATTGTACGAATTAAGGAAAGATTGAAAACTGCTAGAAGTCGGCAAAAGAGTTATGCCGACAAAGGAAGGAAAGATGTTGAATTTCAAGTTGGTGATCGTGTTATGTTAAAAGTTTCGCCTTGGAAGGGTGTTATTCGTTTTGGTAAAAGAGGGAAGTTAAGTCCTCGTTTCGTGGGACCGTTTGAGATCATTGAAAGAGTTGGACCGGTGGCTTATCGTTTGAAGTTGCCACAAGAACTCAGTGCTGTTCACGATGTTTTCCATATTTCGAACTTAAAGAAGTGTTTGGCTGAATTTGATCAGACTATTCCTTTGGAGGAACTTCAAGTTGACAAGCAATTGCATTTTATTGAGGATCCAGTTGAGATCATGGACCGAGAGGTTAAGACTCTTAAACAGAGCAGAATTCCTATTGTTCGGGTCCGATGGAACGCTAGACGCGGTCCCGAGTTCACTTGGGAGCGTGAAGACCAAATGAAGCAGAAGTACCCGCATTTGTTCTCAGATGCCGAGCCAACCCCTGCGCCTGCTTAAATTTCGGGACGAAATTTCCGTAACGGGAAGGTACTGTCACGACCCTACTTTTTCCGTTATCTTTTTCCGTTAATTAGTTAACGACCGTTAACTGTTAGTGTGCCACGTCATTTCTATGACCTATATTATTATTTGTAATAATATATATATATATATTAATTATTATGTGTTATGTGAATATATGTATTCATATTTTAATTTATACGTTTCTACGTCTCGCGGATTTCCATCCGGCGAATCTTTTCGGTTTTTAAACCAACGGTCGAGCTTTCGGGATTTTTAAATCCTAAATATTTTAAATATGATATTTTATGATCATATTATTATTAGGTGTATTTATATTTATTTTTCGTCGCGCGTTTGTTATCTTTCCGGATTTTTAATCGCGTAAGCGTGTTTTCGCGTTTCGGGCTTCGTTCGGGATTTCGGGCCACAAGGATTTCACCATTTAGCAAAATTGGGCCATGGGGCCCACCCCATGAACCCCCATTCGGCCGAAGTCCACCAAGGGAGAGAGTATACTCCCTTGATTTTTCTTTTTCCACTTCATTTAACAAAATCATTAAACCTAATTCTATTTTGAGCTCTCCTCCTCCCTTCTCCCTTTTAGGCCGTCGCCACCATCACCATTCATCATCATCTTCACCACTTTTTATTGCTTGGATCATCAATTGGCTTGCATAATCGGATTCCTCTCGTCTTTCTCTACGCGATTACATTATTTGATTCTCGATTTGGGTATAAACCCTAACCCTAGAACTTTTCATTTTTATTTATATTTCTTTATTTTGAGTTTATATTATTAGTATGATGTATATTAGTTGTTGTAATGTTGTTTGGATGCGTAGAATTACTCGTTTGCATATGATTTCGGTTTGTAAATTTTGGACAGCAGTTTGATTCGTGTTTTCTGACTTTGTAACTGATATGAATGTTAAAATAAAGTACATAAATGAGTTCCTCTCATCAAGACATTAATTTTAGACTCCGGATTCATGTCGTTTCGATTCCCGGAGCCCTAGATATGCTTAATTTGATTTTTGTTAAAGATTGAAAGGTGTTCTTGGCATGGACAAGGTTGGGTCCGACTTTGTGACCATCCTTGGTGTCTTTAGGGTGTGTCATTTGGTTAGGACTGATGGTGAGACGAATTTTCATGTTCGGGTCACCTAAATCCGAGCCACGGTTCACCCGTTGTGCCCGAATTACTGTTTTGAGTAAATTGATTTCCCAAATGTTGTCATGGCTGATATCCACGACCTAGGGACTGTTCTTGGAGTGTTCTTGAGTTCATAATTGTGTCGGGTGGTTTGAATAGGTGAAGTTGCATATGTGGCTTGCCCGAAACCGACATTCGGGGCTCAAGATACGACCCGATGAACTTTTAAACTTAAAACTTATGGTTAATGATTTAACTTATGATAAAAATTATGGATTTCAATATTAATTAATTACTTATGATAAAAGAAGTAATTATTATTATTTAAAACTTATGATATAAATATTTATTATATCATTTAATTATTAATTATGATTTAATTAACATTTTAATTAAACTTATGATTAATAATACTTTTATTATTAAAGGAAAATACTTATGATAAGTATTAAATTTGTTTTTGAGAAATTATTAAAAGACTTATAATAAATATTAAATAATTATTTAATTATTATAAGACTTAATTATTATTTAATTATGATTTAATTATTAAATACTTATGATTTAATAATTTTAATTAGAAACTTATGATATGATTAATAATTCATTATTAATTAATAATACTTATGATATGATTTAAAATTTATTATAAATTAATAATATTTATATTATGATTAATATTTAATTAATTAATTAAATACTTATGTTATACTAATTATAACATTTCAACTTATATTAACTTTAATAATTCATTTTATGTAATTAAACTTATGTTAAGACATTATTATACACTTTTGACTTTAAATAACATTGTAACCTATGTTATTATTATAACTTACACTTTTAAAATTAATGTTGACTATGTTTGACCAAGGTTGACTTTTGAGTTGACTTTCGGTTGACTTTGACTTTCAGTTGACTTCTGTTGACTTTCTAAATAAGGAAACTTTCCTAACTTCAAAACTTTCTAAAAATAGAACTTTCTAAATTTGGAAACTTTCCAAAAATAGAAACTTTCCAAAAATAGAAACTTTCCAAAAATAGAAACTTTCCTAAAATAGAAAACTTTCCAAAAATGGAAACCTGCTAAAAATAGAAACTTTCCAAAAATAGAAACTTTCCTAAAATAGAAAACTTTCCAAAAATGGAAACCTGCTAAAAATAGAAACTTTCTAAAAATAGTAAGTGTGTGTCCTTATGCTGTTCCAATCAAACCGATGCTTGCTGAGTAATGTTCTATGCCTACTTGCAACATGTACAATAGCTATCATACTAAGACTTGGCCTAAGTTAGTTATTTATTTCGACCTGCTTTATTTATAGGTCGGCGTTGTGATCTTTCTTGATCACTTTACTTTACTTGCTGTTCGCTTGTTTGTGAGATTTCTTCAGTTGCTATTTAAGGTGAGTTATAGTCCCGTTTTTATATACTTTTCAAAGTATACTTTTTGGGATGTGATTACATGCATATTTTTATTTACGGTTAGACACAAGTAACAGTTAAATTTAATTATTCATTGTGAGTTGGACAAAAATATTCCCTAGTCTGGTAATTGTAATCATTGGTTTCTACCGGTGAACGCGAATCCTACGGATAGATCTATCGGGTTTGACAACCCCATTTCGAGCTAGTCGCGCTAGCAATTTATAATCGGAATGTTTAGTACTTCGTAATTTGTTGTAGATACACTGTCCAAGTGTATATTTTTATTGTGTTTGGCAAGGGTAAATAAAGGGTTAAGTGGTTACCAGGTGGCTCATTGATAATGGAATAATGTTTAATGTTTTCTAACATTTTTAAATCTTGTGGTCTAAAGTTTACATATTTATTTAAACCTATAATTCACTCAACCTTTGTGTTGACAGTTTACTTGCATGTTTTCACAGGTACTTGAGTTATTTGATGCTTCCGCTGTCGTTAGAAGAGTCTGCATGCATTTGGGCAGATTTTATTGAAACAATTTATGAAACTTAAGCTTGCATTCTATTTTGGATAATTTAAATTGTGGGTTTGTTGGCAATGTTTTGTGTCAACTTTTGGTTCATTACTATGGTTGGTTGATTTAAACTACTTAATTGGGTTTGTTTCCTTTTTGGGCAACATTTTGAAATAAAAGAATGCAACTTTGTTTATTTAATTCATTTAAGTCCGATCAAGCTATGTGACCAACTGACGGATCCGTTAAGTGTTTTGACGGGGTCGTCACACGTACGTATTAATACAGTACTGGTACGAATACTGTTTAAATCCAAGTTTTAATTAAATCTTTTATTATTACTTTTAAGTATTTAATTTATAATTAGTATAATTAATATAATTCCCTTTCATCCATCTTTAATTTAATTAAAACTTATTATTTAGTTAATTTAAGTAAATTTGTATTTTATTTTATTGTTTAAAACACATTCCTAATCATTTAGTTTTATTAAAAATTATTGTTGTACTTATTACCATTTAGTAATAAAATTGTTCTATCACAAATAATATAGTTTCAATTAGTTCACTTTTAAGTTAATGATTATAAATCATGTAATCTTGTAATTTTAATTAATAAGTAGTTTAATTAAATTAAGATTAAGTTATATTTTATTATTATTATGCTAAATATAAATTCCTAATCTAAAACCCCTTTCAAATTAGTTTAACTTCAAAGACTATTAAAAACCATTAAACACTCCATCTCCCTGTGGAACGAATCGGATTTTCCTATAAAACTAAACTACGCGGATAGGACTAGTTGTCTATATATGTGTGAAATCAACCCGAATTCATTAAAATACCATATATATAATAAAACAATTCGTGTAACAAAATCTCTCAAATCCGTTCATAAATAAAGGTATAGTTTCACCACATCAATAACCTTGATACCTAAATTGGTAGAGAAATTGATTCCAAAAACCTCCATGAGGAGAATATATAGTCACGTCTCTGCTGAGAGGGATACCATCCTCAATGCTTCACATATGTACTCCTCCATAGTCACAAGAAAATACTCGGTTGGCTGCATATTTTCTAAAAAGTAAACAATTAAATGGTCACCAATAATACCCATCTACCTACTTTAAGACTATCTGTTCCTCTAATCATTTAACTCAAAGTAAAATAAAAAATTCCTCGTCAGATTACTATATAACTTTAAGGCTATCTATTCCACTAATTATGGAACCCAAAGTAGAAACAAAACATTAATCGTACTATATCTGTATCTATACTGATCTTGGAATTGGTTTAAACATTCTCAAAATACACACTTTTTAATACTTTATGGGTCATAAAACTCCAAATTACATAAACTTGGTATTGCATATATTACTATAATATCATGCAGCTTATCAAATATAATCGACATGTAATTTGGGGGCAGTATGAATATCTATACTAATAATTATAACATGATTTGCAAACATTATTATCTTCATTGTATTGCAAATATGAGCTACATGTAATTAAAGGGATGTTTGTCATTTAGTATAAATTTCATGGTCATCAGGCAACCATACATTTCATCAATGCACACAGCATCATAAACATTACGTTTAACAAACTCATGAGGTTAACATTGTGCACATTAGTTGACAGTTGATATGAACAAAGAGTTGACTCTTATATATGTATATTATAGAGTGAATAAATTATCCTCGTACCAATACTGTTGTAAATTGACCCTTTTTTTATATCATCACAATTCACAAGTATTAAAACACCAATGAATTTTAACACAAGGTAGAAAGTAGACACACCTTTTTGCGCAACTTGCACCTCTTACGACCTCTATATTCTTAGCACTTCGCTTTATTTCTACAACAAAGCCAAATCAGTAAATGATGTAGATTAATGACTGAGTACAAGATGGAAAATTAGTTCATTTGTTACCTGATATATGGAGGATGTCATGAATTCATATATGATGTAAGACTTCATTATATACGACATTCTTCTTAGTGTTTACATCACTTCGGCCGAATGTGTATATGGTTGGTCTGCCTTTACGTCTTTGTTGAGGACTGATACGATTGTATGGGAAACTAAATTGGAAAGATAATATATAGTATAATGGATCCTAATATGGTGAGGTATACTAACTGTTTATGGTGTTAGACACATGGCCTGCATTAGCTTCTTGGAAGATTTACTGGCATCATTAGATGGCGGTAATAAATATGGTAGCGCAATGGATAATAGCAGGGTTACTAGTCCCTAATAACAAATAAGAGAATGAATTGTGCCAAATAAGATTTATAATAAGGCCAACAAAAGATTCAGCCATGAATGTACCATGAGCCAATTCAACAGCCAATCATACTAAGGACCATCTTATAAAATCCAAAAACTAATCATTCCTTGGCTCCTGATACATGAATACATAGTACATATATAAAAATGGTCTCCAATTCCGAAAGGATATGCAAAATTAAAAGCATAGTAACTCGATTGAGTTAAGTGAAATTTGAATTATCTAAGCTGACGATAAGATCGTCTATAAAAAAATGAGGGTACTTATAGAATCATCATGATAATGATAGAAATGATGAGAGCTCAAACTTCCCAATCTAAAATGCATATCCACCTAAAGCTATTTAAAGATTAAAGTGTGAAAACACGAATATATATGAATTGTTTGATCAAATAGAGCATTAGATTATGTGCAAAAACTTGCTGAATTATCAAGGCGAAAAACGAAATAAACATCTAAAGAACCATATATGTTCAAAACTCATCTCAAAGATATATTATGGCGGATAAAGTTCCTTAGAGAACTAATCTCACATTCCTAACATAATAGGCCTGAGAAAGTAAAGGCCAGTAACAAATAAGGTCAATGAAACATAAAGTGGAGTACAAATAAGGATGACGATAACTGAGCTAAACTGTATGCCTTAAAATCGATAACCGACCATCGGTTACATTCTCCTAATAAATAAGTTACATCCTCGTACTAAATACACATAGTATTTGACTTCTAATGTGCTATAATTTAGCTATCACAAAGTCTGTTACAACTTACAAACATCAACATGGATTTCAACGTGTTCATTTGGATTACTAAATAAGGAAGACAGATAAAATACTATGTTATATGTAAAATACTGTATGAATATGATCAAATATTGATACAAATAAATAAATAAAAGATTACACAAACCTGATTACGAAGCTTTAGAGTATTAGATGACCAACCACCTTTTAATGTCCCGTCCTAATCCATCTGGACGAATACATTTCCTTTAGTTACATCGCGAGGTACTTGACCTCTATATGATACATTTTACAAACATTGCATTCGTTTTTAAAAGATAAACTTTCATTACATCGAAAGTTGACGGCATGCATACCATTTCATAATATATCCAACTATAATTGACTTAATAATAATCTTGATGAACTCAACGACTCAAATGCAACGTCTTTTGAAATATGTCATGAATGACTCCAAGTAATATCTCTAAAATGAGCAAATGCACAGCGGAAGATTTCTTTCATACCTGAGAATAAACATGCTTTAAAGTGTCAACCAAAAGGTTGGTGAGTTCATTAGTTTATCATAATCAATCATTTCCATTATTTTAATAGACCATAAGATTTTATTTGTTCAATAATCATACACTCGCAAGTGTTTAAAATTCATTCATATGGATTGAACACCTGGTAACCGACATTAACAAAATGCATCTAGAATATCCCCAAATATATAAACATCGAAGTACTAAAGCAGTTCAAATTCTTTGACTGGGGCTTGTCAAGGCCCATAGATCTATCTTTAGGATTCGCGTCAATTGGTGGCAATTATAATAAACACCAATTCTTAGGTTACCAAGTTCAACAAAGGCGATATCCGGTATAACAATTCAACCATATAATGTAGTTTCAGTTACTTGTGTCTATTTCGTAAAACAGTTATAAAACGCATGTATTCTCAGTCCCAAAAATATATATTGCAAAAGCATTTAAAAAGGGAGCAAATGAAACTCACAATACGATATTTTGTAGTAAAAATATGCATACGACGGAACAGAACAATGCAAGGTTGACTTCGGATTCACGAACCTATATCATGTATATATATTAACACATATTATGGTAATCGAACGAATTTATGTATTATTAGTGATATAGTTGTTATTTTAATGTTTCATTAATAACTTAATTAGATATATTTATTTTTATATACTTTAACTAGGTAGTTTATATTTATTACAAAAATATTAATATAGTCATGGTTTATGTCATAAATATATTTTTTATATAGAAAATTCTTTAGTTGTTATATTAATAATACTAATAATAATAATGATAAAAATAATACTACAAATCATGATAAATCTAATAATAATAATAATGATAATTTTAATAATAAAAATGATAAAAATAATAATAGTAAGAATAATAATAATAATGTTAGTAATAATAATAATTTTTGTAAAAATGATAATAATATTAATTGTACTAATAATCTTATTTCTAATATTGATAACAATAATATTTACTAAATATCAACCAACATTAAATAATAATAATAACAATAACAATAATAATGATAATGAAATAATAATAATAATAATAATATAATAATAATAATAATAATAATAATAATAATAATAATAATAATAATAATAATAATAATAATAATAATAATAATAATAGTAAGAGTATTAGTAATAACTACCTCAAAGGAGTAGCTCTAAAAAAATGCCCAAGTCCGAGTTTGAACCCACGACGTCCCGATCACACACTCCCATACCAATGGATCATTCGCTAGTTTCAGTTTTAACCCGTTCGATAATCTAATTAATATGTATTAATCCGTATAGCTTCCTTATACAATATCATCATTGTAACTGTGACGACCCGGAAATTTCCGACCAAATTTAAACTTTAATCTTTATATTATTCCGACACGATAAGCAAAGTTTGTTAAGTTAAATCTCAAGAATTTTAAACTGTGTTCACACATTCATTATAACCTCGACCAAATTCCGACGATTCACGAACCGTTATATATAAATAGATATGTATATGTATATATATATTATAACTTGAGAATATTAATAAAGTATTAAACGTATAATACCTTACAAGAACGTATTTGTTTCAATATGATTTTCGATGAAATTAAAAATATATATTAAATGATTGAATTATCAGAAACATTGAATTATGATTACAAGTCTCTGTTGAGAGGTCCACTATGATTTGAGAAAATCTATTCCTCTTAACGATATTCAGAATAATTTGTAAAGCTATTTATAAATAAAAACAAAAAGTGTCATTTACGAAAGTTAGACAAAAGTTAGTGGAGAATTGGTTTCCATAATATTCTATTAATTTAGTTTCAAAAGTACAAAAAATGTTTTCAGTTTAAAAAGAACTTTATTATTAAAACGTATATATCTTTTATAAATATCTAGAACCACTTTTGACAACTTATTACTTAACCAGTATGATAAAGATAACGATATTTATATTTTATTTTATTAAATATATATAACGATTTAAATTAATATTATATATACTTATACGCGTATTATACGTATATAGTTTTATACTTTTACTATACTTTAACTTTACCTTTACTTTACTTTTATTTTACTTTAACTTTAATAATTCAATTTAATAATTCATACTTTAATAATTCACTTTAATAATTCATACTTTAATAATTTACTTTAATAATTCACTTTAATAATTCATATTTTAATAATTCACTTTAATAATTCACTTTAATAATTCATACTTTAATAATTCACTTTAATAATTCACTTTAATAATTCATACTTTAATAATTCACTTTAATAATTTACTTTAATAATTCATACTTTAATAATTCACTTTAATAATTTACTTTAATAATTCATACTTTAATAATTCATTTTAATAATTCATACTTTAATAATTCAAAAATCTGTTATAAATAGAATTCAATAGGTTTCATTATTTCATAGAAACTTGAAAATATATTTCTCTAAACTCTCTCAATCGAATTACATATATATATTTTCTTTGTATTATTTCAAGATATTATTAGTATACATAAAATATTACGACGGAGTGCTGTCCGAGTGATTTCAAAATAGTTTTTTTGAATGAGTCGAAGCTAAGGAAATTATGGGTTATAGCTATGGAGGTGATGGGTATGGTTCATGGGTATGCTCGTGAGGTCAATCTAGTGTTTATCATCTCCGTTGCGTCTACGTACTTTCCTACAATATTGAATCTCAATATTGATACGTTCGTGAATCCGAGTCCAACCTTGCACTTGTTAAATGACGTTATATGTATTTTTACTACGAAATACAGTATTGTGAGTTTCATTTGCTCCTTTTTAATTGCTTTTGAAATATATATTTTTGAGCTGAGAATACATGCGCTGTTTTATAAATCTTTTACGAAATAGGCACAAGTACTAAAACTAATTCTACGTGGGTTTAAACTAGAAATATACCCTTAGCTTGGTAACATTAAACTACTTGTCTATGTACGGTAGGCGCGAATCCTAAAGATAGATCTATTGGGCCTGACAAACCCCATCCTGACTATGGGATGCTTTAGTACTTCGAGGTTATTTTAAACACACCTGATCTGGTGTACTTCAGAGGGTAAAACATGAACGTTAAGGCTTGTTACCGGGTGCCTACAACTTATAGAATACTTTTATACACTTGCGAGTGTACATATATTTATAAACGGAAATCTTGTGGTCTATTAATATATTGAAATGATTGTTATGATAAACCTATGAACTCACCAACCTTTTGGTTGACACTTTAAAGCATGTTTATTCTCAGGTATTAAAGAAATCTTCCGCTGTGCATTAGCTCATTTTAAGGATATTACTTGGAGTCATTCATGGCATATTTTGAAAGACGTTGCATTCGAGTCATTGAGTTCATCAAGATTATTATTAAGCCAATTATAGTTGGATGTATTATGAAATGGTGTGCATGCCGTCAACTTTCATTGTAAAGGAAGTTTGTCTTTTAAAAACGAATGCAATGTTTGTAAAATGTATCATATAGAGGTCAAATACCTTGCGATGTAATCAACTATTGTGAATCGTTTATAATGTATATGAACGGGTCCTTTCAGTTGGTATCAGAGCGGTGGTCTTAGAGAACCAGGTCTGCATTAGTGTGTCTAACTGATAGTCGTTAGGATGCATTAGTGAGTCTGGACTTCGACCGTGTCTGCATGTCAAAAGTTTTACTCATCATTTTTGTCGGAAATTATCTGCTTATCATTCTTAGTCTAGACACATCTTATTGCATTGATTGCATGAATAGTGTATAGACAAAATTCATATCTTAGCGTATCTGCTAATTCATATCTTAGCGTATCTGTTACTGTAAACTTTGCCTGACATATTCCGTAAATTCCTCCGTAATCTACGAAACCTTTTGCTCTATATAATTTGAATACCACCTGATAGCCGGAAAATTATTTCATATCGAAAAATTCTTTATTCAATCGTACGAAATGGAATTCGTCATTAGTTCAAGTCCCTCGGATTCCGAAATGGAATCCCACTCAAGTTCCGAAAGCAGTGTGACCGGAATGGATCAACCAATTAGTCATCATCTATTCTGGATGAATTGGGGATGAGTTCGTAGCCTCCTTAATCATTGGAGACAAGAAGAAGGTGATCCCTTCCATCCACCACATTGCCCTCTTGGCAAAGAACCTGAAGCACTTACCGGCGAACCTATTCGAAACACCATTTTCTCTCTTATTTCCAGAGTATCTCGTCATGATTATATACTACACCAAATTCTAGATCTTATTTATCCACTCGTCCGAACCGACAATCACCCCGGTGTAATAGAAGAAGTCAACGAGTTTCGCGCTCGGGTAGTGGCTTTGGAGAATATGGTGCAAATGTTACAAACACCAGCAGCAGCACCAACAACATAACCAGTACCACCAGCAACAACATCAATAGTACCATTACCACCACCAACAACAACCGCATCGCAAACCTCAACTTCACAATCTGTCCCATGAGCATCGACGTCATACGCCCTGTAGATACTAAGGAATACCACAACGATGAAGTATTGATTCATAACTTCATTGGGAAAACATTCTATGACGATTATGTAATTTCTAAAGTTTAGAAATTATCTATCCTAGCCTTAACCATAAATTAAGTGAGTTTAATTTAATATTAACTCATTAAATCAATATTACATCTGAAGAAATATACACATATATTTCCTTAAAGACTGTAATAAAATTCTTTTGTACAAAATATTAATTGTGACAAATTTTTTTTAATGGGTAGGTAATACCCGAGAGATATATAAATTCACAATTAATATGTTTCATTCTTCGAATCTGATTCAGCAAATCATCCATTATACTCCCTACTTTCACAACAATATACATTCTTTTATAGAAATCAAAACAACCATACTCATTCAAAAATCTAATTGCATATTCTGATTTTGAAATCGCCGAATTCAATTCAAGTTATAACCGGTATCATCACTCTTAGATTCTTACATCTTTCAAAGCTATACTTTAAATTCAAAACTGTGTTAGAACATCGTATGTATATTAACAATTATAATCTGTGTTCAAGCCCTTCGAAATACCTGAAGACACTTCAAATAATGAACAATCGAGATGATGATCCAACCACATGTTATCCACAGTTACGTACCTGAAAAACTCTTGAAACCAAAGTCATAATTTAACATGTATCCATGTCAGACCTTTTGGCATTTACTAGCTAAAATAACTTTTCAATCCCTTCTAAAAATAGACGGTTTTGTCACAGCTCCAGCAAACCAACTTCAATTGTTCAATCGAATAAGCCTTATTATAATGATTACCTCTTCATCAATATTACCGGGGAACCTTTCATATCTCGCCACATTAGCAGTAAACTTATTAATAACTTCATTGATCTTTGACTTTCCGAAAAATCTTTATATTTATCAAAACCCCATCATTTACTCATCTGCATCTTGTAATGAAAATTGCCATACGAATCATCGGAAATTAGCAATAAGTATTTTGAAATCTCGCAGCATGTCTACGCCAACAATTATATGTGTCTATCTTCTGGACTTATATACTTTGAATGTGAAGTTTCTGAAAACACCCTAAACTGCGAACTAGTTCTTGAAATACTGATGAAGCAGCAAAAACTATAAACGACCTTAGGAGGAAAAAAGTTTGATGATAAAGAGTAGTGTGTTGGCAAAGCTCAGAAAAAGAGAATATTTGGTACTGAAAAATACGGATTGAGCAAACCATGAAGAAGGCTGTGGATAAATCACAAGGACGAAATCTACCTTCAAAGAATTCAAATGATTCCTTGTCTGCTAAAGTCATTATCGAATACCTTGCTCCTGACTCTAAACCCTTACGGACAATATTCTTCATCATCCTCCGATATTAGAAATTTTAAGATATCATCGTATCTTTCATTATAAATATCCTCCACATTTCTAAAGATATTTCCATAATTATTCTTATCTGAAATCATTTACCTCTTCGTGCTGTCTGTATTACATCATAAAAGAAACTATTTTAGTTTCTAAATTCTGAAACTTTCGAATTTAAAATAGGAATATTTTTGAAGTAGTGTTGTGAAATGAAGCATGAACTAGTATAATATAATGACACTTGATCAACGTGATTATATTACAGTAAGTCATGCTGAGTTTCTAAATGGAACGTGATGATTCACAGATCATAATGTCATCATGTGCTATGTTACACGACTCTTGTATTCTCTTTAACCTCTAAAATATCAAGAAAATATTTCTTGATGATTAGGCCTTTTTCGAGGTATTCTAGTAATTTGACAAGTCAAGATCGTGCCATTACAATTTCCTTCTTAGAACATTAACAATGTTCATTCCGAAATTCATATATGCGAATTCTGGACCATTACAAGTGGTGCTTAATCGCAAGAAGAAGAAACGAAAGGACAAAACTCCGAAATAGAAATTGGGGTATAAATCGCAGCAAATAAAAGAGAACATTAATTGGGGATGACAATGATTATAGAAGAAGCAAGGACTTTGAAATATAAGGGAAGATATAAAACCCAACAACAACCCAGAAATCACAAACCGTATATATCAATGCATATAGCAATATAAAGACACGGAAGAACTAAAAACACTATAAAACCAAGAGTATAGTAGAAGTAAATAGATTCTTTCGGAGGCAGATGAAAAAGAAGAGCGACAGATATGAAAGTGAGGATTATATCAAGAATCAGCACTGGATGAAGTATATTGACAAATACTTTAAAATATGAGTTGAGAAGGTGTGAGTTGTAAGAAAACAAATGAGGTGGATTTATAGTGAAATATCCGACAGAGAAATCAAAATGGATTATCGCATTAATTCGAAGAGGATCATAATTTCCTTAATCGTCGAATAATCAAATCCAATATAGATTACAAAGATTTTCTTTTCGGAGATCAATCGTGATGACGTCAAAAGATACGACGAATCACTATTATCTTATTTCATTCATTTACGATAACTTCACTCACACATTTTGATTAATCGAATTATTTTATCCATTCTTCTTGAACATGATAAAACTCTATAATCGTTATAATAACATTCTCATTGTTAGTCATGACGACCTCTATCAAATTTCGGGGACGAAATTTCTTTAACGGGTAGGTACTGTGACGACCCGGAAATTTCCGACCAAATTTAAACTTTAATCTTTATATTATTCCGACACGATAAGCAAAGTTTGTTAAATTAAATCTCAAGAATTTTAAACTGTGTTCATACATTCATTATAACCTCGACCAAATTCCGACGATTCACGAACCGTTATATATAAATAGATATGTATATGTATATATATATTATAACTTGAGAATATTAATAAAGTATTAAACGTATAATACCTTACAAGAACGTATTTGTTTCAATATGATTTTCGATGAAATTAAAAAAATATATTAAATAATTGAATTATCAGAAACATTGAATTATGATTACAAGTCTCTGTTGAGAGGTCCACTATGATTTGAGAAAATCTATTCCTCTTAACGATATTCAGAATAATTTGTAAAGCTATTTATAAATAAAAACAAAAAGTGTCATTTACGAAAGTTAGACAAAAGTTAGTGGAGAATTGGTTTCCATAATATTCTATTAATTTAGTTTCAAAAGTACAAAAAACGTTTTCAGTGTAAAAAGAACTTTATTATTAAAACGTATATATCTTTTATAAATATCTAGAACCACTTTTGACAACTCATTACTTAACCAGTATGATAAAGATAACGATATTTATATTTTATTTTATTAAATATATATAACGATTTAAATTAATATTATATATACTTATACGCGTATTATACGTATATAGTTTTATACTTTTACTATACTTTAACTTTATCTTTACTTTACTTTTATTTTACTTTAACTTTAATAATTCAATTTAATAATTCATACTTTAATAATTGACTTTAATAATTCATACTTTAATAATTCACTTTAATAATTCATATTTTAATAATTCACTTTAATAATTCACTTTAATAATTCATACTTTAATAATTCACTTTAATAATTCATACTTTAATAATTCACTTTAATAATTTACTTTAATAATTCATACTTTAATAATTCACTTTAATAATTTACTTTAATAATTCATACTTTAATAATTCATTTTAATAATTCATACTTTAATAATTCAAAAATCTGTTATAAATAGAATTCAATAGGTTTCATTATTTCATAGAAACTTGAAAATATATTTCTCTAAACTCTCTCAATCGAATTACATATATATATTTTCTTTGTATTATTTCAAGATATTATTAGTATACATAAAATATTACGACGGAGTGCTGTCCGA
Source organism: Rutidosis leptorrhynchoides (assembly GCF_046630445.1). Taxonomy (NCBI): domain Eukaryota; kingdom Viridiplantae; phylum Streptophyta; class Magnoliopsida; order Asterales; family Asteraceae; genus Rutidosis; species Rutidosis leptorrhynchoides. Next base: position 32,829,832 of record NC_092335.1, read on the forward strand.
GTGATTTCAAAATAGTTTTTTTGAATGAGTCGAAGCTAAGGAAATTATGGGTTATAGCTATGGAGGTGATGGGTATGGTTCATGGGTATGCTCGTGAGGTCAATCTAGTGTTTATCATCTCCGTTGCGTCTACGTACTTTCCTACAATATTGAATCTCAATATTGATACGTTCGTGAATCCAAGTCCAACCTTGCACTTGTTAAATGACGTTATATGTATTTTTACTACGAAATACAGTATTGTGAGTTTCATTTGCTCCCTTTTTAATTGCTTTTGAAATATATATTTTTGGGCTGAGAATACATGCGCTGTTTTATAAATCTTTTACGAAATAGGCACAAGTACTAAAACTAATTCTACGTGGGTTTAAACTAGAAATATACCCTTAGCTTGGTAACATTAAACTACTTGTCTATGTACGGTAGGCGCGAATCCTAAAGATAGATCTATTGGGCCTGACAAACCCCATCCTGACTATGGGATGCTTTAGTACTTCGAGGTTATTTTAAACACACCTGATCTGGTGTACTTCAGAGGGTAAAACATGAACGTTAAGGCTTGTTACCGGGTGCGTACAACTTATAGAATACTTTTATACACTTGCGAGTGTACATATATTTATAAACGGAAATCTTGTGGTCTATTAATATATTGAAATGATTGTTATGATAAACCTATAAACTCACCAACCTTTTGGTTGACACTTTAAAGCATGTTTATTCTCAGGTATTAAAGAAATCTTCCGCTGTGCATTAGCTCATTTTAAGGATATTACTTGGAGTCATTCATGGCATATTTTGAAAGACGTTGCATTCGAGTCATTGAGTTCATCAAGATTATTATTAAGCCAATTATAGTTGGATGCATTATGAAATGGTGTGCATGCCGTCAACTTTCGTTGTAAAGGAAGTTTGTCTTTTAAAAACGAATGCAATGTTTGTAAAATGTATCATATAGAGGTCAAATACCTTGCGATGTAATCAACTATTGTGAATCATTTATAATGTATATGAACGGGTCCTTTCATAACCACGGATCATCATACATCATGTATCATTTTTCGTTCACCAATTACCATTACTATACCCATCGTACATCATCATTATCAACTTTCTTATCGTTATCAATAATAACCCTTAATCATCATCGTCTTTATACTCATAATCACACAGACTCCATTTATTTTCTTAACAACATTTAATCATGTCACAGTTTATTATGATCATCAACTTAGCATGTATCATTACCATCATACTTCTCGTTCCTAAACATCACATATGTAAATAAGGTAGCTCGATCACTCTCTTACAGACTGACCCAAATCTTACGGCCCAATCTTGAAATGGGGACTTGGCCCAACAGAAAAATATTAACTTCGGCCCACTTAGTTAAACCCATTTACTTGGAGTCCTAACCCAATGTTTGGCCCAAGTTGCGTTTAGTGGCTCAATAACATCAAAAGCCCAAGTGGGAAATGCATAAAAAATAATCGGCCAAAACATATAATTAAATACACGGAACAATTGTAGGATTTTTCAGAATTTTTAGAAGACGTGATATTTAATCACAAGTGGGGTTTGTTTGTTGGCCAACAAGTGAAAAAGAAAAGATGAATAGCAGTAGCAGGTTATAACGATTGGTGGATTTGTGATGGTATTCGAATAGTTCCTCCAGAAACAGAAAAGTAAGCAGTTACAGTAATATCATCATGTGTATTCGACCAGGTAAGTGATAATCGAGAAATCCTTATTCACCTTTTCTCTTACATCATCATCATTGTTTTTGTTATCTTCCTACTTCATCATCAACATCGTGAATTGTCACGATCATCATCATCTTCAATATAACTCACCATCATTATCTCATAGTCATCATCAACATAACATCATGTCATCATCGTTTATCGTTATTATCTTATTACCATTATCACGTTACTGTTTCAGAACCGAAAGAGCAGCATGAAGCAAACAAATATTCGATAATAATAGCTGTAAATAGGATGAGTAGCAACAAGTGGGTTCAAAAATAGTAGGCGACGATTTTTGTGGGTTTCGTTTATGGTGATAAAAAATATGGTGGTGATGTTGGTTGAGGACCGAAGGAAATGATCTTTGGTTAAAGGATGTTCATGATCACTTGGTTAGCCATACAATCAGTCTTGATCTTTGTTTGACCTCAAACAGTCGATTTTAACAGAAGCTACAAGTCGATGAGTCTTGATGATGGTTTGGGGTTTTATTCACGCTCAGAAATAAAAAAAAAATAGCAGCAGTGAGCAGTATTAATGATGTTATAGTGGTGGTTGTTTAATAAGAAATAGAAGAAAAATGAAAACGCAGTAGCGAAGGGTTTCTTGGACAAAAACAAATGGTTTCGTTGAAGGGTTGTTATAGAAAATCTCCTGACAGTAGCAGGTATTAGTTGAACAGCAAATAGGATGTATGCAGCGAGATTAGCAGGTTTTTATGGTGGTTTATTGGGTGATTGAAACAGAAAAAGAAAACAGGTGCATCAGCTATTTATTTGATGACGATTTAGGTGTTCAATGGTGGTTTTAGGTCTTCCGGTTGAAGAAGGAACAAGAGAGAACATCAGTAGTATCTTCTCGGGTGTTCTTGGTGTTTTGATGAATAGAAATAGAAAAATAGAATACACCGTGGCAGTGCATATAGATATATAGTATTGATTGTGATAGAGAGATGAGACAGTAAAGGTTAAAAATCAAGTGGAGTGTGGGGTACTAATCACAAAGAAGTCGTTCGATTTTAAAAAGTAATTTTGGTGTATAATGCAACTTGTCAAGAATATTTACAAATATATATATAATAATAGCCTATTAATCAATCAAAGTTACTAAAATGTGATCCAGCTGTTATTTGTAATTATATACTGACAATTTTAGATATTTTTAATTTGTGGACTGGATTTCGTGCCCGTTGTTACTAAATAAATTCGAAATCACTTATACATTTTTAATATACTTCAATTAGATATATAGATACATTTAATTAATTATACTGTCTTATTTTATTCTATTTTACATAATTAATTTTAATAACAACAACATATAATACTTCAAATTATATTTCAATATTGTTTATATGTATATACACACATATCTATTTACAATTAATTTGTTCGTGAATCGTCAAAAACAGTTAAAGTTAAATGAATGTATGTAAACAGTTCAAAAATTTTGAGACTCAGCACTACAGACTTTGCTTATCGTGTCAAAATTATGAAATCGTTTCGTGAGTTTGGTTTAAAATTAGTCGAAATTTTCCGGGTCGTCACATTACCTACCCGTTAAAGAAATTTCGTCTCGAAATTTGAGTGTGGTCGTCATGGCTAACAATAAAAATGTTTTCATGACGAAAATGAGTTGATAAATAGAGTTTTATCATCATAGAGTAATATGGATAAAACAATTCGATTACTCGAAGAGTACGAATGAAGCTATCACTAAATAGTGAAATGAGAAAGACAAGTTTCATCATAACTTTCGACTAGTCATGGTTGAATTCCGGAATTCAAGGGATTTCAAGGAAATCTTCGTTATTTTTATAAGATTTGATTCGTCAGTGATTAAGGAAATTAAGATCTCTTTAATTAAATTCGGTCATCTACCACAATTGCTCTGTCGGATGTTTCCATTATAAATTTACCTCTTCCATTTTATTATTCTCACCATTCTTATACTTTCTTCCTTAATCCATACTTCTAAAGATTTTAAAAATGCTTAATCCAGTACTGATCCTTGTCCTTCTTTTGACAATCGCTTATGTCTTCCTCCTTTTTCATCTACCATCGGAGGAATCTGTTAACTTCTACTATTACCTTGAGGTTATAGTGTTTTTCATTCTCCCGTGTATTTATGTTGCTATCTGCATTGATATACACGGTTTGTAATTTATGTGTTGTTATCAGGCTTTATATTTTCCCTTATATTTCAGAGTTTCATGCTTTTGTTTTCTCTTCTCGACTTTAAGTCAAGCGAATAATGGTCCAGAATTCGTAGGTATGAAGTTTCGAATGAACATGACTAATATTCTAAAAGAGGGATTGTAATAGCACGATCTTGATTGGTTAAGTTACCAAAATTCAAGAGAAAAGATAGAACTATCAGAGAGATATGTTTGGAGATTAGATAGAATGTAAGAGTCGTGTAACATGGCACATGATGACGGTATGGTCTGTAAATTATCACGTTTCATTAGAAACTCAGCATGACTTACTGTAATATAATCACGTTGATCAAGTGTCATTATATTATACTAACTCATGCATCAATTTCCAACACTACATCAAAAACATTCATAATTTAATTTCGAAGGTTTACAGAATATAGAAACTAAAACAGTTTCTTTTTATGATATAACACAGATAGCGCGGAGAGATAATTAATATCAAACGAGAATATTTATGAAGATATCTTCAGAAATATTGAGGATATTTAAAATGAAAGATACGATAATATCTTAGAATTTTTAGAATCAAAGTGTGATGAAGAAATTCATTCACAATGATTTAGAGCGATTAAGAAGTAAGGTAATTACCAAAGATTTCATCAGAAACAGAATCATCAGAATTCTTTATGTACAAGTTTAGTCCTTATAATTTGTTCAAAGTCTCCTTCATGGTTTGCTCAATTCGTTTTCCAGTACGAATTTTCCATTGAGTGTTTCCAACACTTCATTCTTTATCATCAAACTTTTGACTATTAAGGCAGTCTTTCGTTTTCACTGCTTCATCAGCTTTTTCAAAATTTGGAGTATTGATTCGTAGACTGGGTGCTTTTCAGAACTTCAGAATTGAAGATCATAATTCTAAGAGATAGATGTTATACATATTCACATAACTGTTGATATAGAAACGCTGCGAGATTTCAAAATATTGATTGCTAGTTCTCGGTAACTGGTATGGCAATTCTTGTTATAAGATGCGGATGAGTATATGATAGGGTTTTGAAAATATAATGATTTTTCAGAAAGTCAAAGATCAACGAAGTTGTTGGTAAGTTTACTGCTAATGTGGCGAGATATAAATGGTTCCCCGGTAACGATGACGAAAAGAGCATCCTATATATCAAGGTTATAATAAGGTTAATCCGAAATGAAAAATCGAAGTTGACTTGTTGGAGCTGTGATAAAACTGGCTACTGTGAAAAGGAATTGCAAAATTATTTTCGGTAAAAACAATGCCAAAGGAGCTAGCTCAGATACGTGTTAAACGTTTACTCAGGTTTCGAGTGTTTTCAGGTGCATAACTATATGCATCAATCTTTTCTTCTGTAGATGAAGTGTGGTTGGTTCATCCTCTCGATTGAGGTGTTTTCAAGAATCATGAAAGGTTTGAATGCAGATAGTAATCGTCAAGATACTAATGAGGTTTAGGATGAAATCAAGTGGCAAACTTGAAGAAATGTTTAGTTTCATATGTTATAATCAATATTTTAAATCATTTTAATTATCCAATGTTGGTAGTCCACAGTTAGTAATTTGTTAACTCATATATAGTTAGATATATAATATTCGAATTAATTAATACGTATCATGACCCATTGTATACATGTCTCAGACTCGATCACAACTCAAAGTATATATATTATTATAGAATCAACCTCAACCCTGTATAGCTAACTCGATCATTACCGCGTATAGAGTGTCTATGGTTATTCCAAATAATATATATAGATGCGTCGATATGATATGTCAAAACCTTGTATACGTGTCCCGATATTTAAAGTGCGTAAATTAAATAACAGAAATTAAATAACGATAAATAAAATTGCGATAAATAAAATTGCGATAAATAAATGTAATCAGTTAGCTAGGAACAGTTAACTAGGAACAGTTAGCGTAGATTCTTAACAAAATTTCTCATAGTTAATTTGTTTGTTTCTAACAAATTTTATTTTTGTCCAATGTTTTCTTCATTATGCCACTTGTTGGATTCTGATAGGTCAAAATCCAAATATGAAATTGAATGAAAATGGTTATTCTGCGGTGAACGGATTCGTATCTTTGTAGATGTAAGTAGGATAGTAAATGAATATTGAATCAGATTTGAAGAATGTACAGTGTAACTTATTAATGTGAAATCTAAATATTTCTCGGGTATTACCTACCCGTTAAAATATTTTCACCATTAACAGTTTGTACAAAGGAATTTTTCAATTACAATCTTTATGAAAATATATATACATATACATTTTCTTCAGGTGTAATCATGGATTTAATGAGTTAATATGATATTAAACTCATTTGATTTACCGTTAGAACAAGAATATATAATCTCTAAAACATTAGAGATTACATAATCGCCATGTCGAACGAAGATAAATGATGTAGAACGTCGTGTAGAATGATGATTATACTCGAGGTACAGAATGAGATGTTGAGGTGTGGGATGCGGATGTTGCTGAATCTGGTAAATTTTGCATCATATTCTCCAAAGTCACTACCCGAGCGCGAAATTCGTTGACTTCTTCTATTATTCCGGGATGATTGTTGGTTGGAACGAGCAGATGAATAAGGTTTAGAATTTTAGATAGAATATAATCGTGACGAGATACTCTGAAAATGAGAGAGAAAATGGTATTACGAACAGGTTCGCCGGTAAGTGCTTCAGGTTCTTCACTAAGAGGGGAATGTGGTGGATGGAAGGAATCGCATTCTTCTTGTCTCCAATGATTTAATAGACTACGAACCCATCAGATGAATTGGGGATGGATGATTGGTTGATTCATTCTGATGACACTGCTTTCGAAGCTTAGGTGAAACTCCATATCGGAATAGCTGTCAGAATCCGAGAAATTCGAACTGGTTAAGGGATTCATCTCGTACAATCAGATGAAGGATTTTCGATAAGAAATAGATTATAAGATGTAGATTAGTACCCTGCAATACATAATTTACATATGCATATATAATACTAAAATTCTATAAGTTACGGAGGAATGTACGTAAGCTGTCAGGCAAAGGTAACAATAACAGATACGCTAAGATATGAATTTATCAATACACTGTCTATGCAATAGAGGCAGTAAGACGTGTCTTGTGATGATCGCTCCAAATCCATATGGACGAACACGTCATTCATTGATTTCATTGCGAGGTATTTGACCTCTATATGATACATTTTGTAAACATTGCATTCTTTTGAAAAGGCACGCCATAAATGAATATTTAAATCAAAGGTTTTCGACATCTGATGATTTCTACATATAGACAATCACCGTATATAATAGTTTACAATAGTACTTCCGTTGACAATGCAGTCAAAATAAGGTACATGATGATGAATTGGTGAATGCAACGTTTTCTTGAAAAATATGCCATATAAGACTCCATGCACATAGCTTATCTATCATATAAGCAAACAGCGGAAGACTTCTAGGGAACCTGAGAATAAACATGCTAACAAGTGTCAACACAAAGGTTGGTGAGTTCATAGTTTGTATGTTTCGCATAATTTGTATATAAAGATGGATCACAAGATTTCAGTTGTTTCATCCAGAAACGTTTATCAAAATATTCTACAAGATTGAGCACCCTGGTAACTAAACTTAATGTATATATAATTTATATCCTTTGTATAATCATCTTAATAATACACACAAACCAACGTGTACGCTTCTCAAATAGCATACGTCCGTTAAAAGGCTAGTGTTCTAGCTCGGACGGGGTTATCAAGCCCTATGGATCCATATACTACTACTCGCGCCCACCAGTTCTTATAACCGGCAGTTACTAGTTACCAAAGCTAAGGGATTTTCGGTTCAAACTCAGTATAGAATTTAGTATGCACTTGTATCCATTGCGTTTCAAATAAAGTGCATGTATTCTCAGCCCAAAAATATAGATTACAAAAGCAATTAAAAAGGGAGCAAATGAAAACTCACCTTAGCAGCACATAAAGTTGTTCATCGTAATGTGACCGAAACTCGGTATATCAAATAATCGTAGATCTCAACCTAGAGAACATATGTTGGTCAATAAATGTCTATCAAGCTAGGTCAGGTCATAGTGTATCACAATTCTAATGCTCGAAATTAAGATACAAAAGTTATTCAAAGTTGTTTCAAAAAGTCAATTTTGACAATAGTTCAACAAACGAGACGCACCTTATATAAGGATTCATTTACTCGGTTGGTAATATTCAAAAATCCATTTTATTAATCTCGTAAACAAGTTGTTTAAGTATTAATTGCAGATTCAAAAAGCAATTCCAATTAATGTCAATTATAATTCAGTTGACCATATCTTTTGATTCGTTCCTCGAAACTATTCGATATCTAAATGAAAAGTTATTGATTTTTCGCCAGCTTTCCGAAAACATGTATATCATATACCTTTTACCCGTAATATATGTATTTAATTCGTGAGTTATTATAAACTGTTTAACGACGAAATTTAGGATACAAGCATGTATAAATATATACACTCGAGCACTAGTATGTATACACTATTAATTTATAAAATATAAAATATAAATGCTTACGTATTAATATTGAGATTCAATATTATAGAAAAGTACGTAGACGCAACGGAGATGATAAACACTAGGTTTGATTCACAAATATACCCCCGAACATTACCCATAATCTCCTTGGCAATAACCCATAATTTTCTTAGCTCTATCTCGCTTGAAAACCATTTTGAAAGTGACACGCTCATAACCTCGTCGTAGTATTTTATGTATAATACTAATTAATAATATTAATAATAATAAGATTAATAATAATAATAATAATAATAATAATAATAATAATAATAATAATAATAATAATAATAATAATAATAATAATAATAATAATAATAAAAAATACGGAGTAATATATGATGTGTGAAAACTAAGCCAAAAATCGAGCAATTTATAGAACCTTTTCTGAAAAAGTAACCCATGCGAGTGCATGGGATTTTAGTGCAATTCTCATGCACTTGCATGAGCTCATGCACTTGCATGGGTTTTATGCCTATTTCCCATGCGATCGCATGGCCATCAGATCCAGCTCACATATTTTTTGTTTTCTTATTTGTCGACATAATTAAATATAATATATATAATATATATAATTTAAATAATTAATTATATATTATATTAAATTCATGTGCATAGTTGACTTGTAATTTTCATTTCTATGACTCGTACGTTGTCACTCGATTTATGTCCCGGTTCCGGTTTCTCGAACGCATTTTCGTACGCTTAGAAAACTCGCAATTTACGTTTTGTGACTCGTACCTTTGTCAAAATATAGCCTTAAATTATCCATAAACTATACCACTCAAAGTATATCTTAATCTTTCGAGTGTTTTGGTCATTTACTTCTATAAATCATTGTCTTGTTATTTATTAATATAATAATATTTATCAAACGTTTCATAACCAAGTTAATATCTATTCTCAATATTTATAAACACATTTTAAAATACATATCGCAAGTTATTCATATAATTAATTCTTAACAATTAATATTCTAATTATTGTATGTGTCTAAATTACGTTATTTAAACAAACACTTTATCATTTATTCCGAATACCGTTAAAAAGGAATAATTTCTCAAATCAGTGTGGTCCTCACAACAGAGACCCGTAACAATATCATAATCATTAAGAGACTTAATAAATATCTTTTAATTCAATCGTTTGATATTATCTTTTAACTCCGTAGTTAAATATATCAATCAGATAATCAAACCAATAATTTTAATGCACAGTATCATATACTCAACACTTTGTTACGTTTTCAAGTTATAGTATATGTATCTATTTACATATAATTGTTCGCGAATCGTTGAGAACTATTGAAAGGTATTTGAATAGTTCAAAAATTTTGAGATTCAGTTTTACAGACTTTACTTATCGTGTCGAAAATGTTAATCATACAAAGATTAAGTTTAAATTTGGTCAGAAATTTTCGGGTCATCACAGTACCTACCCGTTAAAGAAATTTCGTCCCGAAATTTGAGTGAGGTCGTCATGACTAACAATAAAAATATTTTCATGCCGTATATGCGTTGATAAATAAAGTTTTATCACCGTTAAATAATATGGATAAAACAATCCGATTATTCGAAGCGTATGAGAGAAGTTATCGTAAAAGAGTGAAATGTAGAATAGAGATTCGTCTTAACTCTTGACGTATTAACGATTGATTTCCGTAATTTAAGGAATAGAAAATCTTTATAATCTAAATAAGATTTGATTCTTCGGAATTTAAGGAAATTAGGATTTCCTTTGATTAAATGCGTAATCTGCCTCGATTGCTATGTCTGATATTTTGCTATAAATTAACCTCTTCCGTTTCATTTATTTTCACCACTCCTATAATCTTCTTTCTTATTTCATACTTACAAAAGATTTGTGAAAATGCTTCATCCAGTTCTGATTCTTGATATTTTCTTGGCTATCATATCATTCATTCTTCTTTTTCATCTGCCACCAGAGGAGGTTATTTTCTTCTACTATTACCTTGGGGTTATATTGTTTTTCATTCTCCCGTGTCTTTATATTGCTATACGCATTGATATACACGGTTTGTAATTTCGGGGTTATTTTCGGGCTTTATATTTTCCATTATATTTCGGAGCTTCATGCTTTCGTTTTCTCTTCCCGACTTTAAGTCAAGCGAATAATGGTCCAAAATTCGTAGGTATGGATTTTGAAATAAACATAATTAATGTTCTAAGAAAGAAACGGTAATGGTACAATCTGACTTGTCAAATTACCAGAATACCTCGAAAAAGACCGAATCATCAAGAAAAATATTTTTTGATATGTTTAGAGGTTAAATAGAATGAAAGATTTATGTAACATGGTTCATGATGAGGGTATGATCTGTGAACCTTTATCACGTTCCATTAGAAACTCAGCATGACTTAATGTAATATAATCACGTTGATCAAGTGTCATTATATTATACTAACTCATGCTTCAATTCCTAACACTACTTCAAAAACATCCATTTTTCAAAATTTTCAGAAATTAGAAACTAAAATAGTTTCTTTTATGATGTAACACAGTTAGCGTGAAGAGATAAATGATTTCAGATAAGAATAGTTATGAAAATATCTTCAGAAATATGGAGGATATTTATAATGGAAGATACGATGATATCTTAGAATTTCTAATATCAGAGGATGATGCGAAAAATCTATCTGTGAAGGTTTAGAATAAGAAGTAAGATTCTTACTAATGGTTTCAGCAGACACTGAATCATTTGGATTCTTTGAAGGTAGATTTCGTCCTTGTGATTTGTCTACAGCTTCCTTCATACTTTGCTCAACCCGTTTTCCAGTTTCAAACTTTCTCTTTTTCTGTGCTTTTCCAACACACTACTCTTTATCATCAAACTTTCAACTATTAAAGTCGTTTATAGTTTTTGCTGCTTCATCAGCATTTTTCCAAAATTCGTAGAACTAGTTTTGTAGTTTGGGGTGTTTTTTAGAAACTTCACACTCGAAGTATGTAAGTCTAGAAGATAGATGTTATATATATATATATATATATATATATATATATATATATATATATATATATATATATATATATATATATATATAACTATTGTCGTAGAAAATGCTGCGAGATTCAAAATACTGATTGCTAATTCCCGGTGGTTGGTATGGAAATTATTGTTACAAGATGTGGATGAGTACATGATAGGGTTTCAATGAGTATATGAATTTTTCGAAAGGTCAAGGATTAATAAAGTTGTTTGGTAAATTTACTGCTAATGTGGCGGAACATGAAAGGTTCCCCAGTAACAAAACGTATATATCAAGGTTACAATAAGGCTTAATCTGAAAAGTTGAAGTTGACTGGTTGGAAGTGTGATAAAACTAGATACTTTGAAAAGAAATTGCAAGATTATTTTCGGTAATAACAATGCTAAAGGATCTTTCACCGTTTTGAAGTCAAAGTATAGCTTTGAAAGATGTAGAGATCTAAGAATGATGTCACCGGTTCAGAGTTATGACTTGGATTCTGATCCGTCAATATCAGAATATGTAATTGAATTTGTATGAAAACGATTGCATATTGTTGTGAGCATTGTTAATAATTTTTGAATCAAAGTTGAAGAATGTATAGTGTAACATATTAATTGCGAACTTATATATTTCCCGGGTATTACCTACCCGTTAAAGATTTCACAATTAATACTTTGTACAAAAGAATTTTTATTACCGTCTTTATGAAAATATATGTATGTATATTTTCTTCAGATGTTACACATATTTAATGAGTTAATATCATATTAAGCTCATTTAATTTTCGGCTTGACTTAGAAATGATTAATCTCTAAAACATTAAAGATTACATAATCTTTGCGGAGTATTTCGCTAATGTAATCGATACTTCATTATTTATTTTTATTCCTCGGTGAAGGATGTTGATTCTCGTGGAATTTTTGCAAACCTTACATGGCACAGATGATGTTTTCTGGAAAGTTTCGAGTACATCGAAAATGAAAATGTAAAATCAATTATGTATTTGAATAATACACTTGGTTTATTATGAAATGGAATTCATTAAGTTGAAACAGGGATTGTAGTTAACAATGGTTAAGTTGTTAAGGAAGGATGTACATCATTGCATATTAGTAATATGAACTAACCGAGTAGTACCTACCAGTTAAGATTGACACGTAATAGCTTAGTACGAAAAGATTTATTTTGATTTCAAAATTCATATATGTAACGACCCGTCAAAATCGCTATTGACGCGGCACGTTAATCATTGATTCCACAGTGAGGTTTTGACCTCTATATGATACGTTTTGATAAAATATTGCATTCATTAAAATAAGTGACTTTCTAAACATAGAAAGTTATAAATATGTGGGCGAGTGCTTAGGTGTAAGCAAAACCCCGAAATACATAAGTCTTTAATTTACAGGTTGACATCACAGTCCAATTATTTATTACGCAATGCAGTTTTATTTTGAATGCAATAAACTTTGTACAAAGCATGATAGACTCCATGCAGGCAACAAGCACATCACAGCGGAAGCATTCTAAGGACCTGAGAATAAAACATGCTAAAAAGTCAACACGAATGTTGGTGAGTTATAGGTTTAATTGCTCGAGTCATAAGCATATATAAAGATAGACCACAAGATTTCATCAAAAGTTTATCAATAGATTCTACGTAACAGAGCACCCTGGTAACTAAACTTAACGCTATAGTGATAATTACCCCATTCGTTTTAATACACGCAAACCAACGTGTCTTAAACTCAAATAACATACGTCCGTTAAAAGGCTAGCGCTCTAGCTCGGACGGGGATGTCAAGCCCTATGGATCCATATACAATTATTCGCGCCCACCAGTCCATATCCTATGTACTGGCAGCTACTAGTTACCAAAGCTAAGGGATTTTCGGTTTAACTCAGTGTAGAATTTAGTATATACTTGTGTCTTATCGCGTTTAAAATAAATTGCATGTATTCTCAGTCCAAAAATATTTAAAGTATTTAAAAAGGGAGACTATAAACTCACAGTTCAATATTGAGACTCAATATTGTAGGCAAATTGCGTAGACGTAATGATGGTAGACGACTGTATGGTTGGCCTTGGATTCAAGAACAATACCCCGAACAATACCCAATATTTCCTTAGCTTAAAGTGGTTTAAAACCCGAATTAAAACACCCTCGAATATACCTTATTATTATTAAACTTAAATTTAAAATTATAATTATAATTTAAATATAAATTTTTATTACTGAAGAAGAAAACATGTGATAATCCGTCGAGCAAAACAGATGTATTTATATTACTTTTCCGTTTACTGTAGCTCATGTGATCGCATGAGTTTTCAGTGTTTTTGCCATGCGATCGCATGGCCGCCTTTTTTGTTTTTGTTTGCTAGTTCGCCGACATCAAATAGTGTTACTGTAGCAAAATAGTGTTTACTGTAGCAAATAGTGTTTACTGTAGCAAATAGTGGTTTACTGTAGCAAATCACTGTAGCAAAGTCGTTTTCAATGTGGCACTGTAGCAAATAGTGTTTTACTGTAGTAAATAGTGTTTTACTGTAGCAAATAGGGTTTTACTATAGGAAAGTCGTTTTTACTTGTACATATATATATACATACATATAATTGTTCATGAATCGTCGAGAGTAGTCAAAGGTAATTGTATATATGAAACAGTTCTAAAATTTTGAGACTCAATCTAACAGACTTTGTTTAACGTGTTAAAATAATAAATCGTATAGAGAATTGGTTTAAATAAGTCAAAAATTTTCGGGTCATCACAGTACCTCCCCGTTAAAGAAAATTTCGTCCCGAAATTTTGTGTAGTACCTGTTTCATGAGCGATATCAGTGAACAAATGTGGATACTTTTGCTTCATTTGATCTTCACGTTCCCAAGTAAACTCGGGTCCTCGTCTTGCGTTCCAACGAACCCTAACTATCGGTATTTTGCTTTGTTTTAATTGTTTGACCTCACGGTCCATGATTTCAACAGGTTCTTCGACAAAATGGAGTTTATCATTAATTCGTATTTCGTCAAGAGGAATTACGACATCCTCTTCAGCTAAACATTTCTTCAAATTTGACACGTGAAATGTGTCGTGAACACTACTAAGTTCTTGCGGTAGCTTTAATCGATAAGCAACTGCTCCAATTCTTTCGGTGATTTCAAAGGGTCCTACGTACCTAGGACTTAACTTTCCTCGTTTACCAAATCGTACAATGCCTTTCCAGGGTGACACTTTCAACATGACTTTGTCGCCCACTTGAAATTCTAGCGGTTTTCTTCTTACATCAGCATAACTCTTTTGGCGACTCATGGCCGTTTTCAATCGCTGTTGTATTTGAATGATCTTTTCGGTGGTTTCGTGAATAATTTCTGGTCCAGTAAGTTATCTTTCTCCTACTTCACTCCAACATATAGGAGATCTGCACTTTCTACCGTAAAGTGCTTCAAATGGCGCTGCGTTGATGCTCGTATGATAGCTGTTATTGTATGAAAATTCTGCCAACGGTAAGTGTCGATCCCAACTGGTTCCAAAGTCAATCACGCATGCCCGTAACATGTCTTCCAATGTTTGTATTGTTCTTTCACTTTGACCATCTGTCTGTGGGTGATAAGCGGTGCTCATATCTAATCGAGTTCCCAATGCTTTTTGTAATGACTGCCAAAAACGTGATGTGAATTGAGTGTCGCGATCAGATATGATGGAGATAGGTACACCATGCCTGGAAACTACTTCCTTCAAATATAGGCGTGCTAATTTCTCCATACTGTCTGTCTCCTTTATTGGTAGAAAGTGAGCTGATTTAGTTAGACGATCAACTATCACCCAAATAGTATCATGACTACTTGCAGTCCTTGGCAATTTCGTAATGAAATCCATGGTTATTCTTTCCCATTTCCACTGCGGAATTTCTGGTTATTGCAGTAATCCTGACAGCTTTTGGTGCTCAGCTTTGACCTTTGCACACGTTAAACATTTGCTTACATAAGTAGCAATTTCTGTTTTCATATTAGGCCACCAATAGAACTTCTTGAGATCGTGGTACATTTTTCCATTTCCTGGGTGAATTGAGTACCTCGTTTTGTGTGCTTCATCCAGTACTAGTTGCCTTAGGTTACCATGTCATAGTACCCATATCCTACCAGCAAAATACAGGGTTCCATCGGCTTTTACTTCAAGCTGTTTTTCTAACCCTCTGCTCATTTCGCCTTTTTCATTTTCTTCTTTTAAAGCTTCTAACTGTGCTGCTTGAATTTGCTTTGTGAGATCGGTACGAATTGTAATATTCAAAGCTCGGACCCTAAGAGGTTTTACTCTTTCTTTTCGACTTAGGGCATCAGGTACAACATTAGCCTTTCCGGGGTGGTAACGGATTTCACAATCGTAATCGTTTAACAACTCTACCCAGCGACGTTGCCTCATATTGAGTTGTTTTTGATCAAAAATATGCTGAAGACTCTTATGGTCGGTGTACACTGTACACTTGGTGCCATATAGATAGTGTCTCCATATTTTGAGTGCAAAAACTACAGCTCCAAGTTCCAAATCGTGTGTCGTATAGTTCTTTTCATGAATTTTTTAGTTGTCATGAGGCATATGCGATAACTTTTGTGCGTTGCATTAATACACATCCTAAACCTTGGCGCGAAGCGTCACAATAGATCACGAAATCATCATTTCCTTCTGGTAATGACAAAATGGGTGCAGACGTTAACTTCTTCTTTAATAACTGGAATGAGGATTCCTGTTCCGTGGACCAATCATACTTCTTTCCCTTTTGAGTCAATGAAGTTAAGGGTTTGGCGATTCTAGAGAAATCTTGAATGAATCTTCGGTAGTAACCAACAAGACCTAAGAATTGGCGGATTTGTGTTGGAGTCTTCGGTGTTTCCCATTTACTAATGGCTTCGATCTTGGCAGGGTCAACTTTAATTCCATGTTTACTGACAACATGTCCTAAAAATTGTACTTCTTGTAACCAGAAATCACACTTCGAAAATTTTGCGTACAATTCTTCTTTCTTGAGTATCTCTAGTACCAGTCTTAAGTGTTGCTCATGTTCTTCCTTGTTCTTCGAGTAAATCAATATGTCGTCGATAAAAATAATGACAAATTTGTCTAAATACGGTCTACAGATGCGATTCATTAGATCCATGAATACTGCTGGAGCATTAGTCAATCCAAAAGGCATGACTAGAAATTCATAGTGACCGTAACGGGTTCTGAACGCGGTTTTAGGAACATCTTCTTCCTTCACTCTCAGCTGATGATATCCGGAGCGTAGATCAATCTTGGAATAAACACTTGATCCTTGTAATTGATCAAACAAATCATCAATCCTCGGTAATGGGTACCGATTTTTGATCGTTAATTTGTTTAATTCTCGGTAATCTATGCACATTCTCATAGATCCATCCTTCTTCTTGACGAACAGAATAGGAGCACCCCAAGGTGAAAAACTGGGACGAATAAATCCACGATCCGATAATTCTTGCAACTGGTCTTGTAATTCTTGCATTTCTGAAGGTGCAAGTCTATATGGGGATCGGGCTACAGGTGCGGCTCCTGGTATGAGATCAATCTGGAATTCTACACATCTGTGTGGAGGTAGCCCCGGTAATTCTTCTGGAAATACTCCAGGATATTCTCTTACAACCGGCATGTCATCAATGCTTCTTTCTTCAGTATCGATCTTCTTTACATGTGCCAGAATAGCATAACAACCTTTTCTTATAAGTTTCTGAGCCTTCATACAGCTGATAAGGTTCAGCTTCGAGTTGCTCTTCTCCCCATAAATCATTAATGACGTTTCATCCTTTCGAGGGATGCGGATCGCTTTCTCAGCGCAAACAACTTCCGCTCTTGTTTTGGACATCCAGTCCATGCCAACGATTACGTCAAAACTTCCTAATTCTACGAGTATCAAATCGATTTTGAAGGTTTCACCAGCGAGATTTATTTCGCAACCATGGCAAATTTTATCGGCTTTTATCAGTTTACCATTAGCTAATTCAATAGTATATTTATCGTCTAGAGGCAATGATGCACATTTTAGTTTAGAACTAAAGTCTTTACACATATAACTTCTATCAGCACCCGTATCAAACATAATAGAAGCTAGTTGATTATTAACGGTAAACGTACCCGTGACAAGATTAGGATCCTCACGTGCTTCACTGGTACTAACATTAAATGCCCTTCCACGTGCGGGTTCTTTGTTCTTCTCCTTATCAGGGCATTGATTTATAAAGTGACCAGACTTCCCGCATCCAAAACATTTCTTGACATCAGTCAGTTTTGTCTTTACTTCAGAAACGGTGGCATAACAATCTTTCGCCACATGTCCTTTCTTGTTGCACTTATCACAGACCACTTGGCAATAACCTGCATGATGTGTGTAACATCTTTTGCAGAACGGATGGGGTCCCTTATAGTTTGGACTTGCAGTTGCCCCATCTTGTTTACCTTTAAAAGTTTCTTGTTTCTTCAGGTGAGTACTTTTGCCCTTATAGTCTTCCCATTTCCTCTTTCCTTCAGTTGTCTTGACTTCGGTAATTGGTGCCTTAATCGAACTCTCTGTGATCTGGTCCATGAGTTGGTGTGCCATTGTCATGGCTTCTTGCATCGTATTTGGTTTGGACGATGTAACATTTCCTTTGATATTGATCGATAAACCGTCAATATACATTTCTATCTTTCGTTTCTCGTTTGGCACCAATTCGGGACACAACAAGGCTAGTTCCATGAAACGCTTTTCATAGTTATTGAGATTCGCGCCGATAACCTTCAGATTACGTAACTCAGATTCCATTTTTTTGATCTCGTTTCGAGGACAGTACTCCTCGATTAGCATCTTTTTCAGTTCTTCCCAAGAGATATCATATGCCGTATCTATTCCTTCTGCTTTAGCATAATTGTTCCACCAAGTAAGTGCACCGTCTTGCAACATGCACGAAGCATACTTTGACTTGTCTCCGTTCGCACAATTACTGATTTTGAAAACGGACTCCATCTTTTCAAACCATCGGGTTAGACCGACTGGTCCCTCGGTTCCACTAAACGTCTGTGGTTTGCATCCTTGAAAAGTTTTGTATGAGCATCCGTTTCGTGAGTTTGTGTTTACGGCTGCTGCTTTGGCTGCTGCTTCGGCTGTTGCTTTTGCTGCCTCGGCTGTAGCAATTCTTTCATTCACACGTTTCTCGACTAGTTGCTCAAACTCAGCATCCGACATTTGAGACATGTTTCTTCAATAAACACAACAGATATAATTTAATCATATAGAATATTATAGGTAAAATGAGTTGTCAATAGTTAATCGTAGCATATTAATAATATGAACCGATTATTATAAAAGCCTTTTCTTCTTATTAGCATTTTATAATTATTTCTAGGGTATTACCTACCCGTTAAGTTCATACATAATAGCTAGTACAAGGAATTAACTACTAAAATCCTAATAATATTCCACTATGAAAAATTATAGCGAGTTACTACATTATTATGTAATAATAATAATAAGAAGTAGTAATAATACAAATAATCATTCCATGCATTTATTATTAATAAACCAAAATAATACAATACCATACAATAATGATATTTTACATATGCTTATTTTACATAACAAGATAGAGTAGCACACATAAGAAATAGGATAGCGCATGGAAGATTTATGGTTGCTAGGTCGTTTATTCAGAACTATCAGAAACTTCTTCCCATTTGGTTCTCTCTGCCAATTGTTTGTGTGCACATGGTCCGACAGACATTCTGGCAGTGTATTTTATTTTTGGTTTGGGTTTTGAGGTACCCGTTGCCTCAGTGGGTTTAATACAATAAGGTGGTTACGGATCGAATGGTCCTGTTCCTTTTTAATAATTAAGGACTTTTTATTATTGTGGTTATTTTTATTATCTATAGCAAGTTGGAATTTCTCCTTAGTGATCTCTTTTATTTCATTAGCGAAATCCTCCTCCTTACTGATCTTGTTTGATGACTAACTGTCTGAGTCATGTGTAGGAGAATATGATGACGAACTGCGAGAATATGTACCGGTGGTCATGAACCGAAATCTGCCAGGCGTAATCGGCACAACCCGCCCGTCGGCGGTATATCTGGACCAATGTCCATATTTGTTTAGAAATGGACGATCCTCGTTTACTCCAGGGATCATGGGTCCATGCCAACGATACTGTGGCTCCGGAAAACTAGAGTTGGGTGGAGCTGGAACCTCCTCTGGGTTTACCGGGAGTTGAGATTCCCCGGCTAACACAATTTCTTCTTTAATAGGTATTGGAACGCCCTTTTCAGTTGTGGATAGAATAGATTCAGTGTCCGATTCCGAGTCGTACAAAATGATAGGATTAGAAGAAGTCATCTATCACATAATTGAAACAACAATTACGTTAGCATATAAATATATCACATATAATGTTTTTGACCAAACAATAAGCAAAAATCAGTAAAAACAGATATGGTCATAGTCCAGACTCACTAATGCATCCTAACAATTACCAGTTAAACACACTAATGTAATTTCTGGTTCCCTATGACCTCAAGCTCTGATACCAACTGTAACGACCCGTCAAAATCGCTATTGACGCGGCACATTAATCATTGATTCCACAGTGAGGTTTTGACCTCTATATGATACGTTTTGATAAAATATTGCATTCATTAAAATAAGTGACTTTCTAAACATAAAAAGTTATAAACATGTGGGCGAGTGCTTAGGTATAAGCAAAACCCCGAAATACATAAGTCTTTAATTTACAGGTTGACATCACAGTCCAATTATTTATTACACAACGCAGTTTTATTTTGAATGCAATAAACTTTGTACAAAGCATGATAGACTCCATGCAGGCAACAAGCACATCACAGCGGAAGCATTCTAAGGACCTGAGAATAAAATATGCTAAAAAGTCAACACGAATGTTGGTGAGTTATAGGTTTAATTGCTCGAGTCATAAACATATATAAAGATAGACCACAAGATTTCATCAAAAGTTTATCAATAGATTCTACGTAACAGAGCACCCTGGTAACTAAACTTAACGCTATAGTGATAATTACCCCATTCGTTTTAATACACGCAAACCAACGTGTCTTAAACTCAAATAACATACGTCCGTTAAAAGGCAAGCGCTCTAGCTCGGACGGGGATGTCAAGCCCTATGGATCCATATACAATTATTCGCGCCCACCAGTCCATATCCTATGTACTGGCAGCTACTAGTTACCAAAGCTAAGGGATTTTCGGTTTAACTCAGTGTAGAATTTAGTATGTACTTGTGTCTTATCGCGTTTAAAATAAATTGCATGTATTCTCAGCCCAAAAATATTTAAAGTATTTAAAAATGGAGACTTTAAACTCACAGTTCAATATTGAGACTCAATATTGTAGGCAAATTGCGTAGACGTAATGATGGTAGACGACTGTATGGTTGGCCTTGGATTCAAGAACAATACCCTGAACAATACCCAATATTTCCTTAGCTTAAAGTGGTTTAAAACCCGAATTAAAACACCCTCGAATATACCTTATTATTATTAAACTTAAATTTAAAATTATAATTATAATTTAAATATAAATTTTTATTACTGAAGAAGAAAACATGTGATAATCCGTCGAGCAAAACAGGCGTATTTATATTACTTTTCCGTTTACTGTAGCTCATGCGATCGCATGAGTTTTCAGTGTTTTTGCCATGCGATCGCATGGCCGCCTTTTCTGTTTTTGTTTGCTAGTTCGTCGACATCAAATAGTGGTACTGTAGCAAATAGTGTTACTGTAGCAAATAGTGTTTACTGTAGCAAATAGTGTTTTACTGTAGCAAATCACTGTAGCAAATAGTGTTTTACTATAGCAAATCACTATAGCAAAGTCGTTTTCACTGTGGCACTGTAGCAAAATACGGTTTCACTGTAGCAAATAGTGTTTTACTGGAGCAAATAGTGTTTTACTGTAGCAAATAGGGTTTTACTGTAGGAAAGTCGTTTTTACTTGTACATATATATATACATACATATAATTGTTCATGAATCGTCGAGAGTAGTCAAAGGTAATTGTATATATGAAACGGTTCTAAAATTTTGAGACTCAATCTAACAGACTTTGTTTAACGTGTTAAAATAATAAATCGTATAGAGAATTGGTTTAAATAAGTCAAAAATTTTCGGGTCATCACAATATATATTAAATATACATAAAATTTCTTCAGGGGAAATGAGTTAATACTTCATCGGTTATTGTTACTGGTATTTCTTGGTAACTACGATGCGTATGACGTTGATGTTCAAGGTACATATTGTGATGTTGAGGCTTGCGGTGCGGATGTTGTTGGTGGTGATAATGGTACTGTTGGTGTTGTTGTCGGTGGTACTGTTGATGTCGTTGATTCTGCTGGTGCTTGTAACCTTTGCACCATATTTTCCAAAGCCACTACCCGAGCGCGAAGCTCGTTGACTTCTTCTACTACACCAGGATGATTGGCGGTTCGGACGAGCGGATGAATAAGATCCAGAATTTGAGAGAGTATATGATCATGACGAGATATTCTGGATATGAGAGAGAAAATGGTATTACGAACAGGTTCACCGGTAAGTACTTCAGGTTCTTCGCCAATAGGGCAATGTGGTGGATGGAAGGGATCGCCTTCTTCTTGTCTCCAATAATTAAGTAGGCTATGAACCCATCCCCAATTCATCAAGAATACATGATGGCTGATTGGTTGATCCATTCCGGTTACACTTTCTTCAGAGTTCAGGTGAATATCCATATCGGAATAGCTGTCGGAATTTAAGGAATTTGAACCAGATACGAGATCCATCTTGTATAATTAGATAGATGATTTTTGATATAAAATAGATTATAGAATTTAGATTGGTACTCTTCAATACATAATTTACATATGTATATATAATACCAAAATCCCGTAAATCACGGATAAATTTTTGAAAGATGTCAGGAAAAGTTTACAGTAACAGATACACTAAGATATGAATTTTGTCTATACACTATTCATGCAATCAATACAGTAAAACGTGTCTAGACTAGGAATGATAAGTAGGTAATTTCCGACAAAAAATGATAAGCAAAACTTTTGACATGCAGACACGGTCAGAGTCCAGACTTACTAATGCATCCTAACAACTATCAGTTAGACACACTCATGCAAGACCTGGTTCACTAGGACCAACACTCTGATACCAACTGTGACGATCGCTCCAAATCCATATGGACGAACACATCATTCATTGATTTCATTGCGAGGTATTTGACCTCTATATGATAAGTTTTGTAAACATTGCATTCTTTTGAAAAGGCACACCATAAATGAATATTTAAATCAAAGGTTTTCGACATCTGATGATTTCTACATATAGACCATCACCGTATATAATAGTTTACAATAGTACTTCCGTTGACAATGCAGTCAAAATAAGGTACATTATGATAAATTGGTGAATGCAACGTTTTCTTGAAAAATATGCCATATAAGACTCCATGCACATAGCTTGTCTATCATATAAGCAAACAGCGGAAGACTTCTAGGGAACCTGAGAATAAACATGCTAACAAGTGTCATACCAAAGGTTGGTGAGTTCATAGTTTGTATGTTTTGCATAATCTGTATATAAAGATGGATCACAAGATTTCAGTTGTTTCATCCAGAAATGTTTATCAAAATATTCTACAAGATTGAGCACCCTGGTAACGAAACTTAATGTATATATAATTTATACCCTTTGTATAATCATCTTAATAATACACGCAAACCAACGTGTACGCTTCTCAAATAGCATACGTCCGTTAAAAGGCTAGTGCTCTAGCTCGGACGGGGTTATCAAGCCCTATGGATCCATATACTACTACTCGCGCCCACCAGTTCTTATAACCGGCAGTTACTAGTTACCAAAGCTAAGGGATTTTTGGTTCAAACTCAGTATAGAATTTAGTATGTACTTGTATCCATTGCGTTTCAAATAAAGTGCATGTATTCTCAGCCCAAAAATATAGATTACAAAAGCAATTAAAAAGGGAGCAAATGAAAACTCACCTTAGCAGCACATAAAGTTGTTCATCGTAATGTGACCGAAACTTGGTATATCAAATAATCGTAGATCTCAACCTAGAGAACATATGTTGGTCAATAAATGTCTATCAAGCTAGGTCAGGTCATAGTGTATCACAATCCTAATACTCGAAATTGACATACAAAAGTTATTCAAAGTTGTTTCAAAAAGTCAATTTTGACAATAGTTCAACAAACGAGACGTACCTTATATAAGGATTCATTTACTCGGTTGGTAATATTCAAAAATCTATTTTATCAATCTCGTAAACAAGTTGTTTAAGTATTAATTGCAGATTCAAAAAGCAATTCCAATTAATGTCAATTATAATTCAGTTGACCATATCTTTTGATTCGTTCCTCGAAACTATTCGATATCTAAATGAAAAGTTATTGATTTTTCGCCAGCTTTCCGAAAACATGTATATCATATACCTTTTACCCGTAATATATGTATTTAATTCGTGATTTATTATAAACTGCTTAATGACGAAATTTAGGATACAAGCATGTATAAATATATACACTCGAGCACTAGTATGTATACACTATTAATTTATAAAATATAAAATATATATGCTTACGTATTAATATTGAGATTCAATATTGTAGAAAAGTACGTAGACGCAACGGAGATAATAAACACTAGGTTTGATTCACAAATATACCCCCCGAACATTACCCATAACCTCCTTGGCAATAACCCATAATTTTCTTAGCTCTATCTCGCTTGAAAACCATTTTGAAAATGACACGCTCATAACCTCGTCGTAGTATTTTATGTATAATACTAATTAATAATATTAATAATAATAAGATTAATAATAATATTAATCTTAATAATAATAATAATAATAATAATAATAATAATAATAATAATAATAATAATAATAATAATAATAATAATAATAATAATAATAATAATAAAAAATACGGAGTAATATATGATGTGTGAAAACTAAGCCAAAAATCGAGCAATTTATAGAACCTTTTCTAAAAAAAGTACCCCATGCGAGTGCATGGGATTTTAGAGCAATTCTCATTCACTTGCATGGGTTTTATGCCTATTTCCCATGCGATCGCATGGCCGTCAGATCCAGCTCACATATTTTTTGTTTTCTTGTTTGTCGACATAATTAAATATAATATATATAATATATATAATTTAAATAATTAATTATATATTATATTAAATTCATGTGCATAGTTGACTTGTAATTTTCATTCCGATGACTCGTACATTGTCACTCGACTTATGTCCCGGTTCCGGTTTCTCGAACGCATTTTCGTACGCTTAGAAAACTCGCAATTTACGTTTTGTGACTCGTACCTTTGTCAAAATATAGCCTTAAATTATCCATAAACTATACCACTCAAAGTATATCTTAATCTTTCGAGTGTTTTGGTCATTTACTTCTATAAATCATTGTCTTGTTATTTATTAATATAATAATATTTATCAAACGTTTTATAACCAAGTTAATATCTATTCTCAATATTTATAAACACGTTTTAAAATACATATCGCAAGTTATTCATATAATTAATTCTTAACAATTAATATTCTAATTATTTTATGTGTCCAAATTACGTTATTTAAACAAACATTTTATCATTTATTCCGAATACCGTTAAAAAGGAATAATTTCTCAAATCAGTGTGGTCCTCACAACAGAGACCCGTAACAATATCATAATCATTAAGAGACTTAATAAATATCTTTTAATTCAATCGTTTGGCATTATCTTTTAACTTCATAGTTAAATATATCAATCAGATAATCAAACCAATAAGTTTAATGCACAGTATCATATACTCAACACTTTGTTACGTTTTCAAGTTATAGTATATGTATCTATTTACATATAATTGTTCGTGAATCGTTGAGAACCATCGAAAGGTATTTGAATAGTTCAAAAATTTTGAGATTCAGTTTTACAGACTTTGCTTATCGTGTCGAAAATGTTAATCATACAAAGATTAAGTTTAAATTTGGTCGGAAATTTCCGGGTCATCACATGTCTAGACTTTAAGAATGATAAGCAAATAATTTTCGACACTAAATGATAAGCAAAACTTTTGACATGCAGACAGGGTCGAAGTCCAGACTCACTAATGCATCTAAACAACTATCAGTTAGACACACTAATGCAAGACCTTGTTCGCTAAGACCACCGCTCTGATACCAACTTTAATGCCCCGTCCTAATCCATCTGGACGAATACATTTCCTTTGGTTACATCGCGAGATACTTGATCTCTATATGATACATTTTACAAACATTGCATTCGTTTTTAAAAGACAAACTTTCATTACATCGAATGTTGACGGCATGCATACCATTTCATAATATATCTAACTATAATTGACTTAATAATAATCTTGATGAACTCAACGACTCGAATGCAACGTCTTTTGAAATATGTCATGAATGACTCCAAGTAATATCTCTAAAATGAGCAAATGCACAGCGGAAGATTTCTTTCATACCTGAGAATAAACATTCTTTAAAGTGTCAACCAAAAGGTTGGTGAGTTCATTAGTTTGTCATAATCAATCATTTCCATAATTTTAATAGACCACAAGATTTCATTTATTCAATAATCATACACTGGCAAGTGTTTAAAATTCATTCATATGGATTGAACACCTGGTAACCGACATTAATAAAATGCATCTAGAATATCCCCAAATATATAAACATCGAAGTACTAAAGCAGTTCAAATTCTCTGACTGGGGCTTGTCAAGGCCCATAGATCTATCTTTAGGATTCGAGTCAATTGGTGGCAATTATAATAAAAACCAATTCTTAGGTTACCAATTTCAACAAGGGCGATATCCGGTATAACAATTCAACCATAGAATGTAGTTTCAGTTACTTGTGTCTATTTCGTAAAACAGTTATAAAACGCATGTGTTCTCAGTCCCAAAAATATATATTGAAAAAGCATTTAAAAAGGGAGCAAATGAAACTCACAATACGATATTTTGCAGTCAAAATATGCATACGACGGAACTGAACAATGCAAGGTTGGCCTCGGATTCACGAACCTATATCATGTATATATATTAACACATATTATGGTAATCGAACAAATTTATGTATTATTAGTGATATAGTGGTTATTTTAATGTTTCATTAATAACTTAATTAGATATATTTATTTTTATATACTTTAACTAGGTAGTTTATATTTATTACAAAAATATTAATATAGTCATGGTTTATGTCATAAACATATTTTTATATAGAAAATTCTTTAGTTGATATATTAATAATACAAATAATAATAATGATAAAAATAATACTACAAATCATGATAAATCTAATAATAATAATAATGATAATTTTAATAATAAAAATGATAAAAATAATAATAGTAAGAATAATAATAATAATGTTAGTAATAATAATAATTTTTATAAAAATGATAATAATATTAATTGTACTAATAATCTTATTTCTAATATTGATAATAATAATATTTACTTAATATCAACCAATATTAAATAATCATAATAATAATAACAATAATAATGATAATGAAATAATAATAATAATAATAATAAAAATAATAATAATAATAATAATAATAATAATAATAATAATAATAATAATAATAATAATAATAATAATAATAATAGTAATAGTAAGAGTATTAGTAATAACTACCTCAAAGTAGTAGCTCTAAAAAAATGCCCAAGTCCGGGTTTGAACCCGCGACGTCCCGATAACACACTCCCATACCAATGGATCATTCTCTAGTTTCAGTTTTAACCTGTTCGATAATCTAATTAATATGTATTAATCCGTATAGCTTCCTTATATAATATCATCATTGTAACCACGGATCATCATACATCATGTATCATTTTTCGTTCTCCAATTACCATTACTATACCCATCGTACATCATCATTATCAACTTTCTTATCGTTATCAATAACAACCCTTAATCATCATCGTCTTTATACTCATAATCACACAGTCTCCATTTATTTTCTTAACATCATTTAATCACGTCACAGTTTATTATGATCATCAACTTAGCATGTATCAATACCATCATACTTCTCGTTCCTAAACATCACATATGTAAATAAGGTAGCTCGGTCACTCTCTTACAGACTGACCCAAATCTTACGGCCCAATCTTGAAAAGGGGACTTGGCCCAACAGAAAAATATTAACTTCAGCCCACTTAGTTAAACCCATTTACTTGGAATCCAAACCCAATGTTTGGCCCAAGTTGCATTTAGTGGCTCAATAACATCAAAAGCCCAAGTAGGAAATGCATAAAAAATAATCGGCCCAAACATATAATTAAATACACGAAACAATTGAAGGATTTTTTAGAATTTATAGACGACGTGATATTTAATCACAAGTGGGGTCTGTTTGTTGGCCAAAAAGTGAAAAAGAAAAGATGAATAGCAGTAGCAGGTTATAACAATTAGTGGATTTGTGATGGTATTCAAATAGTTCCTCCAGAAACAGAAACGTAAGCAGTTACAGTAATATCATCATGTGTATTCTACCAGGTAAGTGATAATCGAGAAATCCTTATTCACCTTTTCTTTTACATCATCATCATTGTTATCGTTATCTTCCTACTTCATCATCATCATCGTGAATCGTCACGATCATCATCATCTTCAATATAACTCACCATCATTATCTCATAGTCATCATCAACATAACATCATGTCATCATCGTTTATCGTTATTATCTTATTACCATTATCACGTTACTGTTTCAGAACCAAAAGAGCAGCATGAAGCAAACAAATATTCGACAATAATAGCTGTAAAGTGGATGAGTAGCAACAAGTGGGTTCGAAAATAGTTGGTGACGGTTTTTGTGGGTTTCGTTTATGGTGATAAAAAAATATGGTGGTGATGTTGGTTAAGGACCGAAGGTAATAATCTTTGGTTAAAGGATGTTCATGATCACTTGGTTAGCCGTACAGTCAGTCTTGATCGTGGTTTGACCTTAAACAGTCGATTTTAACAGAAGCTACAAGTCGATGAGTCTTGATGATGGTTTGGGGTTTTATTCACGCTCAGAAATAAAAAAAAATTAGCAGCAGTGAGCAGTATTAATGATGTTATAGTGGTGGTTGTTTAATAAGAAATAGAAGAAAAAGGAAAACGCAGTAGCAAAGGGTTTCTTGGACAAAAACAAATGGTTTCGTTGAAGGGTTGTTGTAGAAAATCACCTGACAGTAGCAGGTATTGAAATAGAAAAATAAAACAGTTGCATCAACGGTTTATTAGGTGACGATTTAGGTGTTCAATGGTAGTTTTAGGTCTTCCGGTTGAAGTAAGAACAAGAGAGAACATCAGCAGTATCTTCTTAGGTGTTCTTGGTGTTTTGATGAATAGAAATAGAAAAATAGAATACACCGTGGCAGTGCATATAGATATATAGTATTGATTGTGATAGAGAGATGAGACGGTAAAGGTTAAAAATCAAGTGGAGTGTGGGGTACTAATCACAAAGAAGTCGTTCAATTTTAAAAAGTAATTTTGGAGTATAATGCAACTTCTCAAGAATATTTACAAATATATATATAATAATAACCTATTAATCAATCAAAGTTACTAAAATGTGATCCAGCTGCTATTTGCAATTATATACTGACGATTTTAGATATTTTTAATTTGTGGACTGGATTTCGTGCCCGTTGTTACTAAATAAATTCGAAATCACTTATACATTTTTAATATACTTCAATTAGATATATAGATACATTTAATTAATTATACTGTCTTATTTTATTCTATTTTACATAATTAATTTTAATAACAACAACATATAATACTTCAAATTATATTTCAAATTATTGTTTATATATATATATATATATATATATATATATATATATATACACACACATATCTATTTACAATTAATTTGTTCGTGAATCGTTAAAAATAGTTAAACAGTTCAAAAAATTTGAGACTCAACACTACAGACTTTGCTTATCGTGTCAAAATTATGAAATCGTTTCGTGAGTTTGGTTTAAAATTAGTTGAAATTTTCTAGGTCGTCACACACCTCATTTTAGTTGCAACGCGAAAGGTGTGTGGCTGTGCCATTTATTTAAAGGTCACATCTTAACTTTCTCTACAGTAAAATTGTCACTTAGCACTTTTTAGATAGGTAACCCAGATCAAGCTGGTCTACATGCATGAATATATATATTGCCTACATAAAAATAACATAACCTCAAAGATGAATTCAGTGAAAGTAAGTGGCATACCAATGGTGAGCATTCCAAATCAATCAGCCAAGACACTTACTACAGAAGCATTTCTTCAAACACCTTGTCTTCATTTGTACTTCAACAATACCAAAAGACAACTTATTATAACACGATAATCCAGTTACATGATCATCTTATCCAAATACATTACAACAAATAACAAATGTAAACATAAATATTACAGTGTGCAACAAAAATTATAACCCAAATAAATGTAGGCAATTGAAACTGTCTTGACGAATGCTTCCTACATCAATGGTATCCAACATATATGACCAATCATAACTTGATAAAAATTCAATTAAACTCAATATTAGTCTTACATACTTCCTTCTTATAGGAGAAACCAACATCATTCAGATTTACACCACGGATAAAACTTAATCCAACATAAAAAAAAAGTGCATTAATGATTTTTTAGGATTCCTTGTTGCTAACTTATGTTATTGAAATATTATAAATCTCACCTAGAGACACCAAAGCAGGTCCTTAGAAATAAAGAGATATTATAAGCATTCAATATAGGTAAGGCAACTATGACAATTCTTAGACACTTTAAACATGTTACACATATTTCGTTAAAAGCTGCCACATAGTCTCAAGTAGGAGGCATGCTAAATCATACCATGAAAACAGTTTAAATGATAAAATTTGCTTCAGTTATTCACAATGTATAACACCTCATAAATCGGTTTAAGATAACGTTTAATTCTGTGTAATAGCATGCATCTTTTTTAAAATTTAGACATAAACTGTTTATCACATCCATAAAGCACCAATATTGTATATAAGCTTGCCCCATATTAAAATTAAATGTCACTCCTTATTCGCCCTCCCACCTATACCAAAATTAAATACATACCTTTGTAACAGCAGTTCCCTCTGTGGAATATGTGAGCCGCTAATACCATAACTATGCTACCGCCTGTAAGATGTACGGAGTACAACTTAATTTAAGTGAAAATAAACACATAAAATAATCAAATTAAGATAATATAAATACTCCCACATATAGAACACATTAGAAAGCACCTGATCAGCTTTTACACCCAAAAGATGGTGTAATGACCCGGAATTTTCCGACCAAATTATACTTATGAGATTAGTATTTACATAAATTAAACCATACCAACATAATAAGCATTCCAAATTGTTGAGACTTGTGTTTTTGAAAAGAGTTTTACACAACGTTTGACCGTCCAATATGACCGATGATATCACGAACTATATAACATACGATAATTATACGTTCGTGTATATATATGTATTTATATATATTTAACATGATCTAAGGATGGTTTAACATCTCATTGTGTACTAATGACAATGAGTTATAAGTATATTTTGAAACTACTAACTTAAGTTTTCAAAACGATAACTATACGTAACATTCTTTGATATATATACTTATAATCTATAATGCTTATACATGTATCGTATATATAATGTATTTAATCACTTTTTAAGGACTTGAATACATAAAACAATATAAGTATATTCACAAAACATAGCTATATTTGAATTTTCGTTCCGTTTCCTCAAGATTTCTATACGTATATCTAGGGTATATGTACCTGTATCATACCCAGCTTCTATACGTATTTACTATTAGTATATACACATCAAATCAACATCCTAATCAACGTTATTACTGCCCTAGATATGAGGTAACTAGGATTTGTCAAGTAGTATGAATTATTAGTAAGAAAACAAAATTAGGAATCCTTTTCTTTCTTTATAAACTAAAAACGTTTTTATAAATGAACACCATTTCTTCACTCTATTTTCTCATACCTACACCCTCATTTCTCTCTCAAAATACTCCTAACTTCATACTTGATCATATCCAAGCATTTTCCCCATCATTTAGCTTCAATTACAAGCCTTAAACACCATA
The DNA here is from genome assembly GCF_046630445.1 of Rutidosis leptorrhynchoides. NCBI lineage: Eukaryota > Viridiplantae > Streptophyta > Magnoliopsida > Asterales > Asteraceae > Rutidosis > Rutidosis leptorrhynchoides. The sequence goes on from NC_092335.1 coordinate 32,861,562, forward strand.
AGAAAACTCTTTCAAGAACATATCAAAATAACCACTCATTTGAAGAAGTTTACTTCCAACCTTTTGATCTAACTCCACCACTCTTTGATTCCAAGATTATTTCTTATATTTTTCAGTAACTTTGTCCAAGTAACTTGAGGTAGTAACCTTGTTCATAATCTTATTCAATTCATATTCATATAGCTATCTTATTTTGTGGTATAAAATTTTAACAACAAGAACATAGTTTGAATGATTTCAAACTTGTTCGCAAACTAAATAGATCCTTCTAACTTGACTTTTAAAACACTTTAAGACCTTTAATATATCATAATGATATGCTAACCTAACAATATATAACTTGGTTTTACAAAGAACATCTTAAAAACTGAATCTACGTCGTCGGAGTGCAACCGGGGGCTGTTTTGGGTTGGATAATTAAAAACTATCTTGAACTTTGAATTGGAAGTTCATGTTCTGGAAAAATGATATTTCTTATAAATATGTTAACACATAAAAATTTCATGGTTTAACTCAAAGTGTAAGTATTTTTAGAAAAATGATCATTAAATGTTGTTTTTATGATGGGAAATGATCACTTTCATAAGTTTCACCAAAGTTTGACCTATAACCTATGATTTCGAATACAAACTAAGGTATTTTCAGTTCATATTCTTAAAATTTGACTCGATTCAAGGAAGTGGCAAGTTGAACCAACAAAAACGGAGTTGTAATGAAGAAACTACGACTAAAACAAGATTGGGTATCCGAAGCTAGTTTAGCTACGAAAATATTTGGAGAAAAAGTAAATTAATCATATCTTTTCTAATTAATATGATATTTTATATATAATTACTTATGATTTGATTTTATATATTTCAGGACCATCCGTAAACAACACGAGAAGATTAATCATAAGACCTCATGATTGTACGCAACACGTCATTTGACAACACGGTACTTTATGTACGCAACACGTCATTTGACAACATGGTACCATGGGTCGAGATTAATTCTAATCAATACGAATATGATGGGGTCTTTATTTATTTTATTTAAGCAACTAATTGTGGACCACTAACATCGGACTGCTAACTACGGACTAAGAAAATATTAAAAGTATTAAAAGTATATATATATATGTAACGATTACTTAAAAAGAAAATATGTTGATATATTATATATATGGTTAGGTTCGTGATATCTATCGGAGACCAAGTCGAATTAAATACCTTCAAGGCAAAAGTGAGTTTCATTTGCTCCCTTTTTAATTGCTTTTGCAATATATATTTTTTGGGCTGAGAATACATGCGCTGCTTTTATAAATATTTACAAAATAGACACAAGTACTTAAAAATATATTCTACGTTGAGTTGTACCACTGGCATATTTCCCTGTAGCTTGGTAACTACTATTTACATGGGTATTGTAAACGCGAATCCAGTTGATAGATCTATCGGGCCAGACAACCCCAACCGGACTGGACGACCAGTATTCAACGGTTGCACAGTACTTCATTTTGGTGACTACACTTGGTACGGTGTAGTGAGATTTCATAATAAAGGGAATATGCGACGTTGATTAAATGTTAAGTATGGTTACCAAGTGCTCAACCACTTAGAATGCTTTACATACACTTGCGAGTGTATTATGTTTATGATTATGAAATCTTGTGGTCTATTAACATATTGAAATGATTGTCATGATAAACCTATGAACTCACCAACCTTTTGGTTGACACTTTAAAGCATGTTTATTCTCAGGTACGAATTAAGTCTTCCGCTGTGCATTTGCTCAATATAATGGCATTACTTGGAGTCGATCATCGCAATGGGACCAAATGTTGATGATTTCGTCCAGGTGGATTAGGACGGGTCCTTTCAGTTGGTATCAGAGCGGTAGTCGTAGCGAACCAGGTCTTGCATTAGTGTGTCTAACTAGTAGTTGTTAGGATGCATTAATGAGTCTGGACTTCGACCGTGTCTACATGTCAAAAGTTTTGCTTATCATTTCTAGTCGGAAATCATCTGCTTATCATCCTTAGGAAATTACCTGCTTATCATTCATAAGTCTAGACACGTTTTACTGCATTTACTGCATTGATAGTGTATAGACGAATTCTTATCTTAGCATATCTGTTATTGCGAACTTTGACTGATATCTTTTCAAAGATTCTCCGTAATTTACGGGATTTTGGTATTATATATACATATGTAAATTATGTATTGAAGAGTACCAAATCTAACTCCTATAATCTATTCCATACCAAAAATTCATTTTCCCCATTATACAAGATGGATTCCGCATCTAGTTCGAATTCTTCAGATTCCGACAGTTATGCCGATATGGATTTCCATTCGGGCTCCGAAAGCAGCGTCACCGGAATGGATCAACCAATTTCCCATCATCTATTCTGGATGAATTGGGGATGGGTTCGTAATATACTAAATCACTGGAGACAAGAAGAAGGTGATCCATTCCATCCACCAAATTGCCCTCTTGGCGATGAACCTGAAGCACTTACCGGCGAACCTATTTGAAACACCATTTTCTCTCTCATTTCTAGAGTATCTCGTCACGATTATATACTATCTCATATTACAAATCTTGTTAATTCACTCGCTCCAACCGCCAATCATCCCGGTGTACTAGCAGAAGTTAACGAACTTTGCGCTCGCGTGACGGCTTTGGAGAACATGGTGCAAAGGTTGCAAACACCAGCAGCAGCACCAGCAGCATAATCAGCACCACCATCAATAACATCAACAATACCATCATCACCACTAACAAACAACATCCGCATCACACGTCTCGATATCATAATCTGTCCCACAAACATCAACATCATACGCACCATAGATACCAAGGAGTACCAACAATAATGAACGATGAAGTATTGATCCATAACTTCATTGATATTCTGCGAAGAATATGTGGTTTCAAAAAGTTTTAGAGATTTCTTATTCTAGCTCAAACCGAAAAGCAAATGAGATTAATATCATATTAACTCATTAAATTCATGATTTCATCTGAAGAAAATATATATGTATATATGTTTTCATAAAGATTGTAATTAAAAGTTCTTTTGTACAAAATATTAATGGTGAAATTTTTTTTTAACGGGTAGGTAATACCCGAAGAATAATTAGATTTCATCTTAATAAGTTACATTGTACATTCGTCGAAGCTGATTCAACAGTCATTTACTATCCTACTTACAACCACCGATATACGTATCCGTTCACCACATAATAACCATTTTCATTCAATTTCATATTTGGATTTTGACTTCCCAGAATCCAACAAGTGGCATATGAAGAAAACATATGACAAAATAAAATCTGTTAGAAACAAACAAATTAACTATGAAAAATTTTGTTAAGAATCCACGCTAACTGTTCCAGCTAACTGTTCCTAGCTAACTGATTACATTTTATTTATCGCAGTTTATTTATCGCAATTTAATTATCGCACTTTTATTCATCGTCATTTAATTTCTGTAATTATTTTACTCACTTTAAATATCGGGACACGTATACAATGTTTTGACATATCATATCGATGCATCTATATATATTATTTGGAATCACCATAGACACCCTATATGCAGTAATGATCGAGTTCTCTATACAGGGTTGAGGTTGATTCTACAATAATATATATAGTTTGAGTTGTGATCGAGTATGAGACGTATACGGGTCACGACACGTATTAATTAATTCGTATATTATATATTAAACTATATATGAATTATTGGACTGTTACTGTGGACTATCGACTGTGGACTAATGACATTGGATAATTAAAATAAATTAAAATATTGATTATAACATATGAAACTAAACATTTCTTCAAGATTTCCACTTGATTTCATCTTAAACCTCATTGTATCTCGACAATTACAATCAGCGTTCAAATCTATCATGATTCTTAAAAACACCTCAATCGAGAGGATAAACCAACCGTACTTCATCTACGGAAGAAAAGATTGATGCATATAGTTATGCACCTGAAAAACCCTCGGAAACTGAGTAAACGTTTGACACGTATCTGTTCTAGCTCCTTTGACATTGTTATTACCGAAGATCGTTTTGCAATCCCTTTCCAAAGTAGCTAATTTTGTCACAGCTCCAGCAAGTCAACTCCGACTTTTCATCCGAAACAACTTTATTATAACCGCGATATATATGCGTACTCTTTATTGTTACTGGGGAACCTTTTATATTCTACAATATTACCATCAGCGATTAATCATTCTAAAAACACAATTCTCCTGAAACTACCTCGTTTTGATAACCGATGACCCAGATCAGTTAACTTTGAAAATGCTGACGAAGCAGCATGTTGTAGATGATCTTAATGGCCAAAAGTTTGATGATAAAGAAAGGAGTGTTAGGAACGCTCGATAGAAAATTTAGTACCGAAAAGCGGATTATGTGAAACTATGAAGAAAACCGTGGACAAATCACAAAGAATAAGTTTGCCTTCAAAGAATCCAAATGATTCTGTGCCTGCTGAAATCGTTAGCAAACATCTTATTTCTCATTCTAAACCGTCACAGACAAATCTTCTTCATCATCCATTGATATTAGAAATTCTAAGATATTCTCGTATGTTTTATTATAAATATCCTCCATATTTCTGGCGATATTTTCACAACTATTCTTATCTGAGATCATTTATCTCTCCGTAATATCTGCAACATAAAAGAAACTGTGTTAGTTTCTAAATTCTGAAACCTTCGAGTTTAAAATATGAATGTTTTGAAGTAGTGTTGGGAACTGAAGCATGGATTAGTATAATATAATGACACTTGATCAACGTCATTATATTATAGTAAGTCATGCTGACTTTCTAATGAAGCATGATGATTCACAGTACCGTCATCATGTGCCATTTACACAACTCTTACATTCTATCTAATCTCTAAACATATCAAGAGAATATTTTTCTGGATGACTCGGTCTTCTCCAGGGTATTCTGGTATTTTAACAAATCAAAATCGTTCTATTACCATTTTCTTCTTAGAGCATTATCTATGTTCATTCTGAATTTCATATCTACGAATTCCGAACCATTACTCGCTTGACTCGAAGTCGGGAAGAGAAAACGAAAGCATGAAGCTCCGAAAAATAATGAAGAATATAAACTTCGATAATAACCCCGAAATTACAAACCGTGTATATCGATGCATATAGCAATATAGAGACACGGGAGAATTAGAAACACTATAAACACAAGAGTATAGTAGAAGTAAATAGATTCTTCTTGTGGTAGATGAAAAAGAAGAATGACAGATATAAAAATTAGGAGTATATCAAGAATCGTGACTGGATGGAGCATATTGATGAATGCTTTAAAGTAAGAATCAAGGGAGAAAGAATAAAAGGTGTGAGTTGTGGAAAATAAGGAAACGAAGGGGTGAATTTATAGTGAAATATCCGACAGAGCAATCGAAACAGATTATTGTATATAATCAAAGAAGATCCTGATTTCCTTAATCACCAAAGAACCAAATCTTATTACGTAAGATTCTCTTTAAATCCCGAAAATCAATCATAACTACGTCATCGGTTAAGACGAACATATTTTACTCATCTCACTCTTTTACGATAGTCTCATTTATATTCTTCGCATAATCGAATCGTTTTATCTACATTACTCAATGATGATAAAACTCCATTATCACCTTATATTTGTCATGAAAACCTTCTTATTGTTATCCATAACAACCTCTATCAAATTTCGGGGACGAAATTTCTTTAACGGGTAGGTACTGTAATGACCCGGAATTTTCCGACCAAATTATACTTATGAAATTAATATTTACATAAATTAAACCATACCAACATGATAAGCAATCCAAATTGTTGAGACTTGTGTTTTTGAAAAGAGTTTTACACAACGTTTGACCGTCCAATATGACCGATGATATCACGAACTATATAACATACGATAATTATACGTTCGTGTATATATATGTATTTATATATATTTAACATGATCTAAGGATAGTTTAACATCTCATTGTGTACTAATGACAATGAGTTTTAAGTATATTTTGAAACTACTAACTTAAGTTTTCAAAACGATAACTATACGTAACATTCTTTGATATATATACTTATAATCTATAATGCTTATACATGTATCTTATATATAATGTATTTAATCACTTTTTAAGGACTTAAATACATAAAACAATATAAGTATATTCACAAAAGATAGCTATATTTGAATTCTCGTTCCGTTTCCTCAAGATTTCTATACGTATATCTAGGGTATATGTACCCATATCATACCCAGCTTCTGTACGTATTTACTATTGGTATATACACATCAAATCAACATCCTAATCAACATTATTACTGCCCTAGATATGAGGTAACTAGGATTTATCAAATAGTATGAATTATTAGTAAGAAAACAAAATTAGGAATCCTTTTCTTTGTTTATCAACTAAAAACGTTTTTATAAATGAACACCATTTCTTCACTCCATTTTCTCATACCTACACCCTCATTTCTCTCTCAAAATACTCCTAACTTCATACTTGATCATCTCCAAGTATCTTCCCCATCATTTAGCTTCAATTACAAGCCTTAAACACCATAAGAAAACTCTTTCAAGAACATATCAAAATAACCACCCATTTGAAGAAGTTTACTTCTAACCTTTTGATCTAACTCCACCACTCTTTGATTTCAAGATTATTTCTTATATTTTGCAGTAACTTTGTCCAAGTAACTTGAGGTAGTAACCTTGTTCATAATCTTATTCAATTCATATTCATATAGCTATCTTATTTTGTGGTATAAAATTTTAACAACAAGAACATAGTTTGAATGATTTCAAACTTGTTCGCAAACTAAATAGATCCTTCTAACTTGACTTTTAAAACACTTTAAGACCTATAATATATCATAATGATATGCTAACCTAACAATATATAACTTGGTTTTACAAAGAACATCTTAAAAACTGAATCTACGTCGTCGGAGTGCAACCGGGGGCTGTTTTGGGTTGGATAATTAAAAACCATCTTGAACTTTGAATTGGAAGTTCATGTTCTGGAAAAATGATATTTCTTATGAATATGTTAACACATAAAAATTTTATGGTTTAACTCAAAGTGTAAGTATTTTTAGAAAAATGATCATTAAATGTTGTTTTTATGATGGGAAATGATCACTTTCATAAGTTTCACCAAAGTTTGACCTATAACCTATGATTTCGAATACAAACTAAGGTATTTTCAGTTCATATTCTTAAAATTTGACTCGATTCAAGGAAGTGGCAAGTTGAACCAACAAAAACGGAGTTGTAATGAAGAAACTACGACTAAAACAAGATTGGGTATCCGAAGCTAGTTTAGCTACGAAAATATTTGGAGAAAAAGTAAATTAATCATATCTTTTCTAATTAATATGATATTTTATATATAATTACTTATGATTTGATTTTATATATTTCAGGACCACCCATAAACAACACGAAAAGATTAATCATAAGACCTCATGATTGTACGCAACACGTCATTTGACAACACGGTACTTTATGTACGCAACACGTCATTTGACAACATGGTACCATGGGTCGAGATTAATTCTGATCAATACGAATACGATGGGGTCTTTATTTATTTTATTTAAGCAACTAATTGTGGACCACTAACATCGGACTGCTAACTACGGACTAAGAAAATATTAAAAGTATTAAAAGTATATATATATGTAACGATTACTTAAAAAGAAAATATGTTGATATATTATATATATGGTTAGGTTCGTGATATCTATCGGAGACCAAGTCGAATTAAATACCTTCAAGGCAAAAGTGAGTTTCATTTGCTCCCTTTTTAATTGCTTTTGCAATATATATTTTTTGGCTGAGAATACATGCGCTGCTTTTATAAATATTTACAAAATAGACACAAGTACTTAAAAATATATTCTACGTTGAGTTGTACCACTGGCATATTTCCCTGTAGCTTGGTAACTACTATTTACATGGGTATTGTAAACGCGAATCCTGTTGATAGATCTATCGGGCCTGACAACCCCAACCGGACTGGACGACCAGTATTCAACGGTTGCACAGTACTTCGTTTTGGTGACTACACTTGGTACGGTGTAGTGAGATTTCATAATAAAGGGAATATGCGACGTTGATTAAATGTTAAGTATGGTTACCAAGTGCTCAACCACTTAGAATGCTTTACATACACTTGCGAGTGTATTATGTTTATGATTATGAAATCTTGTGGTCTATTAACATATTGAAATGATTGTCATGATAAACCTATGAACTCACCAACTTTTTGGTTGACACTTTAAAGCATGTTTATTCTCAGGTACGAATTAAGTCTTCCGCTATGCATTTGCTCAATATAAGGGCATTACTTGGAGTCGATCATCGCAATGGGACCAAATGTTGATGACTTCGTTCAGGTGGATTAGGACGGGTCCTTTCAGATGGCTACAATAAACTGATCAACTGATGGCTACATTAGCTGGCCTAGTCACAGAATCACAGAATAAAGAGAGAGAAAAGAGGACAACCATAATTAATATTAGCTGATCTCATAAGTGCATAGTAAAAAAGCAGTTTCTGAATAATATCCCGCTTCAATTATACATCTTTTGTCTCTAAATATGTGCTACCATATCACACTGTGATGCTGCTCTTGAATCGAAAACGATTATAATACGTGTTGTAAACCTCTATGAACATGCTCTAATTTAAAGACTTTATAAATGTTCCACTATTTATATTTCCATTTAACATGAGATGCCAAATTAGACTCGTTCAGTAATGAATAAGACGATTTGGGTTATTGCTTATGTACATTTTCAATAAACATCATCATCATTACTAATGTATCAGACATGAGATGTATTACTTACTCATCACCTAAAATTGTATTGCTAAAGAACTTAATTTATAAATGTTATAAGTCAAATTTGTTGATTTCTTAATAAAGAGTAGTTATGTTACCACTATACACATCAATTAGTAGTGAAGCAAATATCTATTTTTAAGATGACAGTATGATTATGATACATATTTCTGCGAAAGTTAAGATGAAAGCCAGAATGAAATAAGGAAATAATGAAAAATAGTGGGGACCATAGCCATGACGTTGTTAGTGAAAAACGAAAGTGATCATCAGGGGTATCCAACGTGATGAAATTTAAAACAACTGATCTTTTAAATCGAAATAAAAAACCAAACATTGATTTTTCGATCGTTAAGAAAACCTATAAAAAAAAGAGTCACGAATTAACAAATTGGGATACCTTCAGAACATCGTCTTCGTATCAGTTCTCATCGACCTGTCCTTGATTCGCAATCCTTATGCCATCATCGTTTACGCATATAGTATGAACCAGAAAGGTAATCACACTTCTCCATTTTTACAAAATCCCAAACCTTGATATCAAAAACACGTTAATCGGCCGTAAAACTTGAGAATAGAAAGGTATTTTATCAATTAGAGTATAAGATTTTCAATTTCATCTTATGATCCTGCAAAGATTTAGAAATTATAGATTGAAGGAGATGATGTCAGAGGATTGGAGGCCACGCTTGTTGTTAGTTTTTGATTGTGTGTTTATGTTATTTGGGAAGATAATGTGACGACCCGAAAATTTCTGACCAAATTTAAAACTTAATCTTTATATGATTTCGACAAGATAAGCAAAGTCTGTAATATTGATTCTCAAAATTTTTGAACTAATGTTATATATTCAGTTAACCTTTGACTTTTGACCGACGATTCACGAACATCTATTTGTAATATATATATATATATATATATATATATATATATATATACACACACATACACACACACACAATAATTTGGAATATTAATTATTAAAATTAATTATAAATAACTTGCAATGTGTATTTAAAAACTGATTTATGTATATTAAATAAAGATATATACATATATATAATTTCAAGTTATTTAGTAAATGATAGTAACATTCAATTATTGATTCGATTGATATTTAGATAAGTTAACTAAAACGTTTAAGATGAACAAGTAAAACACTAATTTGCTACAGTATTTTTGAATTGCTGTAGTACCCGAAAATCTACAGTGTTTTCGAAAACTACTATTTGCTACAGTAAAAATCATTTTGCTACAGTAAAACACTATTTCAGAATGAAAATGTATATATATTTTACAAATGTTATAAAATATAATATTAACTTAGATATAAAACGTTTTGATTTAAAATAATTATATTAAGACAATAATTTATAGACGCAAATGACCATAACACTCAAATGAATAAGTTACACTTTGAGTGGGATAGTTTTCATTTATTTGAGTCTCGTTATGTATAAAGGTACATTACACGAAACATAAAGTAACAATTTTCTAAGCGTACGAAAATGTGTTCGAGAAACCGAAATCGGGACATAAGTCAAGTGACAACATACAAGTAATCGGAACTAAAATTACAAGTCACCTATATACAAGAATATAATATAATATATATATAATTAATATAAATTATATATATTATATATATTATAAAATTATGTCGACAAACAAAGAAACAAAAACATATGAGCTGGAAACCCACCCCATGCGATCGCATGGGAAATGGGCTAGGAAGCCATGCGATCGGATGGCAGTCCTGGACAGAAAAAGTTCTATAAATTCATTTCGTTTTCTATTTTGGTCGAACACATATCTTTCCATCTACTCTCTCTGTAAACATATATATTATTATTATTAATATTATTATTATTATTATTATTATTAAAATTAATATTATTATTAATCTTATTATTATCACTAGAAGTATTATTATTATTAGTATTATACATAAAATACTACGACGAAGTCATGAGCGAGTTATTTCAAAACAAGATTTTCGAGCGGGATAGAGTTAAGGAAATTATGGGTTATATTTATGGAGCTTATGAGTATTGCTTGGGGATTATGACCATGAGTCAAAGGTCAAACCTAGTATTTATCATCTCCGTTGCATCTACGTACTTTCCTACAATATTGAATCACAATATTGATACGTGAGCATTCATATCTTATCTTTTATTTATTAATAGTGTATCCATGTCTAGTGCTCGAGTATATATGTTTATACATGCTTGTATGCTTTAATTTTGTTGTTAGATAGTTTGTGATGAATCACGAATTTGATACACATGCTGCTGATATAAAGTATATGATATGCATGTCGTTGGAAATCTATCGAAAAATTAATAACTTTTCATTTAGAAATCGCATGATTTCGATGAACGGATTAAAAGATATGGTCAACTGAATTATGTTGACGACTAATTGGAATTGTGTTTGAAATTGTAAATTAATATTTAAACAACTTGTCTATGAGATTGATAAATTGGATTTTTAAATATTACTAAGCGAGTAAATGAATTTCTATATAAGGCACGTCTCGTTTTGGTAAACAATTGTCAAAGTTGACTGTCTTATCATGTTTTAAAGCTTTATAAAAAATATAATCTGATTTTACAAGTATTGGAAAACTATGTGAAATAATAAAATATTTTTGATTGCCATGATAATTCAAATATAATATAGCTCCTGAAATAAATAATATTTTGAGTTTGATAAACTATAAATTCGTTCAATTATCAAGATTTATACTATGTTAATATAATAAACATGTATAGATTTAAAGATCATATTGGGTCAGGTTGACTTTTGAGATAACTTTTGTTAACTTTTGCATGTCGGTCTCGAGCATTAGGATTGTGATACACTATGACCTGACCTAGCTTGTTAGACATTTATTGACCAACATATGTTCTCTAGGTTGAGATCTATGGTTACTTTGCATTTTGAGTTTCGGTCACATTTCGGTGAATGACCTTATGTGCTGCTAAGGTGAGTTTCATTTGCTCCCTTTTTAATTGCTTTTGCATTCTATATTTTTGGGCTGAGAATACATGCACTTTATTTTAAACGTGTAACGACCCGGATTTTTCTGATCATTTTATACATATGAGATTAATATTTACATAAGTTAAACATTACCAACATGATAAGCAATCCAAATTGTTGAGTCTTGTGTTTTTAAAAAGAGTTTTACACAGCGTTTGACCGTCCAATTTGATCGATGATATCACGAACTATATAACATACGATAATTATACGATTGTGTACATATACATATTTATACATATTTAACATGATCTAAGGATGGTTTAACATATCATTGTGTACTAATAACAATGAGTTATAAGTATACTTTGAGACTACTAACTTAAGTTTTCAAAACGGTAACTATACGTAACGTTCTTTGACATATATACCTATAATCTATAATGCTTATACAAGTATCATATAAATATGTATTTAATCACTTTTAAAGGGCTTAAATACATAAAACAATATAAGTATATTCACAAAAGATAGTTATATTTGAATTCTCGTTCCGTTTCCTCAAGATTTCTACACGTATACCTAGGGTATATGTACCCGTATTATACGCAGCTTCTAGATGTATTTACTATTGATAAATACCAATTATTAGACCTCAATTATCTGCTCATAGCAGCCTTGGTTAGTCAACAACATGTGGGATCAAGTAGGAAGACTTACGAGCTAAAAATCAAAACTTAAAATCTATATATATACATACATATACACGTTTACATATACATACATATACTTCCATATCAACTTTATTTCAAGATAAATGATCTTCTAAACTCTCTCATGTCCAACCTTCAAGTGTTCTTCAAGGTCTTCATAAGTTTCTAACTTCATAATCAAGGTAAAACTATGTTTAAACTTTGATTCAATTCATGTAAGTTAATTATCTTAAATCAAGATATAAACTTACTTACAACCTTTGTTTCTTTCATGATTTCACTTCTTAATCTTCCAAGTCATCAAGAACAAGTTCATATCTTGTTTATTCAGTAACTTTCTTCATCATACTTGAGGTATAACCTTTGTTCATCATCTTGTTCAATTATAACTATCTTATTAAGAATATACAAATCATAACAACAAGAACATGGTTTGAATGATTTCAAAATTGTTCGCAAACTAAATAGATCCTTCTAACTTGAATTTTAAAACACTTCAATACTGTAATATATCATAATGATATGCTAACTTAACAAGATACAACTTGATTTTACAAAGAACACCTTAAAACTGAATTTGCATCGTTGGAGTGCAACCGGGGGCTGTTTTGGGTTGGATAATTAAAAACCATCTTAAACTTTGAATTGGAAGTTTATATTCTGAAAAAATGATATTTCTTATGAATATGTTAATATATAAAAATCTCATGGTGTAACTCAAAGTGTAAGTATTTTTGTAAAAATGATCATCTAGATGTTGTTTTTACGACGAAAATGATCACTTTCATAAGATTCACCAAAGTTTGACCTATACCCTGTGATTTTGAATGTAAACTAAGGTATTTACAGTTCATATTCATAAATAATGGCTCGATCCAAGGAAGTTGCAAGTTGAACCAACAAAAACGGAGTTGTATTGAAGAAACTACGACTAAAACAAAATCGGGTATCCGAAGCTAGTTTAGCTACGAAAATAATTTGACTAAAACCAAACTAATCATATCTTGGCTAATTAACATGATATTTTATATATATTTACTCATGATTTGATTTTACATATTTCAGGACCACCCGTAAACAATACGAGAAGATTAATTATAAGACCTCATGATTGTACGCAACACGTCATTTAACAACACGGTACTTTATGTACGCAACACGTCATTTGACAACACGGTACCATGGGTCGAGATTAATTCCTATCAATACGAATACGATGGGGTCTTTATTCATTTTATTGAACAACTAATTGTGGATTACTAACATCGGACTGCTAACTACGGACTATTAGATATTGAAAGTATTATAAGTATACATGTAACGATTATTTGAAAAGAAAATATGTTGATATATTATATATGGTTAGGTTCGTGATATCTATCGGAGACTAAGTCGTGTTAAATATCTTCAAGGCAAAAGTGAGTATATAGTCTCATTTTTAAACTCTAAATATTTCAGGATGAGAATACATGCATTTTATGATTTACGTTATGGACACAAGTGATTAAAAATATATATTCTACGTTGAGTTGTACCACTGGCATACTTCCCTGTAACTTGGTAACTACTATTTACATGCGGTATTGTAATCGCGAATCCTGTTGATAGATCTATTGGGCCTGACAACCCCAACCGGACTGGACGACCAGTATTCAACGGTTGCACAGTACTTCGTTTCGGTTGGTACGGTGTAGTGAGATTTCATAATAAAGGGAATATGCGACATTGATTAAATGTTAAGTATGGTTATCAAGTGCTCAACCACTTAGAATATTTTTATTAAAACGTTTATGTATATTAAATCTTGTGGTCTATATTTATAACGCTACTAGCATTAAACCTATATCTCACCAACTTTATGTTGACGATTTAAGCATTTTTATTCTCAGGTGATAATTAAAAGCTTCCGCTGCATTATGCCGAATTTAAGCAGGATTTGGAGTATGCATATTTGTGTCAAAAATAAAACTGCATATCGAAAGATTTGTAATGTGAAATATGTTGGAAATCGTATTGTTATTATCAAATGTAAAGTTTGTAAGACTAAGACTATCGCTAAACGATATTCATTATTATGTTGTTTAAGTCTTTGGTTATAATAAAGGTTATGGTTTGTATCATAAAAAAGTATGCAAATTTTGAAAAATGTCACATATAGAGGTCAATACCTCACAATGACACCAATAAGTACGAGACGTTTATAATTGATATGAAGGGGACGCTACAAAACACAAGTACATACTAAATTCTACACTGAGTTTGAACCGAAAATCCCTTAACTTTGGTAACTAGTAACTGCCGGTTATATGAATTGGTGGGTGCGAATAGTTGTATATGGATCCATAGGGCTTGACATCCCCGTCCGTTTCAGGTATAGAGATCCTAGCCTGAACTATAAAGCGGACGTATGCTATTTGAGTTTAGTACACGTTGGATTGCGTGTATTGTACATGTTGGTTGCATGTATGTTAAAACAGGGGTACTTATTATAACGTTAAAGTTTAGTTACAGGGTAAACGTTTCTGGATGAAACAACTGAAATCTTGTGATCCACCTTTATATACAGATTATGCGTAACATTAAAACTATAAACTCACCAACCTTTGTGTTGACACTTTTAAGCATGTTTATTCTCAGGTTCCTAGAAGTCTTCCGCTGTTTGCTTATATGTTATACAATCTATGTGCATGGAGTCATACATGCTTTATTCGAGAAAACGTTGCATTCACAAAATCATCACCATGTATCTTATTTTGACTGCATTGTCAACGGATGTAGTATTGTAAACTATTATTTACGGTGATTGTCTATATGTAGAAATCATCAAATGTCAAAAACCTTAGAATTTGATATTCATTTATGGTGTGCCTTTTCAAAAGAATGCAATATTTACAAAACGTATCATGTAGAGGTCAGTACCTCACTGTGAAATCGATGAATGATGTATTCGTCCAAATGGATTTAGACGGGTCATCACAGATAATGAAACCCTAGCAGAAGAATTGACAGACGCCTAAAATGTTATAGATAGATAGATAATTCTTTACTTATAATAACTCACTATTACCATAAATAAATATTACATAGTCATACAAAATTTAACAACAAAAGTCAATATTGAAAAGTAATATATATACATACAATTGGTTCAACCGAACTTATAAATTTAAATGTAGCGAGATTAAACGTAGATTAAACGTAGCCCTAAATGCTACATTGATCATTCTTCTATATGTACATATGTATACTTAGTTGGAAGGATAAACCAAGGGAGAAAAGAAATTTGCATTTGGATGTCAAAGGTTCTTGATTGAGATGTTTGTATGCAATATATAAGTTAATGACTGTTTAGCACTTTATTTATTCTGGGAGAATCCTGCGTTAACTATGTATACGCATGTAAAATTTTGGGTTTATAGTCATTGTTGGCCCCATAATCGACCTATTTCGAGCTCCCAAATACAGCCTACAATCAACATAAATATAAATTAACATAATTATAAACTAGAGTATATAACTAAAAGAGTATTTAAGATAGCGATTTGATTGTGATTGTCTGATAATTGTGAAACATCATCAAATACTTATCAAATTATTCAATTTTGCAAACACTAAAAATACTTATAATTACGATGTAGCATAATCATGTTTTGATACACTTAATTATTTTTTTCTAATTATACAAAGTGTATAATTAATTACGATGTAGCATAATCAGATAATTACGATGTAGCATAATCATGTTTTGATACAGGTAATTATTTGTTTCTTGATTATACAAAACGTGTAATTAATTATTAAAATGTAAATCCAAACACCACTAAACGTGCATATAAAAGACTATAATCATTATGGTTAACCGTGTGAGAAGTTCTTTTATAGTAACCAAAGAAGTTTGCGCATTAATGCAAAAACGGACATGTTGTGATCAAGTCGCCGGGCAGAGCCGGCCTTAGACAATTAAGTTCATATGCCTTAGCGATCCAAAACTTTTGATTTACATATATGTGAAGGAGCTGAAGAAAATATGTATAGTTCAATTTTTTGGGTAAAAGGTTACCCTAATGAGTATTGTTAAAAATAATGAAAGAATGAATTATATTATAAAACTGGGGCTATTAGAGATCCTAGAAGCCACAAAAGAAACAACCACTCATTCGATGTCAAACATTGACATCAAGGAAACGACCAAACAACAACAAATAATCAACTCATAGTTGCCATGTTATCTTCAACTGATCAATATTCCGCGAGTTCTTGAGCCGAATAGACATAAGTTTCAACCTCACAATGTAAAAAAATTCATCGAATAGCTTGTCCTAAGTCCTATGCGACTTCTTGAACACCCTGCAATTTCTCTCTTGCCATATAAAATAGATCGTAGTTGCAAACATGAGTTTAGAAACCACAACATTGGTTAAGTTTCACGGGCTATTGGAGACAAGGCCTACATAAGGCCCACACCTTCCTCGAGTGAACACGCTCAAAAACCAAAAAGCATGGGAATCCATGCAAACATTACACAATGAACACATCAAAACAGTCCCTTGGTGAATCTCTCACAATTTCATTCGATCTCGGTATTTAATCTCTCCCCATAAGCAACCATACTATAAAGGCATGCCTTCAAATACATTGAAAGGAACCAAACCACCGAAAAGCATTCCACGTTTTGAGATCGAGGCCTTATTGATTCCTATGCTAGACTTACAAAAACTCCATTTACCCATTTTAACCCTTCCAGTTAATCTCATCAGGCTTATCTTGGATCAAAGGGGCATGAATAATAGCTAGACTAGGATACTTGGCAACCTAATCATTTGGCCAACACCAAGCACCATTTGAAATGATTCGCTAACACTATACGCCATAGTAAACCCTGAATTAAACATATCTCGACATAAAACTACATCAACAAGCGGAACAATTGAACACCATTAATCAAACCATGTTGAAATTTTATGAAATTGCCTACTTGGTGCACAAAAATTTGCGAACACAAGGACAATATTAAGCAGTTTACGCCAGCTCCATCCCCTATCACTCCTAATAGGAACGTTCTAAACATGGTGATCTGTTAACTTATATGCGTGTACTCAGCGTACCCAATGGGACTCTTTTCTAGTAAGATTATTGCGAATATGAGAAGACATAAGTGCCAAATTCCAATATTTTAACCGCTTTATTCCAAGGCCCCCTTCATTCTTTGCCATACAAATGTCGTCCCACTTAACCTTCACTTTCCCTTTTTTATTGTCTCTCTGACACTATAGAGAACTCCTTTTGAGTTTTTTGATATCTTTTATAATGGTTCTTGGAAGAATAAACACTGAACATCAGTATATTTTCATAGACGTAAGAACAGATATGATGAGTTGCACTCTTCCAGCGAACGAGAGTAACTTATTCTTCCAATCATCAATGAACACGATCAACAAACACTTTAAAGTCCTGTCACATAAGCTGGACGAAACAAGAGGAACTCCAAGATATCTCACAAACAACTTTCCCTCTTCAAAAGGCATAATTGCATGAATATGGTTTTTCATTTGGCATGAAACATTAAAAAAATATGTTGTACTTGTCAAAAAACTAGGAACCAAACCCGAAAATCTCATAACTTCTTCAAGGGAGTTAAGTAAAGACTTAACTGAACTCAAAAAGGCATGCACAAAGAGAAACAATCCATTAGCGAAACAAGGGTTTATAATATACGCTTATCGCACTTGGGGTGATGCTTAAACATACCAGATTTCCGAACATTCCTCGAAATCATAAGAGAAAGAACCTCCATAACTATCGTGAAAAGATAAGGTGATAAAGGGTCACCTTAACACAACTCACGTTCTCCCTTATTATAATCATGAAGTTCGCCATTCAACAATAGAAAATGAGGTGGTAGATACACATTTCATAATCCAACGCACCATATTCGTAGGAAAGCTAAAACAAATAAGCGTAAACTAAAGAGAGTCCCAGTCTACCGTGTTGTACGCTTTTTGAATATCAACTTTAAATGCGCATCTACACGATCCATATGATAATTTTCATTAGCTCCCACGTCAACAATATATTATCTGAAATACGTCTGCCCGGAATAAACACCGACTGATTCAGACTAACAATATCATCAAGACAACATTTGATTCTGTTCGAGAGAAATATGCATTTATAAATTACGTTGCAACAATATATGGGCCGATAATCTGTAACTTTACTCGGAGATTGCACTTTAGGAAGCAAATTTATAATCGTACTATTAATCTCGGTTAGCATTTGCCCATTAACAATAATAAAAAAAATCTTATACATCTTTGATCATCTCATCACCAATAGTCACCAAGCGTGCTTTAAAAAGCTGACAAGTAACCATCGGGACCCAGAGATTTTAGATCGCTAATATCAAAGATAGTCGCTTTAATCTCTTCAGTAGAAATTGGTCGAACCATATCAACACTCTTTAAGGGGTTAAGAATTTTCGTGAATAAAGAACCCGAATCTTAGATCTGTTGCATTTTACAGCTGTCCCCAAGAAACGTTCATAGTTCTCAACAAAATTACTAGCCACAATGTACATTTCCTTCTATAAACACACCATCAGATGTTTCGATAGAATGAACGCGAGTTCAGTTGGTTTTGCCTTTAACAACTTTGTGAAAGTAGCTCGAATTACAATCGCCAACCCAAAAACCCTTGATTTCTATTTAAGAAATTTTTCTTCTTCTAACACTTTCTCATTAAAACATCGCAAAGCCTAGATATGAATTTCACAATTCGAAATTGAGAAAATGTCAATTTGCACTACATCCAGATCTTTACGACATTGAATCACTCTATCATGTAGATTTTCTTTGGACCAAACAAGTTTCCTAATCAACTTTATAATCAATCAGAGTGTTTTCAACCACCCAAAATATGGCATGGACTTGAACATCCACCTTTCAACCATCTAATACCATATTAGCAAAGTCATCATCTTCTGTGATATAATTACCATAATTAAATGGCTTAGGTTTAGAATTGATAACAAAAGGAATTTTCAACACCGTCGGCAAAGTGATCTGAAATCATGTACGATTGATATATAGCGTAATATTTCACAAACAGGTCCAAGAATCTATCATTAATCATTACCCGATCAATCATTTGGAAGATACCAGGGGAAGAATTAGGCCGTTGATTCCACGCGTATTGTAGTCCCGAATAGTTTAGATCCGAAATACATAAGTCATTAATACAATATTGAAACTCAGGAGACGCAATCGACAGTCTGGACGACCCATCGTAGAATCTACATCACTCAGTTATGCATTAAAATTCCCCGTTAGAACCCACGGACTTAGTTGGGTATATTTGTTATCTGCATAAATAAATGATACAGAGAACCAACAATCACCCGGAACTGAACGTACCTGAAATTTAATTTCTTGGTCAGATAACATAATGATCTTCAAATAGACAATGCATGAATTGCATCCAATAATAATGCGAGTACGCTGATTACAAAACTATTATTTGAAGACCAATTCAATGACGAAAACATTGAACTACAAGTGGGACTCAAGGATTGCACATATGCACAAATTGTTACCAGATACGACATCAATAACCTCCTTTTATTTAGGTATGAGATTAAGAATAACCTTCTTTTGTTTAGGATTGAGATTAAGACCCCTAATATTCCATGAGGCTATAGTAATTAATGGAAATATTTAAACCGGGAGTGCTTGCCCCTTCAGAATTCTCCTTAGAAGTCATAAATTTCGTTGTCTCATCCACATTTAATTCAACATCACTAGCTTCATCAACAACCTTCGTATAAACCCTTTATCCCCTTTTTTCAGCCTTCTTCCGTTCACCTTTTCACATCCTCTTTTTTTTCTTACTTTTCTGGTCAACAACCTTCATATAAACCCTTTATCCCTTTTTTCAGTCGTCTTCGTTCATTAGTTCTTACTCTCTGCTGTTTTGTAGCGTACGATCATTATCTCGTTACCACTAGCCTCCGGTATCTCCCGGAGGCCTGGTGGGTCCGTTTCCTCGCTTTCCTCTCTCTTCCATCTTCTCCGACTCCTCTGTCCTTTTCCAGCAAGGTTTGACGGTTTTTTGGCTCCTTTCTCTTTTGGTTTCCCTGTTCTCAAGTGACGAATGGAGTGATTTTCTCACTTCCATTATGTATTTCGGTGTTTCTCGACGTTTTTGGATTTGGTTCTCGCCTTTTCTCGTCGGTAAGTCTCTGATTCGTCTCTCTTTTCATTTTCGACGGAGATCTACTCCAGTGGCATTGTTGTTTCTCCGTTTACAGGTGGCGAACACCTTGGGTGTTCTGCGAATGGGTTAGTGAACGTTTGAAATGTCCCGTTCTTATTGATTAAAAACGTTCCATATTAATTGATTTCGTTGCGAGGTTTTGACCTCTATATGAGACGTTTTTCAAAGACTGCATTCATTTTAAAACAAACCATAACCTTTATTTCATCCATACAGGTTTAAAAAGCTTTACGTAGATTATCAAATAATGATAATCTAAAATATCCTGTTTACACACGACCATTACATAATGGTTTACAATACAAATATGTTACAACAAAATAAGTTTCTTGAATGCAGTTTTTACACAATATCATACAAGCATGGACTCCAAATCTCGTCCTTATTTAAGTATGTGACAGCGGAAGCTCTTAATAATCACCTGAGAATAAACATGCTTAAAACGTCAACAAAAATGTTGGTGAGTTATAGGTTTAACCTATATATATCAAATCATAATAATAGACCACAAGATTTCATATTTCAATACACATCCCATACATAGAGATAAAAATCATTCATATGGTGAACACCTGGTAACCGACATTAACAAGATGCATATATAAGAATATCCCCATCATTCCGGGACACCCTTCGGATATGATATAAATTTTGAAGTACTAAAGCATCCGGTACTTTGGATGGGGTTTGTTAAGCCCAATAGATCTATCTTTAGGATTCGCGTCAATTAGGGTGTCTGTTCCCTAATTCTTAGATTACCAGACTTAAATAAAAGGGGCATATTCGATTTCGATAATTCAACCATAGAATGTAGTTTCACGTACTTGTGTCTATTTTGTAAATCATTTATAAAACCTGCATGTATTCTCATCCCAAAAATATTAGATTTTAAAAGTGGGACTATAACTCACTTTCACAGATTTTTACTTCGTCGGGAAGTAAGACTTGGCCACTGGTTGATTCACGAACCTATAACAATATATACATATATATCAAAGTATGTTCAAAATATATTTACAACACTTTTAATATATTTTGATGTTTTAAGTTTATTAAGTCAGCTGTCCTCGTTAGTAACCTACAACTAGTTGTCCACAGTTAGATGTACAGAAATAAATCGATAAATATTATCTTGAATCAATCCACGACCCAGTGTATACGTATCTCAGTATTGATCACAACTCAAACTATATATATTTTGGAATCAACCTCAACCCTGTATAGCTAACTCCAACATTCACATATAGAGTGTCTATGGTTGTTCCGAAATATATATAGATGTGTCGACATGATAGGTCGAAAAATTGTATACGTGTCTATGGTATCTCAAGATTACATAATATACAATACAAGTTGATTAAGTTATGGTTGGAATAGATTTGTTACCAATTTTCACGTAGCTAAAATGAGAAAAATTATCCAATCTTGTTTTACCCATAACTTCTTCATTTTAAATCCGTTTTGAGTGAATCAAATTGCTATGGTTTCATATTGAACTCTATTTTATGAATCTAAATAGAAAAAGTATAGGTTTATAGTCGGAAAAATAAGTTACAAGTCGTTTTTTTAAAGGTAGTCATTTCAGTCGAAAGAACGACGTCTAGATGACCATTTTAGAAAACATACTTCCACTTTGAGTTTAACCATACTTTTTGGATATAGTTTCATGTTCATAATAAAAATCATTTTCTCAGAATAACAACTTTTAAATCAAAGTTTATCATAGTTTTTAATTAACTAATCCAAAACAGCCCGCGGTGTTACTACGACGGCGTAAATCCGGTTTTACGGTGTTTTTCGTGTTTCCAGGTTTTAAATCATTAAGTTAGCATATCATATAGATATATAACATGTGTTTAGTTGATTTTAAAAGTCAAGTTAGAAGGATTAACTTTTGTTTGCGAACAAGTTTAGAATTAACTAAACTATGTTCTAGTGATTACAAGTTTAAACCTTCGAATAAGATAGCTTTATATGTATGAATTGAATGATGTTATGAACATCATTACTACCTTAAGTTCCTTGGATAAACCTACTGGAAAAGAGAAAAATGGATCTAGCTTCAACGGATCCTTGGATGGCTCGAAGTTCTTGAAGCAGAATCATGACACGAAAACAAGTTCAAGTAAGATCATCACTTGAAATAAGATTGTTATAGTTATAGAAATTGAACCAAAGTTTGAATATGATTATTACCTTGTATTAGAATGATAACCTACTGTAAGAAACAAAGATTTCTTGAGGTTGGATGATCACCTTACAAGATTGGAAGTGAGCTAGCAAACTTGAAAGTATTCTTGATTTTATGAAACTAGAACTTTTGGAATTTATGAAGAACACTTAGAACTTGAAGATAGAACTTGAGAGAGATCAATTAGATGAAGAAAATTGAAGAATGAAAGTGTTTGAAGGTGTTTTTGGTCGTTGGTGTATGGATTAGATATAAAGGATATGTAATTTTGTTTTCATGTAAATAAGTCATGAATGATTACTCATATTTTTGTAATTTTATGAGATATTTCATGCTAGTTGCCAAATGATGGTTCCCACATGTGTTAGGTGACTCACATGGGCTGCTAAGAGCTGATCATTGGAGTGTATATACCAATAGTACATACATCTAAAAGCTGTGTATTGTACGAGTACGAATACGGGTGCATACGGGTAGAATTGTTGATGAAACTGAACGAGGATGTAATTGTAAGCATTTTTGTTAAGTAGAAGTATTTTGATAAGTGTCTTGAAGTCTTTCAAAAGTGTATGAATACATATTAAAACACTACATGTATATACATTTTAACTGAGTCGTTAAGTCATCGTTAGTCGTTACATGTAAATGTTGTTTTGAAACCTTTAGGTTAACAATCTTGTTAAATGTTGTTAACCCAATGTTTATAATATCAAAAGAGATTTTAAATTATTATATTATCATGATATTATGATGTACGAATATCTCTTAATATGATATATATACATTAAATGTCGTTACAACGATAATCGTTACATATATGTCTCGTTTCAAAATCATTAAGTTAGTAGTCTTGTTTTTACATATGTAGTTCATTGTTAATATACTTAATGATATGTTTACTTATCATAATATCATGTTAACTATATATATAACCATATATATGTCATCATATAGTTTTTACAAGTTTTAACGTTCGTGAATCACCGGTCAACTTGGGTGGTCAATTGTCTATATGAAACCTATTTCAATTAATCAAGTCTTAACAAGTTTGATTGCTTAACATGTTGGAAACATTTAATCATATAAATATCAATCTCAATTAATATATATAAACATGGAAAAGTTCGGGTCACTACAGTACCTACCCGTTAAATAAATTTCGTCCCGAAATTTTAAGCTGTTGAAGGTGTTGACGAATCTTCTGGAAATAGATGCGGGTATTTCTTCTTCATCTGATCTTCACGCTCCCAGGTGAACTCGGGTCCTCTACGAGCATTCCATCGAACCTTAACAATTGATATCTTGTTTTGCTTAAGTCTTTTAACCTCACGATCCATTATTTCGACGGGTTCTTCGATGAATTGAAGTTTTTCGTTGATTTGGATTTCATCTAATGGAATAGTGAGATCTACTTTAGCAAAACATTTCTTCAAATTCGAGACGTGGAAAGTGTTATGTACAGCCGCGAGTTGTTGAGGTAACTCAAGTCGGTAAGCTACTGGTCCGACACGATCAATAATCTTGAATGGTCCAATATACCTTGGATTTAATTTCCCTCGTTTACCAAATCGAACAACGCCTTTCCAAGGTGCAACTTTAAGCATGACCATCTCTCCAATTTCAAATTCTATATCTTTTCTTTTAATGTCAGCGTAGCTCTTTTGTCGACTTTGGGCGATTTTCAACCGTTGTTGAATTTGGATGATCTTCTCAGTAGTTTCTTGTATAATCTCCGGACCCGTAATCTGTCTATCCCCCACTACATTCCAACAAATTGGAGACCTGCACTTTCTACCATAAAGTGCTTCAAACGGCGCCATCTCAATGCTTGAATGGTAGCTGTTGTTGTAGGAAAATTCTGCTAACGGTAGATGTCGATCCCAACTGTTTCCGAAATCAATAACACATGCTCGTAGCATGTCTTCAAGCGTTTGTATCGTCCTTTCGCTCTGCCCATCAGTTTGTGGATGATAGGCAGTACTCATGTCTAGACGAGTTCCTAATGCTTGCTGTAATGTCTGCCAGAATCTTGAAATAAATCTGCCATCCCTATCAGAGATAATAGAGATTGGTATTCCATGTCTGGAGACGACTTCCTTCAAATACAGTCGTGCTAACTTCTCCATCTTGACATCTTCTCTTATTGGCAGGAAGTGTGCTGATTTGGTGAGACGATCAACTATTACCCAAATAGTATCAAAACCACTTGCAGTCCTTGGCAATTTAGTGATGAAATCCATGGTAATGTTTTCCCATTTCCATTCTGGGATTTCGGGTTGTTGAAGTAGACCTGATGGTTTTTGATGCTCAGCTTTGACCTTAGAACACGTCAAACATTCTCCTACATATTTAGCAACATCGGCTTTCATTCCCGGCCACCAAAAATGTTTCTTGAGATCCTTGTACATCTTCCCCGTTCCAGGATGTATTGAGTATCTGGTTTTATGAGCTTCTCTAAGTACCATTTCTCTCATATCTCCAAATTTTGGTACCCAAATCCTTTCAGCCCTATACCGGGTTCCGTCTTCCCGAATATTAAGATGCTTCTCCGATCCTTTGGGTATTTCATCCTTTAAATTTCCCTCTTTTAAAACTCCTTGTTGCGCCTCCTTTATTTGAGTAGTAAGGTTATTATGAATCATTATATTCATAGATTTTACTCGAATGGGTTCTCTGTCCTTCCTGCTCAAGGCATCGGCTACCACATTTGCCTTCCCCGGGTGGTAACGAATCTCAAAGTCGTAATCATTCAACAATTCAATCCACCTACGCTGCCTCATATTCAGTTGTTTCTGATTAAATATGTGTTGAAGACTTTTATGGTCGGTATATATAATACTTTTGACCCCATATAAGTAGTGCCTCCAAGTCTTTAATGCAAAAACAACCGCGCCTAATTCCAAATCATGCGTCGTATAATTTTGTTCGTGAATCTTCAATTGTCTAGACGCATAAGCAATCACCTTCATTCGTTGCATTAATACACAACCGAGACCTTGCTTTGATGCGTCACAATAAATCACAAAATCATCATTCCCTTCAGGCAATGACAATATAGGTGCCGTAGTTAGCTTTTTCTTCAATAACTGAAACGCTTTCTCTTGTTCATCATTCCATTCAAATTTCTTCCCTTTATGCGTTAATGCAGTCAAGGGTTTTGCTATTCTGGAAAAGTCTTGGATGAACCTTCTGTAGTAACCAGCTAGTCCTAAAAACTGGCGTATGTGTTTCGGAGTTTTCGGGGTTTCCCACTTTTCAACAGTTTCTATCTTTGCCGGATCCACCTTAATACCTTCTTTGTTCACTATGTGACCGAGGAATTGAACTTCTTCCAACCAAAATGCACACTTTGAAAACTTAGCGTACAATTCTTCCTTCCTCAATACTTCTAACACCTTTCTCAAATGTTCACCGTGTTCTTGGTCATTCTTTGAGTAAATAAGTATGTCATCAATGAAAACAATGACAAACTTGTCAAGGTATGGTCCACACACTCGGTTCATAAGGTCCATGAACACAGCTGGTGCATTAGTTAAACAAAACGGCATGACCATAAACTTGTAATGACCGTAACGTGTTCTGAAAGCAGTCTTTGGAATATCATCTTCTTTCACCCGCATTTGATGATACCCGGAACGTAAGTCAATCTTTGAATAAACAGACGAGCCTTGTAGTTGATCAAATAAGTCGTCGATTCTCGGTAGTGGGTAGCGGTTCTTGATGATAAGTTTGTTCAACTCTCGGTAGTCGATACACAACCTGAATGTACCATCTTTCTTCTTGACAAACAAAACAGGAGCTCCCCACGGTGATGTGCTTGGTCGAATGAAACCACGCTCTAAAAGTTCTTGTAATTGGCTTTGCAGTTCTTTCATCTCGCTGGGTGCGAGTCTGTAAGGAGCACGAGCTATTGGTGCAGCTCCTGGTACAAGATCTATTTGAAATTCAACGGATCGATGTGGGGGTAATCCCGGTAATTCTTTCGGAAATACATCGGGAAATTCTTTTGCAATGGGAACATCATTGATGCTCTTTTCTTCAGTTTGTACTTTCTCGACGTGTGCTAGAACAGCATAGCAACCTTTTCTTATTAGTTTTTGTGCCTTCAAATTACTAATAAGATGTAGCTTCGTGTTGCCCTTTTCTCCGTACACCATTAAGGGTTTTCCTTTTTCTCGTATAATGCGAATTGCATTTTTGTAACAAACGATCTCTGCTTTCACTTCTTTCAACCAGTCCATACCGATTATCACATCAAAACTCCCTAACTCTACTGGTATCAAATCAATCTTAAATGTTTCGCTAACCAGTTTAATTTCTCGATTCCGACATATATTATCTGCTGAAATTAATTTACCATTTGCTAATTCGAGTAAAAATTTACTATCCAAAGGCGTCAATGGACAACTTAATTTAGCACAAAAATCTCTACTCATATAGCTTCTATCCGCACCCGAATCAAATAAAACGTAAGCAGATTTATTGTCAATAAGAAACGTACCCGTAACAAGCTCCGGGTCTTCCTGTGCCTCTGCCGCATTAATATTGAAAACTCTTCCGCGGCCTTGTCCATTCGTGTTCTCCTGGTTCGGGCAATTTCTAATAATGTGGCCCGATTTTCCACATTTATAACAAACTACATTTGCATAACTTGCTCCGACACTACTTGCTCCGCCATTACTCGTTCCGACACCATTTGTTCCTTTCGTTCTATTAACCCCTGGTCCGTAGACCTCACACTTCGCCGCGCTATGACCATTTCTTTTACACTTGTTGCAAAATTTGGTGCAGAACCCCGAGTGATACTTTTCACACCTTTGGCATAGCTGCTTCTGATTGTTGTTGTTGTTGCGGTTATTATTGTTGTTGGGATGATTGTTGTAGTTGCTGTTGTTGTTGTTGTTGTTGTTGGGCCGTTTGTTGTAGTTGCGATTGATGTTGCGATTGTTGGGATAATTGTTGCGATTATTGTTGTAATTTCTGTTGTTGTTATATTGGTGATTCTTATCACCGTTTTCCTCCCACTTTCTTTTGACTTGCTTCACATTGGCCTCTTCAGCAGTCTGTTCTTTAATTCTTTCTTCAATCTGGTTCACTAGTTTGTGAGCCATTCTACATGCCTGTTGTATGGAGGCGGGCTCGTGTGAACTTATATCTTCTTGGATTCTTTCCGGTAATCCTTTCACAAACGCGTCGATCTTCTCTTCCTCATCTTCGAATGCTCCCGGACACAATAGGCACAATTCTGTGAATCTTCTTTCGTACGTGGTAATATCAAATCCCTGGGTTCGTAACCCTCTAAGTTCTGTCTTGAGCTTATTGACCTCGGTTCTGGGACGGTACTTCTCGTTCATCAAGTGCTTGAATGCTGATCACGGTAGTGCGTACGCATCGTCTTGTCCCACTTGCTCTAGATAGGTATTCCACCATGTTAACGCAGAACCTGTGAAGGTATGCGTAGCATACTTCACTTTGTCCTCTTCAGTACACTTACTTATGGCAAACACCGATTCGACCTTCTCGGTCCACCGTTTCAATCCGATCGGTCCTTCGGTTCCATCAAATTCCAAAGGTTTGCAGGCAGTGAATTCTTTGCAGGTGCATCCTACACGATTTCCTGTACTGCTAGATCCAAGGTTATTGTTGGTATGTTGCGCAGCCTGTACTGCGGCTATGTTTGAAGCTAGAAAAGTACGAAATTCCTCTTCATTCATATTCACGGTGTGTCGAGTAGTCGGTGCCATTTCCTTCAAAATAGTCAAATGGAACAAGTTAATCATACAGAATATTAAGAGTAGTTAATAGTATTTCGTAGCATAATATGAACTCATTTATAAAAGCTTTTTCTTCATATTAGCGTTTTATAAGTTTAAATTCGGGTAGTACCTACCCGTTAAGTTCATACTTAGTAGCTAATATACAATCCAACTACTACAATTCTATATGAAAAACTGATTATAATAATATTTCGCGTTCAAACTTTTATACAATATTTTACAAACTTACAATACCGCTTATTTTACATAAAGCATGAAATATAGCACACAATAACTTTGATACAAGATGGTTGTGAAGATAATTCTAGCTAGTACACAAGTCGTTCAGCAAAGGCAATAAAGACACGTAATTCATACGTCCAGAAACAAGTCATGCATTCTGGTTTTACTAGGATTACTTCCCATCCTTGGTCTTGTGGAACATAACCATTATGGCCGTTGATAATACAGCGTGTGGTAACGTCGTCAAAGGGACGAGGGTTACGTAATGTCCAACAGTCTCGTAACAATCTAAAAACCTCATTTCTTACCCCAATTACCGACTTCGTCACTTGTGGGAACGTTTTGTTTAATAATTGTAGCCCGATGTTCTTGTTCTCACTTTGGTGAGAAGCGAACATTACTAATCCGTAAGCATAACATGCTTCTTTATGTTGCATGTTAGCCACTTTTTCTAAATCACGAAGTCCAATATTCGGATATATTGAGTCAAAATAATTTCTTAACCCATTGCGTAAAATAGCATTTGGGTTCCCCGCAATATATGCGTCAAAGTAAACACAACGTAACTTATGGATTTCCCAATGTGATATCCCCCATCTTTCGAACGAAAGCCTCTTATAAACCAAGGCATTCTTGGAACGTTCTTCGAATGTCTTACAAACTGATCTCGCCTTAAATAGTTGTGCCGAAGAATTCTGACCGACTCTAGACAAGATTTCATCAATCATGTCTCCGGGTAGGTCTCTTAAAATATTGGGTTGTCTATCCATTTTGTGTTTTTATACTGTAAAATAGACAAGAGTTAGATTCATAAAAAAAAAAAATACTTATTAATACAAGCAATTTTTACATATAACATAAAGCATAAGCACACTATATTACATATATTACACCACACGAATACAACTATCTTATTCCGACTCGCTTGTTTCTTCTTCTTCGGTTTTGGTTCGTTTTACCAAGTTTCTAGGGATATATGATGTTCCCCTAATACGAGCCGTAATTTTCCACATTGGTTTAGAAAAACCTGGTGGTTTAGAGGTTCCCGGGTCATTGTTACAACTTAAGGACTTCGGGGGTTGACGATACATATAAAGTTCATCGGGGTTGGAATTAGATTTCTCTATTTTTATGCCCTTTCCCTTATTATTTTCTTTTGCCTTTTTAAATTCAGTTGGGGTAATTTCTATAACATCATCGGAATTCTCGACGGAATCCGATTCATCGGAGAATTGGTAATCCTCCCAATATTTTGCTTCCTTGGCGGAAACACCATTGACCATAATTAACCTTGGTCGGTTGGTTGAGGATTTTCTTTTACTTAACCGTTTTATTATTTCCCCCACCGGTTCTATTTCTTCATCTGGTTCCGATTCTTCTTCCTGTTCCGATTCTTCTTCCGGTTCCGACTCTTCTTCCGGTTCCTCTTCGGGAACTTGTGAATCAGTCCACGAATCATTCCAATTTACATTTGACTCTTCATTATTATTAGGTGAGTCAATGGGACTTGTTCTAGAGGTAGACATCTATCACATAATATCAAACGCGTTAAGAGATTAATATATCACATAATATTCACATGTTAAAAATATATAGTTTCTAACAAAATTTGTTAAGCAATCATTTTTCAAGTAAACACGGTCGAAGTCCAGACTCACTAATGCATCCTAACAAACTCGATAAGACACACTAATGCAAAATTCTGGTTCTCTAAGACCAACGCTCGGATACCAACTGAAATGTCCCGTTCTTATTGATTAAAAACGTTCCATATTAATTGATTTCGTTGCGAGGTTTTGACCTCTATATGAGACGTTTTTCAAAGACTGCATTCATTTTAAAACAAACCATAACCTTTATTTCATCCATAAAGGTTTAAAAAGCTTTACGTAGATAATCAAATAATGATAATCTAAAATATCCTGTTTACACACGACCATTACATAATGGTTTACAATACAAATATGTTACAACAAAATAAGTTTCTTGAATGCAGTTTTTACACAATATCATACAAGCATGGACTCCAAATCTCGTCCTTATTTAAGTATGCGACAGCAGAAGCTCTTAATAATCACCTGAGAATAAACATGCTTAAAACGTCAACAAAAATGTTGGTGAGTTATAGGTTTAACCTATATATATCAAATCATAATAATAGACCACAAGATTTCATATTTCAATACACATCCCATACATAGAGATAAAAATCATTCATATGGTGAACACCTGGTAACCGACATTAACAAGATGCATATATAAGAATATCCCCATCATTCCGGGACACCCTTCGGATATGATATAAATTTCGAAGTACTAAAGCATCCGGTACTTTGGATGGGGTTTGTTAAGCCCAATAGAACTATCTTTAGGATTCGCGTCAATTAGGGTGTCTATTCCCTAATTCTTAGATTACCAGACTTAAATAAAAGGGGCATATTCGATTTCGATAATTCAACCATAGAATGTAGTTTCACGTACTTGTGTCTATTTTGTAAATCATTTATAAAACCTGCATGTATTCTCATCCCAAAAATATTAGATTTTAAAAGTGGGACTATAACTCACTTTCACAGATTTTTACTTCGTCGGGAAGTAAGACTTGGCCACTGGTTGATTTACGAAACTATAACAATATATACATATATATCAAAGTATGTTCAAAATATATTTACAACACTTTTAATATATTTTGATGTTTTAAGTTTATTAAGTCAGCTGTCCTCGTTAGTAACCTACAACTAGTTGTCCACAGTTAGATGTACAGAAATAAATCGATAAATATTATCTTGAATCAATCCACGACCCAGTGTATACGTATCTCAGTATTGATCACAACTCAAACTATATATATTTTGGAATCAACCTCAACCCTGTATAGCTAACTCCAACATTCACATATAGAGTGTCTATGGTTGTTCCGAAATATATATAGATGTGTCGACATGATAGGTCGAAACATTGTATACGTGTCTATGGTATCTCAAGATTACATAATATACAATACAAGTTGATTAAGTTATGGTTGGAATAGATTTGTTACCAATTTTCACGTAGCTAAAATGAGAAAAATTATCCAATCTTGTTTTACCCATAACTTCTTCATTTTAAATCCGTTTTGAGTGAATCAAATTGCTATGGTTTCATATTGAACTCTATTTTATGAATCTAAACAGAAAAAGTATATGTTTATAGTTGGAAAAATAAGTTACAAGTCGTTTTTTTAAAGATAGTCATTTCAGTCGAAAGAACGACGTCTAGATGACCATTTTAGAAAACATACTTCCACTTTGAGTTTAACCATAATTTTTGGATATAGTTTCATGTTCATAATAAAAATCATTTTCTCAGAATAACAACTTTTAAATCAAAGTTTATCATAGTTTTTAATTAACTAACCCAAAACAGCCCGCGGTGTTACTACGACGGCGTAAATCCGGTTTTACGGTGTTTTTCGTGTTTCCAGGTTTTAAATCATTAAGTTAGCATATCATATAGATATAGAACATGTGTTTAGTTGATTTTAAAAGTCAAGTTAGAAGGATTAACTTTTGTTTGCGAACAAGTTTAGAATTAACTAAACTATGTTATAGTGATTACAAGTTTAAACCTTCGAATAAGATAGCTTTATATGTATGAATTGAATAATGTTATGAACATCATTACTACCTTAAGTTCCTTGGATAAACCTACTGGAAAAGAGAAAAATGGATCTAGCTTCAACGGATCCTTGGATGGCTCGAAGTTCTTGAAGCAGAATCATGACACGAAAACAAGTTCAAGTAAGATCATCACTTGAAATAAGATTGTTATAGTTATAGAAATTGAACCAAAGTTTGAATATGATTATTACCTTGTATTAGAATGATAACCTACTGTAAGAAACAAAGATTTCTTGAGGTTGGATGATCACCTTACAAGATTGGAAGTGAGCTAGCAAACTTGAAAGTATTCTTGATTTTATGAAACTAGAACTTTTGGAATTTATGAAGAACACTTAGAACTTGAAGATAGAACTTGAGAGAGATCAATTAGATGAAGAAAATTGAAGAATGAAAGTGTTTATAGGTGTTTTTGGTCGTTGGTGTATGGATTAGATATAAAGGATATGTAATTTTGTTTTCATGTAAATAAGTCATGAATGATTACTCATATTTTTGTAATTTTATGAGATATTTCATGCTAGTTTCCAAATGATGGTTCCCACATGTGTTAGGTGACTCACATGGGCTGCTAATAGCTGATCATTGGAGTGTATATACCAATAGTACATACATCTAAAAGCTGTGTATTGTACGAGTACGAATACGGGTGCATACGGGTAGAATTGTTGATGAAACTGAACGAGGATGTAATTGTAAGCATTTTTGTTAAGTAGAAGTATTTTGATAAGTGTCTTGAAGTCTTTAAAAAGTGTATTAATACATATTAAAACACTACATGTATATACATTTTAACTGAGTCGTTAAGTCATCGTTAGTCGTTACATGTAAATGCTGTTTTGAAACCTTTAGGTTAACGATCTTGTTAAATGTTGTTAACCCAATGTTTATAATATCAAAATAGATTTTAAATTATTATATTATCATGATATTATGATGTACAAATATCTCTTAATATGATATATATACATTAAATGTCGTTACAACGATAATCGTTACATATATGTCTCGTTTCAAAATCATTAAGTTAGTAGTCTTGTTTTTACATATGTAGTTCATTGTTAATATACTTAATGATATGTTTACTTATCATAATATCATGTTAACTATATATATAACCATATATATGTCATCATATAGTTTTTACAAGTTTTAACGTTCGTGAATCACCGGTCAACTTGGGTGGTCAATTGTCTATATGAAACCTATTTCAATTAATCAAGTCTTAACAAGTTTGATTGCTTAACATGTTGGAAACATTTAATCATATAAATATCAATCTCAATTAATATATATAAACATGGAAAAGTTCGGGTCACTACAACGTTAACGGAGGTTTTTGGCCAGATCTTCGTTCGTATTCTTACGGATCTTGTTGCCGGTTTTCTTTTTTTGTTTCCCTATTGTTTGGAAATTGGCAACTTTTCCTTCATCTTTTCCTCTCCGCATTGAGTTGTTGTCGTTGAGTGTCTTGCCAGAGCTCCGGCAGCTTGGCCGGATTTGGCCAGTAGGTCTAGATGGGTTTTTTGGGCTGCCTTGTTGGTGATATTATAATTACTCTCTTCATTGATTGTTGAGCTTTTGGTTTAGACTAGGCTTTTATTCTAGGCCTCGGCGGGTTTAGTTGGCCTGAGGAATCTTGGTCCGCGTCTCCTTTACAGTGTTTGTTTGTTCCGATCTCGCTCGCTCCATATTCCCCGTCATCGGTTTTGGTTCGGAACAATCCGGTGTAGTTGTCGCCTTAGCAAATTTAGGGTTGTTAAGCGCCAAAAGATTAGTGATCTGAAGTAGTTTTCTCGGTTGTTTCCCGACCGACCGTTAGGTTGGGTCTTGACAGGGTCTGTGAGTTGACTGTTGATTTAGGGGTTGTTTGGATGTGCTGACAATCAGGGTTGTGATATGGGTTTATGGTTGATGCGGTCTCGAGGTGGGTGTTCTTGGGTTGCCAGGCGAGCAATTTGGTTACAGATTTTTGAGTGGGGGTTGATGCGGTTAGTGTGGGACTTGTGGATTGAGGTTCACAGCTGCAGACTTCGGTTCAGGTGAGGACTTTCTTGGTCTGGTTTTTTCGGTGGTGGTTACGTCAACGCTACAGCAGGCACGACATCAGTGGTTGGTTGATTTTCTCGGGGTTCTGTATTTTCCTGAACACGTGTTGTAGCCTTCAATGTATTAGGTTATGTTTATTATGTCAAGGATGTGTAGGTAGGGGCGTTTTGTTATACTCTCAGTTTGTTAAACAGACTCTGAAATCTATATCAATTTTAACACCTCAGGATCACTAGATATTTTCTTTTATTTATCTATATGTATGTATTTTCGCCAAAAAAAATAGTTTTAACTCCGACTCTTGAAAAACTGTAACTTCGTTCAGATCATTTAGGGCCTCATGAGCATTTTTAACAATTAAAGGGTCACTCACCTTACTTGGCCCAACATCCACCTTTTTTTAACATCTTTATTGACTTGGGTTCCTTTGGTTTGTAGAACATTATCTGCTTGTTTGCCCTTGCCAACAACAAATCCACAAACTTTAGGTTGATTTAAAATTTCCTATGTTTTCGTTTTTCCCTTTCATTTTCAATATAGGTTGAAAATCATTTTCATTAACAGTTTCTTTAGCAGTTTCCTTTCGAACAATTTTTTGACATTGAGTATCATCATGTTCAAGCACCAAACAACACGAGCATATAGGTGGTTTTCATCCATATACGATCGTAACCGCACCAATCGTCTTACCCATTCCATCCAAATTAGGTGTAGCAACTTTGAGTTTTTTCCCAGCGCTTTATACGCTGAAACTTCCACCATAGCACGCACAAAATTTGGCCGACCCAAGCTTCAAAACACATGGTACTAGAGAATGAGTCCAACATCATTGCCCGGACAATTTTAGAAGCAATCATGCTAAAACCTTCACCCGTAAATCCAGACAAAGGAACATCATAAATCTTTTACCAAATAGGTACTTTAGTAAGGTCAACAACACATTACCCGACCACTAATTTAGCACAATATGCGAGTTTCAAATCATCCATGGATCATTCTCTAAACCCCCTAAGACCCTCTTTCGATGCAAATTTAAGAAGTAGAACCCTTTTACATTCATCATTACTTTTTTAATAGCATATTTTCTTCATACATTTTTCACGGAACGATGAAGCACATGAAAAGTAATTAGACGACTAATAAAATATCCGTACAAACTATACCGATATCTATTAACACCTTCTTAAACCGACATTATTGGATGTGGATTGGAATTTCCACCTCGTATTCCTCATCAGTAGTGGTTTGTTCAATGAACCTAAAATCCACTTTCTTTCCATAGTTATCTCCTGCTGCATCTTTCACGTATGAAAATGGTGGTTTTAGCACATTAGTCTCTTTAATAACATGGTTAGATTGAGTAGGCTTACCCTCAATATTTTTCATGGTATTAGAATATGAAATATTATTTACCTGAACCGGAATATCATGGCCCCTTCATCCATGAATTTCTTCATCAAATCATGAATTAGTTAAGTAGACACTACTTTGATCTTCCAAATCTTTCCAATTATCATCATCCTCCATATTTTCCTGCGTAAGTTGAGCCTCATGAACATCTTCATCACTTTTAAGCATGGAGGTTTTACCAACGTCAGAATCATTCCATGATTCTTCACCATCCTCACTCTCCAAACGATCCTTAGTAGAATCACAACCAATTTTCTATTGCGTAATGTTGAAGATTATAGAGGATCTTAGAACCAGTGTTGACTCAATCTAAAGGCGGAAAACAATAGACCAAGGGTTAAACGATTTACAGGTTGTTCTCGGGACCGAAATAGCCAAACCTAGACCTATATCTAGATTAGAATTATGCCTAAAAGGAGTAATTCTGTGGGTTGGAGGTAGGAGATGATTACAGACCAGTTTGGGACGATTAGAGTATATAAAATGTGTAACCTGATAATGAAACACAAATCACGTATATATTGTCTACAGTGTGTAATGGCCTAACCCGTCATTATACCGACCCGAATTTTTTTTCTTTTATACAACACATTAATATTAATAGCACGACGCCACAACTTATGTTTTGAAAACACTTCCAATTCGCAATTAAGTTTAAACAATGTTAATGTGTTTAGTACAATAATTTAAATATCAAAGTGGGCATAACCCAAGACCCGTTTTAACATAACCAAAAGACACTTTCGATCCAAAGTGTTTAAGCTCCAACATAAGACCAAGCATGGTGATTAGGAATGCACTACCCAATCCTAAATCAAATCCAAAAGCAAAGTCTTCTAAAGCAACCCACAAGCTTACCCTTGCCACCTCTTCCTTAAGAATCTATAAAAATGTAAACAATGAGAGGGTAAGCTATAAAGCTTAGTGAATGTAAACATACTATATCCATACATATGCATAAAATGAATACGTAACCAACAAGTAATAAACACATACCGCATCCATGTATAACTAAGCAAGCTATACGCTACACACTACCATGCCAATCTGCAGGATTAGCTACAACACAACATTATATATATATATATATATATATATATATATATATACACACACACACACACATATATATATATATACACATATATATATATATATACACATATATATATATACACATATATATATATATATATATATATATATATATATATATATATATATATATATATATATATATATATATATATATATATATATATATATATATATATATATATATATATATATATATATATATATATACAGATACCCAACATCCCAAGGTTAACCCCTTAACCTCAAACCTATAAAGGTTGGCCGAAAACTCACGCACCCTAGTGAATCCAAAAACTCATGCGATTCACTACCTTCACCACAACGACAATCGGGGTTGGCCAAAAACTCACGCACCCTAGTGTATACGAAAACTCACGTGATACACTACCCCAATCATAGGACAATTGGGTTGGTCGAAAACTCACGCGCCCCAACGAGTCCGAACCAAAATCGGTTTAGACTAGGCTTTTATTCTAGGCCTCGGCGGGTTTAGTTGGCTTGAGGAATCTTGGTCCGCGTCTCCTTTACAGTGTTTGTTTGTTTCGATCTCGCTCGCTCCATATTCCCCGTCATCGGTTTTGGTTCGGAACAATCCGGTGTAGTTGTCGCCTTAGCAACTTTAGGGTTGTTAAGCGCCAAAAGATTAGTGATCTGAAGTAGTTTTCTCGGTTGTTTCCCGACCGTCCGTTAGGTTGGGTCTTGACAGGGTCTGTGAGTTGACTGTTGATTTAGGGGTTGTTTGGATGTGCTGACAATCATGGTTGTGATATGGGTTTATGGTTGATGCGGTCTCGAGGTGGGTGTTCTTGGGTTGCCAGGCGAGCAATTTGGTTACAGATTTTTGAGTGGGGGTTGATGCGGTTAGTGTGGGACTTGTGGATTGATGTTCACAGCTGCAGACTTCGGTTCAGGTGAGGACTTTCTTGGTCTGGTTTTTTCGGTGGTGGTTACGTCAACACTACAGCAGGCACGACATCAGTGGTTGGTTGATTTTCTCGGGGTTCTGTATTTTCCTGAACACGTGTTGTAGCCTTCAATGTATTAGGTTATGTTTATTATGTCAAGGATGTGTAGGTAGGGGCGTTTTGTTATACTCTCAGTTTGTTAAACAGACTCTGAAATCTATATCAATTTTAACACCTCAGGATCACTAGATATTTTCTTTTATTTATCTATATGTATGTATTTTCGCCAACAAAAAAAAAATAGTTTTAACTCCGACTCTTGAAAAACTGTAACTTCGTTCAGATCATTTAGGGCCTCATGAGCATTTTTAACAATTAAAGGGTCACTCACCTTACTTGGCCCAACATCCACCTTTTTTTAACATCTTTATTGACTTGGGTTCCTTTGGTTTGTAGAACATTATCTGCTTGTTTGCCCTTGCCAACAACAAATCCACAAACTTTAGGTTGATTTAAAATTTCCTATGTTTCCGTTTTTCCCTTTCATTTTCAATATAGGTTGAAAATCATTTTCATTAACAGTTTCTTTAGTAGCTTCCTTTCGAACAATCTTTTGACATTGAGTATCATCATGTTCAAGCACCAAACAACACGAGCATATAGTTGGTTTTCATCCATATACGATCGTAACCGCACCAATCGTCTTACCCATTCCATCCAAATTAGGTGTAGCAACTTTAAGTTTTTTCCCAGCGCTTTATACGCTGAAACTTCCACCGTAGCACGCACAAAATTTGGCCGACCCAAGCTTCAAAACACATGGTACTAGTGAATGAGTCCAACATCATTGCCCGGACAATGTTAGAAGCAATCATGCTCAAACCTTCACCCGTAAATCCAGACAAAGGAACATCATAAATCTTTTACCAAATAGGTACTTTAGTAAGGTCAACAACACATTACCCGACCACTAATTTAGCACAATATGCGAGTTTCGAATCATCCATGGATCATTCTCTAAACCCCCTAAGACCCTCTTTCGATGCAAATTTAAGAAGTAGAACCCTTTTACATTCATCATTACTTTTTTAATAGTATATTTTCTTCATACATTTTTCACGGAACGATGAACCACATGAAAAGTAATTAGACGACTAATAAAATATCCATACAAACTATATCGATATCTATTAACGCCTTCTTAAACCGACATTATTGGATGTGGATTGGAATTTCCACCTCGTATTCCTCATCAGTAGTGGTTTGTTCAATGAACCTAAAATCCACTTTCTTTCCATAGTTATCTCCTGCTGCATCTTTCACGTATGAAAATGGTGGTTTTAGCACATTAGTCTCTTTAATAACATGGTTAGATTGAGTAGGCTTACCCTCAATATTTTTCATGGTATTAGAATATGAAATATTATTTACCTGAACCGGAATATCATGGCCCCTTCATCCATGAATTTCTTCATCAAATCATGAATTAGTTAAGTAGACACTACTTTGATCTTCCAAATCTTTCCAATTATCATCATCCTCCATATTTTCCTGCGTAAGTTGAGCCTCATGAACATCTTCATCACTTTTAAGCATGGAGGTTTTACCAACGTCAGAATCATTCCATGATTCTTCACCATCCTCACTCTCCAAACGATCCTTAGTAGAATCACAACCAATTTTCTATTGCGTAATGTTGAAGATTATAGAGGATCTTAGAACCAGTGTTGACTCA
Source organism: Rutidosis leptorrhynchoides (assembly GCF_046630445.1). Lineage (NCBI taxonomy): Eukaryota > Viridiplantae > Streptophyta > Magnoliopsida > Asterales > Asteraceae > Rutidosis > Rutidosis leptorrhynchoides. The sequence goes on from NC_092335.1 coordinate 32,901,461, forward strand.
ATCTAAAGGCGGAAAACAATAGACGAAGGGTTAAACGATTTACAGGTTGTTCTCGGGACCGAAATAGCCAAACCTAGACCTATGTCTAGATTAGAATTATGCCTAAAAGGTGTAATTCTGTGGGTTGGAGGTAGGAGAAGATTACAGATCAGTTTGGGACGATTAGAGTATATAAAATGTGTAACCTGATAATGAAACACAAATCACGTATATATTGTCTACAGTGTGTAATGGCCTAACCCGTCATTATACCGACTCGAAATTTTTTTCTTTTATACAACACATTAATATTAATAGCACGACGCCACAACTTATGTTTTGAAAACACTTCCAATTCGCAATTAAGTTTAAACAATGTTAATGTGTTTAGTACAATAATTTAAATATCAAAGTGGGCATAACCCAAGACCCGTTTTAACATAACCAAAAGACACTTTCGACCCAAAGTGTTTAAGCTCCAACATAAGACCAAGCATGGTGATTAGGAATGCACTACCCAATCCTAAATCAAATCCAAAAGCAAAGTCTTCTAAAGCAACCCGCAAGCTTACCCTTGCCACCTCTTCCTTAAGAATCTATAAAAATGTAAACAACGAGAGGGTAAGCTATAAAGCTTAGTGAATGTAAACATACTATATCCATACATATGCATAAAATGAATACGTAACCAACAAGTAATAAAAACATACCGCATCCATGTATAACTAAGCAAGCTATACGCTACACACTACCATGCCAATCTGCAGGATTAGCTACAACACAACATTATATATATATATATATATATATATATATATATATATATATATATATATATATATATATATATATATATATATATATATATATATCTGTGTGTGTGTGTGTGTATATATATATATATATGTGTGTGTGTGTGTGTATATATATATATATACACACATATATATGTACATATATATATATATATATATATATATATATATATATATATATATATATATATATATATATATATATATATATATATATATGTATATGTATATATATATACATATACCCAACATCCCAAGGTTAACCCCTTAACCTCAAACCTATAAAGGTTGGCCGAAAAGTCACGCACCCTAGTGAATCCAAAAACTCATACGATTCACTACCTTCACCACAACGACAATCGGGGTTGGCCAAAAACTATCGCACCCTAGTGTATACGAAAACTCACGTGATACACTACCCCAATCATAGGACAATTAGGCTGGCTGAAAACTCACGCGCCCCAGCGAGTCCGAACCAAAACCGGTTTAGACTAGGCTTTTATTCTAGGCCTCGGCGGGTTTACTTGGCTTGAGGAATCTTGGTCCGCGTCTCCTTTACAGTGTTTGTTTGTTTCGATCTCGCTCGCTCCATATTCCCCGTCATCAGTTTTGGTTCGGAACAATCCGGTGTAGTTGTCGCCTTAGCAACTTTTGGGTTGTTAAGCGCCAAAAGATTAGTGTTCTGAAGTAGTTTTCTCGGTTGTTTCCCGACCGTCCGTTAGGTTGGGTCTTGACAGGGTCTGTGAGTTGACTGTTGATTTAGGGGTTGTTTGGATGTGCTGACAATCAAGGTTGTGATATGGGTTTATGGTTGATGCGGTCTCGAGGTGGGTGTTCTTGGGTTGCCAGGCGAGCAATTTGGTTACAGATTTTTGAGTGGGGGTTGATGCGGTTAGTGTGGGACTTGTGGATTGAGGTTCGCAGCTGCAGACTTCGGTTCAGGTGAGGACTTTCTTGGTCTGGTTTTTTCGGTGGTGGTTTTGTCAACGCTACAGCAGGCACGACATCAGTGGTTGGTTGATTTTCTCGGGGTTCTGTATTTTCCTGAACACGTGTTGTAGCCTTCAATGTATTAGGTTATGTTTATTATGTCAAGGATGTGTAGGTAGGGGCGTTTTGTTATACTCTCAGTTTGTTAAACAGAATCTGAAATCTGTATCAATTTTAACACCTCAGGATCACTAGATATTTTCTTTTATTTATCTATATGTATGTATTTTCGCCAAAAAAAAAATAGTTTTAACTCCGACTCTTGAAAAACTGTAACTTCGTTCAGATCATTTAGGGCCTCATGAGCATTTTTAACAATTAAAGGGTCACTCACCTTACTTGGCCCAACATCCACCTTTTTTTAACATCTTTATTGACTTGGGTTCCTTTGGTTTGTAGAACATTATCTGCTTGTTTGCCCTTGCCAACAACAAATCCACAAACTTTAGGTTGATTTAAAATTTCCTATGTTTCTGTTTTTCCCTTTCATTTTCAATATAGGTTGAAAATCATTTTCATTAACAGTTTCTTTAGCAGCTTCCTTTCGAACAATTTTTTGACATTGAGTATCATCATGTTCAAGCACCAAACAACACGAGCATATAGTTGGTTTTCATCCATATACGATCGTAACCGCACCAATCGTCTTACCCATTCCATCCAAATTAGGTGTAGCAACTTTAAGTTTTTTCCCAGCGCTTTATACGCTGAAACTTCCACCGTAGCACGCACAAAATTTGGCCGACCCAAGCTTCAAAACACATGGTACTAGTGAATGAGTCCAACATCATTGCCCGGACAATTTTAGAAGCAATCATGCTCAAACCTTCACCCGTAAATCCAGACAAAGGAACATCATAAATCTTTTACCAAATAGGTACTTTAGTAAGGTCAACAATACATTACCCGACCACTAATTTAGCACAATATGCGAGTTTCAAATAATCCATGGATCATTCTCTAAACCCCCTAAGACCCTCTTTCGATGCAAATTTAAGAAGTAGAACCCTTTTACATTCATCATTACTTTTTTAATAGCATATTTTCTTCATACATTTTTCACGGAACGATGAACCACATGAAAAGTAATTAGACGACTAATAAAATATCTGTACAAACTATACCGATATCTATTAAGGCCTTCTTAAACCGACATTATTGGATGTGGATTGGAATTTCCACCTCGTATTCCTCATCAGTAGTGGTTTGTTCAATGAACCTAAAATCCACTTTCTTTCCATAGTTATCTCCTGCTGCATCTTTCACGTATGAAAATGGTGGTTTTAGCACATTAGTCTCTTTAATAACATGGTTAGATTGAGTAGGCTTACTGTAACGACCCGTACTTTTTCGATCATTCTATACTTATAAGATTAATATTTACATAAATTAAACCTTGCCAACATGATAAGCAATCCAAATTGTCGAGATTTATATTTCCGAAAAGAGTTTTACACAACGTTTGACCGTCTAGTTTGACCGATGATATCACGAACTATACAATATATGATAATTATACGTTTGTGTATATATATATGTATATATACATATTTAACATGATTAATGAATGTTTTAATACCTCATTTTATATTAATAACAATAAGTTACAAGTATATTTTGAAACTACTAACTTAAGTTTTCAAGACGATAACTATACGTAACGTTATTTGACATAAATACTTAAGACTTATAATGTTTATACATATATCGTATAAGTAATGTATTTAATCACTTTTAAGAACTTAAATACATAAAATCATATAAGTGTATTCACAAAAGATAGCTATATTTGAATCCTCATTCCATTTTTCACAAAATTTCTATACGTATACCTAGAGTATTTGTACTCGTATCATACCAAGCTTCTATACGTATTTACTAATAGTAAATACACATCAAATCACCACCTAACCCACCCTTGTTACTGCCCTTAGAGCAAGGTAATTGGAATTTGGATGCATGCATGAATTATTATACAAAAATACAACAAAACTTTTGTTCTTGTCTCCCCATTCCCACGTTTTTAAGGAGGTCACAAGGATCATCATTTTGCTTCATTTAAACATCCATTCTCTAGCTAAAAACACACACTCTTTCTTACTCTCTAAACTCCATAACAATCCAGCAAAGTTCCATAAAGATCTAGCTTCAAAAACCATACTAAAACACCATAAGAAAACCATACAAAAACACTTCAAGAAAACCCTCCAAGAACACCAACTTACTTCCAATCTTTCATCCACTTCCATCACCCTTTTGATTCTAGCTTCTTACTTCTCTCTTACAGCAACTTCATCCAAGGAACTTGAGGTAGAATCTATGTTCATAACCTTATTCGATTCATATATATATAGCTATCTTATTTTGTGGTACAAAAGTTTAACAACAAGAACATAGTTTGAATGTTTTCAAACTTGTTTGCAAACTAAATAGATCCTTCTAACTTAACTTTTAAAATACTTCAAGACCTGTAATATAACTTATGTATATACTAATTTAACAAGGTAAAACTTGGTTTTTCAAAGTATAAGTATTTTTAGAAAAATGGTCATTAAATGATTTTGTTGTAACAAAAATGTTTAACTTCATATGTTTCACTAATGTTTCACTTATGCCGTATGATTTTGAATACAAACCAAGGTATTTACAGTTCATAGTCTTAAAGAAGAACTCGATCCAAGAAGATGGCAATTTGAATCAACGAAAACGGATTTGTAACGAAGAAACTATGACCGAAACAAAATTGGTTATCCTAGATCATTTCAACTACGGGATCAATTGGAAAAAAATGATATAAATCACATATTTCTAAGATAACATGATATTTTATATATATGTACTTATAATTCAATTTTATATGGTTCAGGATCACCCGTAAACAATACGAGAAGATTAATCATAAGATCCCATGTTTGTACGCAACACGTCATTTGACAACACCGGTACTTTATGTACGCAACACGTCATTTGACAACACCGGTACCATGGGTCAAGATTAATCTCGACCAATACATATACGATGGGGTTTTATTTATTTCGTTGGGGGTTTTGTTTATTGCGGGTATATTAAACATCTAAAAATGAACCATTAAAAATTGAATTACTAACATCGGAATGCTAACTACGGACTAAGGAAATATTCAAAATATTAAAAGTATAACAAGTATATATATATATAACGTTTGTTTTAAAATGAAAACATATTGATATATTATATATGGATAGGTTCGTGATATCAACCGGAAGACCGAGTCAAAATATATATATCATCAAGACAAGAGTGAGTATATAGTCCCACTTTTAAACTCTAAATATTTCGGGATGAGAATACATGTATTTTATGTTTTACGATATGGACACAAGTAACTGAAAAATATGTTCTACGTTGAGTTGTACCACTGGCATACTTCCCTGTAGCTTGGTAACTAATATTTACAGCGGTATTGTAAACGCGAATCCTGTTGATAGATCTATCGGGCCTGACAACCCTAACCGGACTGGACGACCAGTATTCAACGGTTGCACAGTACTTCGTTTTGTGACTACACTTGGTACGGTGTAGTAAGATTTCATATTAAAGGGAATATACGACGTGATTAAATGTTAAGTATGGTTACCAAGTGCTCAACCACTTAGAATACTTTTATTAAACTGTTTATATACGAAATCTTGTGGTCTATATATATATATTGCTGCGCACTAAACCTATATCTCACCAACTTTATGTTGACGTTTTTAAACATGTTTATTCTCAGGTGATAATTAAAGCTTCCGCTGCATTATGTTGAATCTAAGCAGGATCATGCGTACTCATATTTGTGTCAAAAATAAAACTGCATATCCGAGGACGTGTGTTGTAAAATATGCTAGAAATCGTGTTGTTATTATCATTTGTAAAGTTTGTAAGTCGAAGATTATCGTTAAACGATAATCATCTTTTTATTGTCTAAAGCTTGTAACAAAAATAATGGTTTGGTTTGTAATGTATAATATATGCAGTTTTCCTTTTTAAAAATGTCGCATATAGAGGTCAATACCTCGCAATGAAATCATACGTTATCTAACACGTTCTTATGGTTAAGGACGGGTTATGACATGTGGTATCAGAGCGTTGGTCTTAGCGAACCAGGTCTGCATTAGTGTGTCTAACCGAGAAGCCGTTAGGATACATTAGTAAGTCTGGACTTTGACCGGGTCTGATTTAAAAAAAAAAAAACCATTGCTTATCACTGTTGGTTAAAATTTATATGTAAATATTATATAAGTACTAATGGGTTAGTTGTTGTGTGATAGATGTCGAGCTCAAAAATTGTTATCACAATCAACGACTCCGAATCAGAATCTTCAGATGGCGTTCCAGTCATTAACCTGTCCGATGACGAAAATGATATCCTTGGGGAAGACTCACAATTTCCGGATGAACCAACTATAGAAATATCGGAAAGTGAACCCGAGGAGGAAAGTGAACCCGAGGAGGAAAGTGAACCCGAGGAGGAAAGTGAACCCGAGGAGGAAAGTGAACCCGAGGAAGAAATACAGGAAATTACAAAAGACGAGTTCGAACTAGGAAAGAAACGAAAGGCTAATGAATTAGAAAATCCAAATCCCGAGTTTAATGAGAATGATGTGGCACCAATTCCACTCAACACTACCACCCCTATCCCCGCTATTCCTATTCGTTCTGTCCCGGCATCCAGTTCTTCAGTCCCACAGCCAAAATATAGGCAGACAGTTAGGATAAGCGTTAAGCAAATCTTTGTGTCTAAACGTCCTAGAAAATAGATCAAACGATGCGCTGCTGTGTCAAACCATGGAACCGAATAATGTTTTGTATAATATTAATAGTGTGGTTTGCTTAATGTTCGATGTAAGATAAGCATATGTAAAATATTGAAGTATGAAATGCAATAATTTTCCATGGTTAAGTATTATTTAGATTGTAGTAATTGATTCTGTACTAAGCTATTAAGTATGAACATTAACGGGTAGGTACTACCCAAGATATAATTATAAAACGCTAATAAGAAGAAAAGGCTTTTATAATAATACCTAGTTCATATTATTAATAAGCTATAATGTACTATAAATACACACTACATCTATAATAATCCATGTGAATAATTATTTTCTTTCATTAGGAAATGGCGCGATTGAATCGAATGACGGAACAAGAACTCGAGGAACTCATCAACCAGCGAGTGAACGACAGAATGTTATGGGTTGAGGCTGCAAGAGCTGCTGCAGTTAATCCAAATCCTCGTGTAGGATGCTCCTACAAGACGTTCCAAGCTTGCAAGCCATCATCATTCAGTGGAACGGAAGGACCTATCGGTTTAACCCGATGGATAGAAAAGATGGAGACGGTGTTCAAAATCAGCGGTTGTGATGAAAAAGACATGACCAAGTTTGCATCGTGCACTTTACAAGATAGTGCACTCACATGGTGGAAGAATTATGTGAAGGCGGTAGGAGGAGATGTAGCTTATGATACTCCATGGGAAGAATTCAAAGCAATGATAATCACCGAGTATTGTCCAAGGAATGAGGTTATTAAGTTAGAAGATGAGTTACGAAGTTTGAAGGTGGTTGGTACTGAAATCACCAACTACAATCAGCGATTCATGGAATTGGTTTTACTATGTCCTGAATTGGTTCCAACCGAAGCACGGAAGATTGAAATGTACAAAGGTGGTTTGCCCAGAAAGGTCAAGGCAAACGTTACGGCGTCGAAACCTAAGACAATTCATGAAGCTATAACCATGGCGAACGAGTTAATGGATCAGGTCATTCTGGATAAGAAAGCATTCACTACTGAGGTGAAGGTATCGAGTAACAAAAGGAAGTGGAACGGAAATTATGATCGAGGTTACCAACAGCAATCTTTTAAGAAACCAGAAACCCCGAAAGGTGCGGGTAGTGGTTTAAGCTTTGGTTATAAAGGACAAAATCCTTTATGCAACCGTTGCCACAAACATCACTTTGGTTACTGTAGTGTGTTATGCACCAAGTGTAATCGACAAGGTCATCTTGCGGAAGATTGTAAGGCTCTCGTTACAAATGGCAACAAGACTCCTGCCACCAACGCAAATAGAACTGCTTTGGCTAACATTACTTGTTTTGGGTGTGGAAAACAAGGTCATTATAAGAGCCAGTGCCCGAATCAGAATAGCGGACCTGCACGTGGAAGAGCGTTTGTTATTAATGCTAGAGAGGCACGAGAAGACCCGGAGCTTGTTACGGGTACGTTTACCATTAATAACTTATCAGCATCTATTTTATTTGATACTGGCGCCGATAGAAGTTACGTGTGTATAAATTTTTACACTAAATTGAATTGTTCATCATTACCTCTAGATGCTAAGTACTTGATTGAGTTAGCTAATGGTAAGCTAATTAAAGCCGATAAAATTTGTCGTGATTCTGAAATAAATCTAGCCGGAGAAACGTTTAAAATCGACTTAATACCTGTAGAATTAGGAGGTTTTGATGTAATAGTCGGCATGGACTGGATGTCCAAAATAGGAGCGGAAGTTGTTTGTGCCAAGAAGGCAATTCGTATTCCTGGTAAGGATAAAATGCCAGTGATGATTTATGGAGAGAAGGGTAATTCAAAGCTAAAACTCATTAGCTGTTTGAAAGCCAAGAAGTGTTTAGAAAAGGGATGTTACGCTATTTTAGCACATGTTAATAAAGTCGAAAAGAAAGAAAAGTGCATCAACGACGTGCCTGTGGCAAGAGATTTTCCTGAAGTTTTTCCGGAAGAATTGCCGGGATTACCTCCATTTAGATCGGTAGAATTTCAAATAGATTTAGTACCAGGAGCTACACCAGTGGCTCGTGCTCCATATAGACTTGCACCGTCCGAGTTAAAAGAACTTCAAAGTCAGTTAAAAGAATTACTGGACCGTGGATTCATACGACCGAGTACTTCACCGTGGGGAGCTCCAATTTTGTTTGTTAAGAAGAAAGATGGATCTTTTAGGATGTGTATAGATTATCGTGAATTAAATAAGTTAACTATCAAGAATCGGTATCCATTACCGAGAATTGATGACTTATTTGATCAATTGCAAGGATCATGTGTTTATTCGAAAATCGATCTAAGATCAGGTTATCATCAACTTCGCGTCAAAGAAGAGGACATTCCGAAAACTGCTTTTCGGACACGTTATGGTCATTACGAATTTTTGGTTATGCCGTTTGGATTGACGAATGCGCCAGCTGTATTCATGGACCTCATGAATCGAGTTTGTAGTCCGTATTTAGATAAGTTTGTTATCGTTTTCATTGATGATATTCTTATCTATTCCAAGAGTGAGCAAGAGCATGAAGAGCATTTAAGGTTGATATTGGAGTTGTTAAGAAAAGAACAGCTATATGCTAAATTTTCTAAGTGTGCTTTTTGGTTGAAAGAAGTGCAATTTCTTGGCCATGTTGTTAGTAGCAAAGGAATTCAGGTTGATCCAGCAAAAATTGAAGCCATTGAAAAATGGGAGACTCCTAAGACACCAATGCAGATACGCCAATTTTTGGGTTTAGCCGGTTATTATAGAAGGTTTATTCAAGATTTTTCTCGAATAGCTAAGCCGTTGACAGCATTAACGCAAAAAGGGAAGAAATACGAATGGACCTCGGAGCAGGAGAACGCATTTCAATTATTGAAGAAGAAGTTAACTACGGCGCCTATTTTATCGTTACCTGAAGGGAACGATGATTTTGAAATATATTGTGACGCTTCGCGACAAGGTTTTGGTTGTGTTCTTATGCAACGAAAGAAAGTAATTGCATTTGCATCCCGACAATTGAAGATTCACGAGCGGAATTATACGACGCATGATCTAGAACTGGGAGCAGTCGTGTTTGCATTGAAGATGTGGAGACATTACTTGTATGGGGTTAAATTCACTGTGTTTACTGATCATAAAAGCCTTCAACATATTTTTGATCAGAAACAATTGAACATGAGGCAACGTAGGTGGGTCGAGTTAATAAACGACTATGATTGTGAAATTCGTTATCATCCCGGAAAGGCGAACGTGGTGGCCGATGCTTTAAGCAGAAAGGAACGAGAACCAATTCGAGTTCGAGCAATGAACATAAAAATTCGTATGAATCTCAACTCACAAATCAAAGAAGTTCAACGAGAAGCACTCAATGAAGAAAACATAAAGAATGAAATAATGAAAAAGTACGAGAAACAACTTGTTGTACGGGAAGATGGAATTCGGTATTTTGCAAATCGTATTTGGGTACCGAAGTTGGGTGGATTAAGGAAGTTGATATTGAACGAGGCACATAAGACAAGATATTCGATACATCCTGGAGTTGGAAAGATGTACCAAGATCTTAAGACGCATTATTGGTGGCCTAATTTAAAAACAGACGTTGCAACATATGTTGGGGAGTGTTTAACTTGTTCCAAGGTTAAAGCAGAACACCAGAAGCCGTCAGGGTTACTTCAACAACCAAAAATTCCAGAATGGAAATGGGACGGTATTACCATGGATTTCATCACGAAGTTACCAAAGACTGCCTGGGGATACGACACCATTTGGGTGATTGTTGATCGTCTCACCAAGTCTGCACATTTCTTGCCTATAAAGGAAACAGATAGAATGGAGAAACTATTACGATTGTATATAAAGGAAGTTGTTTCAAGGCATGGAATACCTATTTCCATTATATCCGATCGTGATAGTAGATTTACCTCAAAGTTTTGGCAATCACTACAGGAGGCACTAGGAACTCGGTTGGATATGAGTACCGCATATCATCCACAAACCGATGGACAGAGTGAAAGAACGATTCAGACTCTCGAAGACATGCTCAGGGCATGTGTGATCGATTTTGGAAACGGATGGGATAAATATCTACCGTTAGCAGAATTCTCGTATAATAATAGTTATCATGCGAGCATTGGAGCTGCGCCATTCGAAGCATTGTACGGAAGGAAGTGTAGATCTCCTATCTGTTGGAATGAAGTAGGAGATCGACATTTAACTGGTCCCGAGATCATACATGAAACGACTGAGAAGATAGTGCAAATCAAGGAGAGATTGAAAACAGCCCGTAGTCGCCAAAAGAGCTACGCCGATGTTCGAAGGAAACCATTAGAGTTTCAGGTCGGGGACATGGTTATGCTAAAGGTGTCACCTTGGAAAGGTGTAATACGTTTCGGCAAAAGGGGTAAACTGAACCCAAGATACGTAGGCCCGTTTAAGATCATCGAACGCATTGGACCGGTAGCTTATCGACTCGAGTTACCGCAACAACTCGCTGGAGTACATAATACCTTTCACGTCTCAAACCTGAAGAAGTGTCTTGCAAAGGAAGACCTCACCATTCCTCTTGAAGAAATCCATGTCGACGAGAAACTACAATTCGTCGAAGAACCAATCGAAATCATGGACCGTGAAGTTAAACAGCTCAAACAGAGCAATATACCGATTGTTAAGGTTCGTTGGAATGCTAGAAGAGGTCCCGAGTTTACGTGGGAACGAGAGGATCAGATGAAGCAAAAGTATCCACACTTGTTTCTCGATGACGCAAAATAGGTACAATTTTAAAATTTCGGGACGAAATTTATTTAACGGGGAGGTAATGTAACGACCCGTACTTTTTCGATCATTCTATACTTATAAGATTAATATTTACATAAATTAAACCTTGCCAACATGATAAGCAATCCAAATTGTCGAGATTTATATTTCCGAAAAGAGTTTTACACAACGTTTGACCGTCTAGTTTGACCGATGATATCACGAACTATACAATATATGATAATTATACGTTTGTGTATATATATATGTATATATACATATTTAACATGATTAGTGAATGTTTTAATACCTCATTTTATATTAATAACAATAAGTTACAAGTATATTTTGAAACTACTAACTTAAGTTTTCAAGACGATAACTATACGTAACGTTATTTGACATAAATACTTAAGACTTATAATGTTTATACATATATCGTATAAGTAATGTATTTAATCACTTTTAAGAACTTAAATACATAAAATCATATAAGTGTATTCACAAAAGATAGCTATATTTGAATCCTCATTCCATTTTTCACAAAATTTCTATACGTATACCTAGAGTATTTGTACTCGTATCATACCAAGCTTCTATACGTATTTACTAATAGTAAATACACATCAAATCACCACCTAACCCACCCTTGTTACTGCCCTTAGAGCAAGGTAATTGGAATTTGGATGCATGCATGAATTATTATACAAAAATACAACAAAACTTTTGTTCTTGTCTCCCCATTCCCACGTTTTTAAGGAGGTCACAAGGATCATCATTTTGCTTCATTTAAACATCCATTCTCTAGCTAAAAACACACACTCTTTCTTACTCTCTAAACTCCATAACAATCCAGCAAAGTTCCATAAAGATCTAGCTTCAAAAACCATACTAAAACACCATAAGAAAACCATACAAAAACACTTCAAGAAAACCCTCCAAGAACACCAACTTACTTCCAATCTTTCATCCACTTCCATCACCCTTTTGATTCTAGCTTCTTACTTCTCTCTTACAGCAACTTCATCCAAGGAACTTGAGGTAGAATCTATGTTCATAACCTTATTCGATTCATATATATATAGCTATCTTATTTTGTGGTACAAAAGTTTAACAACAAGAACATAGTTTGAATGTTTTCAAACTTGTTTGCAAACTAAATAGATCCTTCTAACTTAACTTTTAAAATACTTCAAGACCTGTAATATAACTTATGTATATACTAATTTAACAAGGTAAAACTTGGTTTTTCAAAGTATAAGTATTTTTAGAAAAATGGTCATTAAATGATTTTGTTGTAACAAAAATGTTTAACTTCATATGTTTCACTAATGTTTCACTTATGCCGTATGATTTTGAATACAAACCAAGGTATTTACAGTTCATAGTCTTAAAGAAGAACTCGATCCAAGAAGATGGCAATTTGAATCAACGAAAACGGATTTGTAACGAAGAAACTATGACCGAAACAAAATTGGTTATCCTAGATCATTTCAACTACGGGATCAATTGGAAAAAAATGATATAAATCACATATTTCTAAGATAACATGATATTTTATATATATGTACTTATAATTCAATTTTATATGGTTCAGGATCACCCGTAAACAATACGAGAAGATTAATCATAAGATCCCATGTTTGTACGCAACACGTCATTTGACAACACCGGTACTTTATGTACGCAACACGTCATTTGACAACACCGGTACCATGGGTCAAGATTAATCTCGACCAATACATATACGATGGGGTTTTATTTATTTCGTTGGGGGTTTTGTTTATTGCGGGTATATTAAACATCTAAAAATGAACCATTAAAAATTGAATTACTAACATCGGAATGCTAACTACGGACTAAGGAAATATTCAAAATATTAAAAGTATAACAAGTATATATATATATAACGTTTGTTTTAAAATGAAAACATATTGATATATTATATATGGATAGGTTCGTGATATCAACCGGAAGACCGAGTCAAAATATATATATCATCAAGACAAGAGTGAGTATATAGTCCCACTTTTAAACTCTAAATATTTCGGGATGAGAATACATGTATTTTATGTTTTACGATATGGACACAAGTAACTGAAAAATATGTTCTACGTTGAGTTGTACCACTGGCATACTTCCCTGTAGCTTGGTAACTAATATTTACAGCGGTATTGTAAACGCGAATCCTGTTGATAGATCTATCGGGCCTGACAACCCTAACCGGACTGGACGACCAGTATTCAACGGTTGCACAGTACTTCGTTTTGTGACTACACTTGGTACGGTGTAGTAAGATTTCATATTAAAGGGAATATACGACGTGATTAAATGTTAAGTATGGTTACCAAGTGCTCAACCACTTAGAATACTTTTATTAAACTGTTTATATACGAAATCTTGTGGTCTATATATATATATTGCTGCGCACTAAACCTATATCTCACCAACTTTATGTTGACGTTTTTAAACATGTTTATTCTCAGGTGATAATTAAAGCTTCCGCTGCATTATGTTGAATCTAAGCAGGATCATGCGTACTCATATTTGTGTCAAAAATAAAACTGCATATCCGAGGACGTGTGTTGTAAAATATGCTAGAAATCGTGTTGTTATTATCATTTGTAAAGTTTGTAAGTCGAAGATTATCGTTAAACGATAATCATCTTTTTATTGTCTAAAGCTTGTAACAAAAATAATGGTTTGGTTTGTAATGTATAATATATGCAGTTTTCCTTTTTAAAAATGTCGCATATAGAGGTCAATACCTCGCAATGAAATCATACGTTATCTAACACGTTCTTATGGTTAAGGACGGGTTATGACACTTACCCTCAATATTTTTCATGGTATTAGAATATGAAATATTATTTACCTGAACCGGAATATCATGGCCCCTTCATCCATGAATTTCTTCATCAAATCATGAATTAGTTAAGTAGACACTACTTTGATCTTCCAAATCTTTCCAATTATCATCATCCTCCATATTTTCCTGCGTAAGTTGAGCCTCATGAACATCTTCATCACTTTTAAGCATGGAGGTTTTACCAACGTCAGAATCATTCCATGATTCTTCACCATCCTCACTCTCCAAACGATCCTTAGTAGAATCACGACCAATTTTCTATTGCGTAATGTTGAAGATTATAGAGGATCTTAGAACCAGTGTTGACTCAATCTAAAGGCGGAAAACAATAGACCAAGGGTTAAACGATTTACAGGTTGTTCTCGGGACCGAAATAGCCAAACCTAGACCTATGTCTAGATTAGAATTATGCCTAAAAGGTGTAATTCTGTGGGTTGGAGGTAGGAGATGATTACAGATCAGTTTGGGACGATTAGAGTATATAAAATGTGTAACCTGATAATGAAACATAAATCACGTATATATTGTCTACAGTGTGTAATGGCCTAACCCGTCATTATACCGACCCGAATTTTTTTTCTTTTATACAACACATTAATATTAATAGCACGACGCCATAACTTATGTTTTGAAAACACTTCCAATTCGCAATTAAGTTTAAACAATGTTAATGTGTTTAGTACAATAATTTAAATATCAAAGTGGGCATAACCCAAGACCCGTTTTAACATAACCAAAAGACACTTTGGACCCAAAGTGTTTAAGCTCCAACATAAGACCAAGCATGGTGATTAGGAATGCACTACCCAATCCTAAATCAAATCCAAAAGCAAAGTCTTCTAAAGCAACCCGCAAGCTTACCCTTGCCACCTCTTCCTTAAGAATCTATACAAATGTAAACAACGAGAGGGTAAGCTATAAAGCTTAGTGAATGTAAACATACTATATCCATACATATGCATAAAATGAATACGTAACCAACAAGTAATAAACACATACCGCATCCATGTATAACTAAGCAAGCTATACGCTACACACTACCATGCCAATCTGCAGGATTAGCTACAACACAACATTATATATATATATATATATATATATATATATATATATATATATATATATATACACACACACACACACACACACACACACATATATATATATATATATATATATATATATATATATATACACACACACACATATATATATATATATATATATATATATATATATATATATATATATATATATATATATATATATATATATATATATATATATATATATATATATATATATATATATATATATATATACCCAACATCCCAAGGTTAACCCCTTAACCTCAAACCTATAAAGGTTGGCCGAAAACTCACGCACCCTAGTGAATCCAAAAACTCATGCGATTCACTACCTTCACCACAACGACAATCGGGGTTGGCCAAAAACTCACGCACCCTAGTGTATACGAAAACTCACGTGATACACTACCCCAATCATAGGACAATTGGGCTGGCCGAAAACTCACGCTCCCCAGCGAGTCCGAACCAAAACCGGTTTAGACTAGGCTTTTATTCTAGGCCTCGGCGGGTTTACTTGGCTTGAGGAATCTTGGTCCGCGTCTCCTTTACAGTGTTTGTTTGTTTCGATCTCGCTCGCTCCATATTCCCCGTCATCAGTTTTGGTTCGGAACAATCCGGTGTAGTTGTCGCCTTAGCAACTTTTGGGTTGTTAAGCGCCAAAAGATTAGTGATCTGAAGTAGTTTTCTCGGTTGTTTCCCGACCGTCCGTTAGGTTGGATCTTGACAGGGTCTGTGAGTTGACTGTTGATTTAGGGGTTGTTTGGATGTGCTAACAATCAAGGTTGTGATATGGGTTTATGGTTGATGCGGTCTCGAGGTGGGTGTTCTTGGGTTGCCAGGCGAGCAATTTGGTTACAGATTTTTGAGTGGGGGTTGATGCGGTTAGTGTGGGACTTGTGGATTGAGGTTCGCAGCTGCAGACTTCGGTTCAGGTGAGGACTTTCTTGGTCTGGTTTTTTCGGTGGTGGTTACGTCAACGCTACAGCAGGCACGACATCAGTGGTTGGTTGATTTTCTCGGGGTTCTGTATTTTCCTGAACACGTGTTGTAGCCTTCAATGTATTAGGTTATGTTTATTATGTCAAGGATGTGTAGGTAGGGGCGTTTTGTTATACTCTCAGTTTGTTAAACAGACTCTGAAATCTGTATCAATTTTAACACCTCAGGATCACTAGATATTTTCTTTTATTTATCTATATGTATGTATTTTCGCCAAAAAAAAATAGTTTTAACTCCGACTCTTGAAAAACTGTAACTTCGTTCAGATCATTTAGGGCCTCATGAGCATTTTTAACAATTAAAGGGTCACTCACCTTACTTGGCCCAACATCCACCTTTTTTTAACATCTTTATTGACTTGGGTTCCTTTGGTTTGTAGAACATTATCTGCTTGTTTGCCCTTGCCAACAACAAATCCACAAACTTTAGGTTGATTTAAAATTTCCTATGTTTCTGTTTTTCCCTTTCATTTTCAATATAGGTTGAAAATCATTTTCATTAACAGTTTCTTTAGCAGCTTCCTTTCGAACAATTTTTTGACATTGAGTATCATCATGTTCAAGCACCAAACAACACGAGCATATAGTTGGTTTTCATCCATATACGATCGTAACCGCACCAATCGTCTTACCCATTCCATCCAAATTAGGTGTAGCAACTTTAAGTTTTTTCCCAGCGCTTTATACGCTGAAACTTCCACCGTAGCACGCACAAAATTTGGCCGACCCAAGCTTCAAAACACATGGTACTAGTGAATGAGTCCAACATCATTGCCCGGACAATTTTAGAAGCAATCATGCTCAAACCTTCACCCGTAAATCCAGACAAAGGAACATCATAAATCTTTTACCAAATAGGTACTTTAGTAAGGTCAACAATACATTACCCGACCACTAATTTAGCACAGTATGCGAGTTTCAAATAATCCATGGATCATTCTCTAAACCCCCTAAGACCCTCTTTCGATGCAAATTTAAGAAGTAGAACCCTTTTACATTCATCATTACTTTTTTAATAGCATATTTTCTTCATACATTTTTCACGGAACGATGAACCACATGAAAAGTAATTAGACGACTAATAAAATATCTGTACAAACTATACCGATATCTATTAAGGCCTTCTTAAACCGACATTATTGGATGTGGATTGGAATTTCCACCTCGTATTCCTCATCAGTAGTGGTTTGTTCAATGAACCTAAAATCCACTTTCTTTCCATAGTTATCTCCTGCTGCATCTTTCACGTATGAAAATGGTGGTTTTAGCACATTAGTCTCTTTAATAACATGGTTAGATTGAGTAGGCTTACCCTCAATATTTTTCATGGTATTAGAATATGAAATATTATTTACCTGAACCGGAATATCATGGCCCCTTCATCCATGAATTTCTTCATCAAATCATGAATTAGTTAAGTAGACACTACTTTGATCTTCCAAATCTTTCCAATTATCATCATCCTCCATATTTTCCTGCGTAAGTTGAGCCTCATGAACATCTTCATCACTTTTAAGCATGGAGGTTTTACCAACGTCAGAATCATTCCATGATTCTTCACCATCCTCACTCTCCAAACGATCCTTAGTAGAATCACGACCAATTTTCTATTGCGTAATGTTGAAGATTATAGAGGATCTTAGAACCAGTGTTGACTCAATCTAAAGGCGGAAAACAATAGACCAAGGGTTAAACGATTTACAGGTTGTTCTCGGGACCGAAATAGCCAAACCTAGACCTATGTCTAGATTAGAATTATGCCTAAAAGGTGTAATTCTGTGGGTTGGAGGTAGGAGATGATTACAGATCAGTTTGGGACGATTAGAGTATATAAAATGTGTAACCTGATAATGAAACATAAATCACATATATATTGTCTACAGTGTGTAATGGCCTAACCCGTCATTATACCGACCCAATTTTTTTTTCTTTAATACAACACATTAATATTAATAGCACGACGCCATAACTTATGTTTTGAAAACACTTCCAATTCACAATTAAGTTTAAACAATGTTAATGTGTTTAGTACAATAATTTAAATATCAAAGTGGGCATAACCCAAGACCCGTTTTAACATAACCAAAAGACACTTTCTACCCAAAGTGTTTAAGCTCCAACATAAGACCAAGCATGGTGATTAGGAATGCACTACCCAATCCTAAATCAAATCCAAAAGCAAAGTCTTCTAAAGCAACCCGCAAGCTTACCCTTGCCACCTCTTCCTTAAGAATCTATAAAAATGTAAACAACGAGAGGGTAAGCTATAAAGCTTAGTGAATGTAAACATACTATATCCATACATATGCATAAAATGAATACGTAACCAACAAGTAATAAACACATACCGCATCCATGTATAACTAAGCAAGCTATACGCTACACACTACCATGCCAATCTGCAGGATTAGCTACAACACAACATTATATATATATATATATATATATATATATATATACACACACACACACACACACACACATATATATATATATATATATATATATATATATACACACATATATATATATATACATATACCCAACATCCCAAGGTTAACCCCTTAACCTCAAACCTATAAAGGTTGGCCGAAAACTCACGCACCCTAGTGAATCCAAAAACTCATGCGATTCACTACCTTCACCACAACGACAATCGGGGTTGGCCAAAAACTCACGCACCCTAGTGTATACGAAAACTCACGTGATACACTACCCCAATCATAGGACAATTGGGTTGGCCGAAAACTCACGCGCCCCAGCGAGTCCGAACCAAAACCGGTTTAGACTAGGCTTTTATTCTAGGCCTCGGCGGGTTTAGTTGGCTTGAGGAATCTTGGTCCGCGTCTCCTTTACAGTGTTTGTTTGTTTCGATCTCGCTCGCTCCATATTCCCCGTCATCGGTTTTGGTTCACAACAATCCGGTGTAGTTGTCGCCTTAGCAACTTTTGGGTTGTTAAGCGCCAAAAGATTAGTGATCTGAAGTAGTTTTCTTGGTTATTTCCTGACCGTCCGTTAGGTTGGGTCTTGACAGGGTCTGTGAGTTGACTGTTGATTTAGGGGTTGTTTGGATGTGCTGACAATCAAGGTTGTGATATGGGTTAATGGTTGATGCGGTCTCGAGGTGGGTTTTCTTGGGTTGCCAGGCGAGCAATTTGATTACAGATTTTTGAGTGGGGGTTGATGCGGTTAGTGTGGGACTTGTGGATTGAGGTTCGCAGCTGCAGACTTCGGTTCAGGTGAGGACTTTCTTGGTCTGGTTTTTTCGGTGGTGGTTACGTCAACGCTACAGCAGGCACGACATCAGTGGTTGGTTGATTTTCTCGGGGTTCTGTATTTTCCTGAACACGTGTTGTAGCCTTCAATGTATTAGGTTATGTTTATTATGTCAAGGATGTGTAGGTAGGGGCGTTTTGTTATACTCTCAGTTTGTTAAACAGACTCTGAAATCTGTATCAATTTTAACACCTCAGGATCACTAGATATTTTCTTTTATTTATCTATATGTATGTATTTTTGCCAAAAAAAAAATAGTTTTAACTCCGACTCTTGAAAAACTGTAACTTCGTTCAGATCATTTAGGGCCTCATGAGCATTTTTAACAATTAAAGGGTCACTCACCTTACTTGGCCCAACATCCACCTTTTTTTAACATCTTTATTGACTTGGGTTCCTTTGGTTTGTAGAACATTATCTGCTTGTTTGCCCTAGCCAACAACAAATCCACAAACTTTAGGTTGATTTAAAATTTCCTATGTTTCCGTTTTTCCCTTTCATTTTCAATATAGGTTGAAAATCATTTTCATTAACAGTTTCTTTAGCAGCTTCCTTTCGAACAATTTTTTGACATTGAGTATCATCATGTTCAAGCACCAAACAACACGAGCATATAGTTGGTTTTCATCCATATACGATCGTAACCGCACCAATCGTCTTACCCATTCCATCCAAATTAGGTGTAGCAACTTTAAGTTTTTTCCCAGCGCTTTATACGCTGAAACTTCCACCGTAGCACGCACAAAATTTGACCGACCCAAACTTCAAAACACATGGTACTAGTGAATGAGTCCAACATCATTGCCCGGACAATTTTAGAAGCAATCATGCTCAAACCTTCACCCGTAAATCCAGACAAAGGAACATCATAAATCTTTTACCAAATAGGTACTTTAGTAAGGTCAACAATACATTACCCGACCACTAATTTAGCACAATATGCGAGTTTCGAATCATCCATGGATCATTCTCTAAACCCCCTAAGACCCTCTTTCGATGCAAATTTAAGAAGTAGAACCCTTTTACATTCATCATTACTTTTTTAATAGCATATTTTCTTCATACATTTTTCACGGAACGATGAACCACATGAAAAGTAATTAGACGACTAATAAAATATATGTACAAACTATACCGATATCTATTAACACCTTCTTAAACCGACATTATTGGATGTGGATTGGAATTTCCACCTCGTATTCCTCATCAGTAGTGGTTTGTTCAATGAACCTAAAATCCGCTTTCTTTCCATAGTTATCTCCTGCTGCATCTTTCACGTATGAAAATGGTGGTTTTAGCACATTAGTCTCTTTAATAACATGGTTAGATTGAGTAGGCTTACCCTCAATATTTTTCATGGTATTAGAATATGAAATATTATTTACCTGAACCGGAATATCATGGCCCCTTCATCCATGAATTTCTTCATCAAATCATGAATTACTTAAGTAGACACTACTTTGATCTTCCAAATCTTTCCAATTATCATCATCCTCCATATTTTCCTACGTAAGTTGAGCCTCATGAACATCTTCATCAGTTTTAAGCATGGACGTTTTACCAACGTCAGAATCATTCCATGATTCTTCACCATCCTCACTCTCCAAACGATCCTTAGTAGAATCACAACCAATTTTCTATTGCGTAATGTTGAAGATTATAGAGGATCTTAGAACTAGTGTTGACTCAATCTAAAGGTGAAAAACAATAGACCAAGGGTTAAACGATTTACAGGTTGTTCTCGGGACCGAAATAACCAAACCTGCACCTATGTCTAGATTAGAATTATGCCTAAAAGGTGTAATTCTGTGGGTTGGAGGTAGGATATGATTACAGATCAGTTTGGGACGATTAGAGTATATAAAATGTGTAACCTGATAATGAAACACAAATCACGTATATATTGTCTACAGTGTGGAATGGCCTAACCCGTCATTATACCGACCCGAATTTTTTTTCTTTTATAAAACACATTAATATTAATAGCACGACGCCACAACTTATGTTTTGAAAACACTTCCAATTCACAATTAAGTTTAAACAATGTTAATGTGTTTAGTACAATAATTTAAATATCAAAGTGGGCATAACCCAAGACCCGTTTTAACATAACCAAAAGACACTTTCGACCCAAAGTGTTTAAGCTCCAACATAAGACCAAGCATGGTGATTAGGAATGCACTACCCAATCCTAAATCAAATCCAAAAGCAAAATCTTCTAAAGCAACCCGCAAGCTTACCCTTGCCACCTCTTCCTTAAGAATCTATAAAAATGTAAACAGCGAGAGGGTAAGCTATAAAGCTTAGTGAATGTAAACATACTATATCCATACATATGCATAAAATGAATACGTAACCAACAAGTAATAAACACATACCGCATCCATGTATAACTAAGCAAGCTATACGCTACACACTACCATGCCAATCTGCAGGATTAGCTACAACACAACATTATATATATATATATATATATATATATATATATATATATATATATATATATATATATATATATATATATATATATATACATACATATATATATATATACATATACCCAACATCCCAAGGTTAACTCCTTAACCTCAAACCTATAAAGGTTGGCTGAAAACTCACGCACCCTAGTAAATCCAAAAACTCATGCAATTCACTACCTTCACCACAACGACAATCGGGGTTGGCCAAAAACTCACGCACCCTAGTGTATACGAAAACTCACGTGATACACTACCCCAATCATAGGACAATTGGGTTGGCCGAAAACTCACGCGCCCCAGCGAGTCCGAACCAAAACCGGTTTAGACTAGGCTTTTATTCTAGGCCTCGGCGGGTTTAGTTGGCCTGAGGAATCTTGGTCCGCGTCTCCTTTACAGTGTTTGTTTGTTCTGATCTCGCTCGCTCCATATTCCCCGTCATCGGTTTTGGTTCGGAACAATCTGGTGTAGTTGTCGCCTTAGCAACTTTAGGGTTGTTAAGCACCAAAAGATTAGTGATCTGAAGTAGTTTTCTCGGTTGTTTCCTGACCGTCCGTTAGGTTGGGTCTTGACAGGGTCTGTGAGTTGACTGTTGATTTAGGGGTTGTTTGGATGTGCTGACAATCAGGGTTGTGATATGGGTTTATGGTTGATGCGGTCTCGAGGTGGGTGTTCTTGGGTTGCCAGGCGAGCAATTTGGTTACAGATTTTTGAGTGGGGGTTGATGCGGTTAGTGTAGGACTTGTGGATTGAGGTTCGCAGCTGCAGACTTCGGTTCAGGTGAGGACTTTCTTGGTCTGGTTTTTTCGGTGGTGGTTACGTCAACACTACAGCAGGCATGACATCAGTGGTTGGTTGATTTTCTCGGGGTTCTGTATTTTCCTGAACACGTGTTGTAGCCTTCAATGTATTAGGTTATGTTTATTATGTCAAGGATGTGTAGGTAGGGGCGTTTTGTTATACTCTCAGTTTGTTAAACAGACTCTGAAATCTGTATCAATTTTAACACCTCAGATCACTAGATATTTTCTTTTATTTATCTATATGTATGTATTTTCGCCAAAAAAAATAGTTTAAACTCCGACTCTTGAAAAACTGTAACTTCTTTCAGATCATTTAGGGCCTCATGAGCATTTTTAACAATTAAAGGGTCACTCACCTTACTTGGCCCAACATCCACCTTTTTTAACATCTTTATTGACTTGGGTTCCTTTGGTTTGTAGAACATTATCTGCTTGTTTGCCCTTGCCAACAACAAATCCACAAACTTTAGGTTGATTTAAAATTTCCTATGTTTCCGTTTTTCCCTTTCATTTTCAATATAGGTTGAAAATCATTTTCATTAACAGTTTCTTTAGCAGCTTCCTTTCGAACAATTTTTGACATTGAGTATCATCATGTTCAAGCACCAAACAACACGAGCATATAGTTGGTTTTCATCCATATACGATCGTAACCGCACCAATCGTCTTACCCATTCCATCCAAATTAGGTGTAGCAACTTTAAGTTTTTTCCCAGCGCTTTATACGCTGAAACTTCCACCGTAGCACGCACAAAATTTGGCCGACCCAAGCTTCAAAACACATGGTACTAGTGAATGAGTCCAACATCATTGCCCGGACAATTTTAGAAGCAATCATGCTCAAACCTTCACCCGTAAATCCAGACAAAGGAACATCATAAATCTTTTACCAAATAGGTACTTTAGTAAGGTCAACAACACATTACCCGACCACTAATTTAGCACAATATGCGAGTTTCGAATCATCCATGGATCATTCTCTAAACCCCCTAAGACCCTCTTTCGATGCAAATTTAGGAAGTAGAACCCTTTTACATTCATCATTACTTTTTTAATAGCATATTTTCTTCATACATTTTTCACGGAACGATGAAGCACATGAAAAGTAATTAGACGACTAATAAAATATCCGTACAAACTATACCGATATCTATTAACGCCTTCTTAAACCGACATTATTGGATGTGGATTGGAATTTCCACCTCGTATTCCTCATCAGTAGTGGTTTGTTCAATGAACCTAAAATCCACTTTCTTTCCATAGTTATCTCCTGCTGCATCTTTCACGTATGAAAATGGTGGTTTTAGCACATTAGTCTCTTTAATAACATGGTTAGATTGAGTAGGCTTACCCTCAATATTTTTCATGGTATTAGAATATGAAATATTATTTACCTGAACCGGAATATCATGGCCCCTTCATCCATGAATTTCTTCATCAAATCATGAATTAGTTAAGTAGACACTACTTTGATCTTCCAAATCTTTCCAATTATCATCATCCTCCATATTTTCCTGCGTAAGTTGAGCCTCATGAACATCTTCATCACTTTTAAGCATGGAGGTTTTACCAACTTCAGAATCATTCCATGATTCTTCACCATCCTCACTCTCCAAACGATCCTTAGTAGAATCACAACCAATTTTCTATTGCGTAATGTTGAAGATTATAGAGGATCTTAGAACCAGTGTTGACTCAATCTAAAGGCGGAAAACAATAGACCAAGGGTTAAACGATTTACAGGTTGTTCTCGGGACCGAAATAGCCAAACCTAGACCTATGTCTAGATTAGAATTATGCCTAAAAGGTGTAATTCTGTAGGTTGGAGGTAGGAGATGATTACAGATCAGTTTGGGACGATTAGAGTATATAAAATGTGCAACCTGATAATGAAACACAAATCACGTATATATTGTCTACAGTGTGTAATGGCCTAACCCGTCATTATACCGACCCAAATTTTTTTTCTTTTATACAACACATTAATATTAATAGCACGACGCCACAACTTATGTTTTGAAAACACTTCCAACTCGCAATTAAGTTTAAACAATGTTAATGTGTTTAGTACAATAATTTAAATATCAAAGTGGGCATAACCCAAGACCCGTTTTAACATAACCAAAAGACACTTTGGACCCAAAGTGTTTAAGCTCCAACATAAGACCAAGCATGGTGATTAGGAATGCACTACCCAATCCTAAATCAAATCCAAAAGCAAAGTCTTCTAAAGCAACCCGCAAGCTTACCCTTGCCATCTCTTCCTTAAGAATCTATAAAAATGTAAACAACGAGAGGGTAAGCTATAAAGCTTAGTGAATGTAAACATACTATATCCATACATATGCATAAATTGAATACGTAACCAACAAGTAATAAACACATACCGCATCCATGTATAACTAAGCAAGTTATACGCTACACACTACCATGCCAATCTGCAGGATTAGCTACAACAACACATTATATATATATATATATATATATATATATATATATATATATATATATATATATATATATATATATATATATATATATATATATATATATATATATATATATATATATATATGTGTGTGTGTGTGTGTGTGTGTGTGTGTGTATATATGTGTATATATATATACACACACACACACACACACACATATATATATATATATATATATATATATATATATATATATATATATATATACATATATATATATATATACACACACACACACACACACACACATATATATATATATATATATATATATATATATATATATATACATACATATACCCAACATCTCAAGGTTAACCCCTTAACCTCAAACCTATAAAGGTTGGCCGAAAACTCACGCACCCTAGTGAATCCAAAAACTCATGCGATTCACTACCTTCACCACAACGACAATCGGGGTTGGCCAAAAACTCACGCACCCTAGTGTATACGAAAACTCACGTGATACACTACCCCAATCATAGGACAATTGGGTTGGCCGAAAACTCACGCCCCCCAGCGAGTCCGAAAACTCACGCGATTCACTACGTAAGCCATAACAACAACAATGGGATGTCCGAAACCACACGCGATATTGTGAATCTGAAACCACACGAGATTCACTACCCAATTCACTTCAACAACAAACTACGGGGTTGACCTACTTGTCAATATGAATCTGAAATGCACGAGATTCACTACCCCAAGGGTGGTAACCTGAAACGCACAAGCGTGCCAAGTGGACCCAAACTCATAGGTCTATCATCTCATACATATGTAAAGTGAACCCCGACGCACAAGGATCACTCTACCCCTCCCGCACCCATCTTATGCATACATACACATACAATATATTTACACCTACCTTGTCACCTTGATGAATGCAAAAGTCATAACTGCAACCGTCGGTGAAATGTACCTATTCCATTTATCACATAACAAACAATACATTTAGGGTGGATTAAAAACCAACACAAATTGACACTTAGTGCAATTATGACTCAATTGCACTTTCAAGCACAATGTGTGCCCAAACTAACCAATAATCACTAACACTAGTGAAAATAGTCCTAATAACACCATCTAAACCAAAACACGAGTGCTAAACACTTGTCTTCCCCAAAATCAAGTCACAAACCCTAATTTAATTTTGACCCATTTCAAAATCAAGCTTCAACAATACTCTTAAGAGTTTAATACATCAATACAATCACTAATCATAGTGAATATACCCAAATTACAAGCCCCAACATGGCCAAGTAGTCTTTCAGAGTCTAAACCCACTTACTAGCTACAATAAACTCACATTATGAGCATCAATGGGTTTCTCATCAATTTATGTTCAAACTCTAACTTTGAATATCAAATCAATAAATGGAATTCGGAGTTAGAACATACACCACTACAAAAATGTAGACAAGAACGAGATGAACAACCTTAACACTCGCACTTTGAATAGATTCCACCTCCTTCTTCTTAAATCAAGCTCTCTCAATCTCTCTCTCTCTCTCTCTCTAGGATATGGGTTTTGTGACGCCCCGTAAAAATCATCGTGTACGGATCATCAACAACAGGATCATTATAAGGTCAAACACTATATGCTGTTTAAAAACCAGTTTTGCATTCATGAAAAGATAACATTAAAAATTTTACAAAAGATAACGTGCTTCTACGAATAGAATGCATAAACATAAGTATGTGACTCAAAGGTCATTACAAAGCCATTATTCAAAAATAACATAAAATGTGAATGCAAGATAAAAGTTCCATGATTGAGACATCTCCAAACAATGCAGCGGAAGTCTAATAGAGCAGTCTATTACAATGAAAGCAATAAGCGTCTTAGTTATCTAAGAATAAAACATGCTAAAAAGTCAACGCGAATGTTGGTGAGCTATAGTTTTTGTAATTAACGATATAATGTAGACTACGAAATTTTGTTTTCAAAATAGCATGAAAAGTATATGCTTATCCATGGGCACCTGGTAACTAAATTAACGTAAAAATAATATATTACCCCCTAAAAGTACACTTGGCAAGTGCGTATGTTCTCGAAGTATTAAACACCCATTAAATGCTAGCGCGACTAGCCCGAGTGGGGATGTCAAACCCTATGGATCCATATCTAAGATTCGTATCTACCAGTTCAAAAACCAATAGTTAAACATTACCGTGCTAAGGGGAAAGTTTATGCCGTTATATAACCCACACATATATAAAGTTTAAGTACTCGTGTCAAGTAAGTAAAACATAAAAAGCGCATGTATTCTCAATTAACTAAGAAGCTTATTGCTTCCGCTGTAATAGACTGCTGTGTTAGACTTCCACTGCATTGTTTAGAGATGTCTCAATCATGGAACTTTTATCTTGCATTCACATCTTATGTTATTTTTGAATAATGGCTTTGTAATGACTTTTGAGTCACGTACTTATGTTTATGCTTTCTATTCGTAGAAGCACGTTATCTTTTGTAAAACTTTTAACGTTATCTTTTCATAAATGTAAAACTGGTTTTTAAACAGCATATAGTGTTTAACCTTGTAATGATCCTGTTGTTGATGATCCGTACATGATGATTTTGTACGGGGCGTCACATTTGGTATCAGAGCATTGGTTGTAGGGAATTAGGTTGCATTAGTGTGTCTTGACCGAGTCGAGTAGGATTCACTAATAGGACTAATCTACAATTTGCTCGTTTACTTGTTTCTGCGGAACTGTTGCATGCTACTGCTTACTTTTACTGCTGTATGAACTTGCTGCATGCTACTACTTACTTTTACTGCAATGTGAATTTACTGTATGCTATTGCTTATTCTCGTTACTGCATGCTACTATCTATTTTTGATTGCATGTTACATCTGTTTGATACTGTTAATATTGCCATGCTATGTACTGCTGTAGACGATCTAGGCTGCCATAGTTACTATGCCTGATTTCGTGCTTGCTATATGTCTTACTGACATGGAAAAAGTTATTTTTCCTTGTTCAGATGTCGGACATGCCGCCCATGACCTTTGACTTCGAGAGTGACTCAGATACGTCTGCTACCCCGCCTACTATTGTTGCTGACTCACTGCTACCCTCCGGCGACTCTGGCGATTCGTCTTCTGGAGATAGTAGACACGCGCCTGACCTAATGGACATCTCAGACAGAGACGATATGATAACCAGGAAAATTTTGACTAAATTTAAACCTAACTTCAACTAGTTCCGATGACTCACGAACAATCATTTGTAAATAATTATGCATTACTGTGATGTATTAATATTACTATTATCCTTTTTAAAAAATATATCAATAATTAATATCATTATTATCAGTATTGTTATTATGATTAAAAACAATATTATTATTATTATTATTATTATTATTATTATTATTATTATTATTATTATTATTATTATTATTATTATTAAGAGTATTATCATTACTAATATTAAAAATATTATTATTATCAATATTATTATCATTATTATCTATTATTTATGTAAAAGTATTATAATCATTATCATTATTATTATAAGTATTAATAATATTATTATCATTAGTAATCTTATAATTTTAGTATTATTATCATCATTATGAGTATGATTATGATTATTATTATTATTATGAAAGTAATAAAAATTTATATTAGAATTTGTATCATTTTATAATAACTAGTACTATTGTTATTGATATTATTAATAATTTTGTCATTTATATTATTATTATTATTATTATTATTATTATTATTATTTATATTATTATTAGTAGTATTACTCTTAATAATATTAAAAGTATTATTATTATTATTATAATTATCATTATTAGTATTATTATTATTATTATTATTATTACTAATTATTAATATTAATTAAAAATAAATTAAAAGTCAAGATACATGTACGAATCTGTTTATTTTTTTATATCATTGATCAGCTTTTTATTTTTTTAAACCCATGATTTTGCTTTTATATTATTTTTATATTTTATACCTGCTTCCATTTTTTTATTTAATCTGCTTTTAATTTTTTTCTTCTTGTGTGTGCTTTATGTCGACATCTATTATCACTAAACAATGATAAAGATTCTGCTTTACACATCTGAATAACATCATCATTATCATTATATACTGGTTGCAGTAATTGAAAATAAAACAGAAAAATATAAAAAAAAGAGCTCGCATTCTGTTCTTGATCCATTTTAGCCAAACCTCGATTTCGATTTTTATTTCAAAATCTAATAATGCAGTGTTATTAGGAATATTTTGTTCAAACTATCTGCAAAACCTCAAATTCCAATTCATCCTATCGAATCTTAATTTTGGAGTAAAAGTTTATAATGAAAAAGTCAACCGATTTGTTCATAGCAAAATTCGAGTTCGTTTTGATGTTTTAGATTCAATTAATGATTCCAATAGTTTATATATATGATTTGCAAACTATTTCGTGAAGAAAGCAAGACCTAAAACAAGTTTAAAATAAAAAATCGATTTTTTTTAAAACTTGCGAACGGCAGCAGCTGTGCAATTCCATATTTTTTTTTAATTTTTTTGTTGTTTAAAAACTTTCCTTTCAAGTCTTATATTGTTTACAAGTCATAAATGAAACCCCGAATTCATTATTTTGAGTTTTGAAGTTCCATGGTTAAAATGATGAAAGGAAGAAGATGAAGAAGATGAGGAGTACAGAAAATGGGTTAAATAAATATAGGAATTGTATTAAAACAGAAAAGGCAAGGCAGAGCAATTGATTTGGGTGTTTCGAGTGAGTGAGAGGTCGCGATTCGAGCCCCGTCTTAGGCAATTTTTTTAGAAAAAGCTTTTAAGGTAGTTTTCCCATTTCTATATTATTATTATTATTATTATTATTATTAATATCTTTATTATTATTACTAATGTTGTTATAATTATTGTTACTAGTATTAAAAGTATTATTAGTATTACTAGTATTATTATTATAATTATTAGTATTATCATTATAATTATTAGTATTTTCATTATAATTATTATTATTATTTATATCATGATTATTATTATTATCAAAAATTATTATTTTCATTATCATTATTATTAAACCTTTCATTTTATTTAAAAACTACTAATATCATTATTACTATTACTATTGTAAATATTACAAAAATTATTAATATCATTAGTATTAACATTATTATTATTGTATTATTATTGATATCTTTAATTATTATGATTAAGATTATGGTTATGTTAAGTATTGTTATCAAAAATTATAATTTTTATTATTATTATTAAACTTTTCATTTTTATTAAAAACTGTTATCATTATTATTGTTATAAGTATTATTATTATTAATATCATTATTATTAATGAAATCATAAACATTATTATCATTATTGAGTATTATTATTATTATCATTATAAATATTATTTTAGTATTATTATGATTACTATTCTTAATGAACAAATGATATATATATATATATATATATATATATATATATATATATATATATATATATATATATATATATATATATATATATATATATATTTAATACATTTAACACAACATAAATTAATATATATATATATATATATATATATATATATATATATATATATATATATATATATATATATATATATATATATATATATATAACTTGTTCGATTACGAGTATATGTGTTAATATATATACTTGATATAGGATCGTGAATCCGAGGACAACTCTGCACTTGTTCAGTGCCATCGTACACATATTTACTATGAAATATCGTATAGTGAGTTTCATTTGCTCCCTTTTAAATGCTTTTGCAATATATATTTTTGAGCTGAGAATACATGCAATGTTTTATATCTGTTTTACAAAATAGATACAAGTACTAAGCTTAATTCTACGTGGGATAGAATCACAAATATTCCCCTAGCTTGGTAACGTAATCTATTGGTCTCTGTACCGTAGGCGCGAATCCTATTGATAGATCTATCGGGTTTGACAACCCCATCCGGGCTAGTCTTGCTAGCAGTCAACGGATGTTTAGTACTTTGAGGGTATTTTTCGCACTTGATTCGGTGCTCTATAGACATCAGGGGTATTCATTATTATATTATTATAGTTAAGGCTTGTTACCAGGTGCCCATGGTTGTAGAATTTTTTTATTACACTACGGTGTAAGGATATTTATGGAAACTGAAATCTTGTGATCTATTACTATTATCAAAATCATTAATTATGACAAACCTATGAACTCACTCAACCTCGTGTTGACTTTTTAAAGCATGTTTATTCTCAGGTACTTTTTGCTTCTGCTGTAAAACTTTGCTGTTACATAGAAGTCAAGCCAAGTACTGGGACCAGAGTTAACATCGCCGTTAATGGTTTTTGACGGGGTGTTACAGACGAGGATCCCGAGGAGATTCCAGCTCCACCCAGCCCTAGACTCCCGGGGCCACAACATCATTCTGATGGTACTGTGATCCCTGGGGGAGATGGGGACGGTCCCTTCCATAACGAGCGTGGACATTGGGTTAGACGCACCGCTGACGAACGAGTCGTACGGATTCCACCTGGCAGATACCGGGCCATGACCACCGGCCAGACACTTTCTCCCACCCGTGATGTACCTGCACTACCTTCAGACGATTCTGAGGAGGATCTTGTACCGCCACCCTCTACCCCGCCGAAGAAGCGATACCGCTACGATGGTATTATTATTCCAGGGTTTAATGGAGGTAAGCCGTTAATGAATGCACATGGGCAATTGGTTAGGGTCACAGCCCGTAAGCCGGTTGTACCGTATCCTACCGATCAATTTGTACATAAGGTCGCCCGCTCAGTGCCGTCTACTTCTAGTGCAACATCTGCGTCATCTGGACCATCTGCACCACCTACCATCGAGGAGCTGACGAGGGAAGTGCATGACTTACGTGCTCGAGTGACTGAGCTCGAGGACCAGGTGTCCCACATGATGGACTTCATTTACCCACCCTCACTCTAGGACTGTTGTATTAGATTTCATTATGTACTCCGTTAGTAGTTTCATGTTTTTCATTCTTGTATTGTATGAAATTTATGAAGTTGTATGCAATTTTCTTACTATGAATGGAATTACTGTTGTCTAAATTATTGTACGGCATTTTATTTAAGCTATTACATGTTGGCTTTTGTGCTATCTATTGCTTGTTTGTCATGCTTACTTAGTGCGTATTGTGTTGCTTCCATGTTGTTTGCCTTATGCTATGACGTTGTTGGTTAATGGATTTTGACGTAAGTCGAAATTTTTGTTTGGAAGATCGATGGCAAACGGAAGAGGTCTAAGAGAAATACCCACCGCAGCACAAATTGAGGAGATGATAGCTGCCAGAGTAGCCGCAGCTATGGCGAATGCCAACCCACAAGCTCCACCGGCCAACCAGAACATTCAGAATGGGTGCACTAATAAGGAATTTGAGAGTTGCAAGCCCTACAATTTCAGTGGAACAGAAGGGCCAGTTGGGCTGATGAGATGGTTTGTAAAGTTAGAATCTGTGTTCCGTGTGAGTAACTGCTCTGAAGTGAATAAGACCAAGTTTGCATCCTGCACGTTGTCAGATAGCGCTTTGACGTGGTGGAACACGTTTGCCCAGGCTTGGGGAATTGATGAAGCATATGCAACACCCTAGGAGGAGTTTAAGAGGACTATGATCGAGGAATACTACCCCAAAACCGAAATTCAGAAGATGAAAGAGGAGTTTTGGGAACTGAAAGTCGTAGAAAATGACCTTGATGGCTATAAATGAAGGTACTTGGAGTTAGCCTTGATATGCCCCCATAATGGTTACTTCTGAGTTCAAACAAATTTAATGATATCTGTGGGGACTCCCCAAGGACATCCAGGGAAATGTCACCTCTTCGAAACCAGCAAATGTCTCGGAATCTATGCGCATGGCGCACACCCTGATGAATTAAATTACCCGCTAAGAGTCAGAGAAGGTGAAATCGGAATCGGGAGCTAGTAATGGGAAACGTAAGTGGGACAGAAATAAGAGAAAAGGTTTTAACCAGAACTCAGCTAAGAGGCATGAGAACTTTAAGGGAAACAACGATTGGAGGGCCCCTAGCCCTAACCCTAACTACAATGGTAGCCTTCCTCAGTGTAAGAGATGCTACAAGCATCACACTGGATACTGCAACGTTGTGTGTGAGAAGTGTAAAAGGACTGGACACGTCGGCAGAGATTGTAAGATCACTGCCCCAGCTGTGAGGACAAACTCGAATGGACCAAGGAAGTGTTTTGAGTGCGGTCAGCAGGGCCACTTCAAGAATGAATGTCCTAACAAGAAGAAGGATGGATGTCCAGCACGTGGAAGAGTCTTCAACATAAACACCATAGATGCCCGCGAAGATCCTGACTTGGTTACACGTACATTCACTATCAATAAACTATTAGCTTCTATCTTGTTTGATACTGGTGCCGATAGGAGTTATGTGTAGAGACCCGTCCTAATCCATCCGGACGAAGTCCATATCGATTATAAACGATTCACAACAGTTGATTACATCGCGAGGTACTTGACCTCTATATGATACATTTTACAAACATTGCATTCGTTTTTGAAAAGACAATCTTTCATTACATCGAAAGTTGACAACATGCATACCATTTCGTAATATATCTTACTATAATTGACTTAATAATAATCTTGATGAACTCAATGACTCGAATGCAACGTCTTTTGAAATATGTCATGAATGACTCCAAGTAATATCTCTAAGATGAGCAAATGCACAGTGGAAGATTTCTTTCGTACCTGAGAATAAACATGCTTTAAAGTGTCAACCAAAAGGTTGGTGAGTTCATTAGTTTAACATAAATAATCGTTTCATAATTTTAATAGACCACAAGATTTCATATTTCCATTTCTCATAAACATACGTCCCATGCATGGAGACAAAAATATCATTCATATGGATTGAACACCTGGTAACCGACATTAACAAGATGTATATAAGAATATCCCCATCATTCCGGGATCCTCCATCGGACATGATATAAATTTCGAAGTACTAAAGCATCCGATACTTTGGATGGGGCTTGTTGGGCCCGATAGATCTATCTTTAGAGTTCGCGTCAATTAGGGTGTCTATTCCCTAATTCTTAGATTACCAGACTTAATAAAAAGGGGCATATTCGATTTCGATAATTCAACCATATAATGTAGTTTTGATTACTTGTGTCTATTTTGTAAAACATTTATAAAAGTTGCGCATGTATTCTCAGTCCCAAAAATATATAAAAAGGGAATAATGAAACTCACGCATATAAATCAGTTTTAGTATTTGTATCCATTTCATAAAACAGTTATAAAGCAGCGCATGTATTCTCAGCCCAAAAATGTAAAGAGTAAAAGGGATCATATGAAACTCACGCATATAAATATTGTAAAACAGTTAATAAAGCATTTGCATGTATTTTCAGCCCAAAAATGTAATGAGTAAAAAGGGAGCAAATGAAACTCACAATACTGTATTTTGTAGTAAAAATACATATGACGATATTGAACAATGCAGGGTTGGCTTCGGATTCACGAACCTATAACATTTGTATATTTATTAATATTCATAGTTGTAATTGAACACATATATATGTATATATATAAAAGTATTAGTTATATCATTTTTATGATAATATATATATATATATATATATATATATATATATATATATATATATATATATATATATATATATATATATATATATATATATATATATATATATATATATATATATATATATATATATATATATATATATATGTTTTATATGTTCATTTTGTATATATATATATATATATATATATATATATATATATATATATATAGATATTAAGTTTTGTTATGTTATATGTGTTAAATATATGAATATATTTATGTATGTATATAATTTGTTTATCAAAACAGTAGTTCTATTATACTAAGTTAATATTAGTAAAGATAAAAATAATAATAACGTTAATAATATACTTATGTTAATAATAATAATTCTACTATATATATATATATATATATATATATATATATATATATATATATATATATATAATGATAATAATACTAATATTTATGAAAGTACTAATAAATCGTATCATTTTTATAATAATAATACTAGTGATAATGATAATAATAGTGGTCATAATTATAATTTTTTTTTAATTGTGCTAGTAATAATAAATGATAACTTTTATTAGTAATAATGATAATAAATATAATAGCTAATAATAACAATAATATTACCAATAATGGTAATACTTATATAATAATAATATTAATACTAATAATTACTAAATAATGATGCTAATAATAATAATAATAACAATAATACTTTGAATTAGTAACAATACTTAATAATACATAATAATAACAATGACAATCATAATAATAATAATAATAATAATAATAATAATAATAATAATAATAATAATAATAATAATAATAATAATAATAATAATAATAATAATACTAATAATAATAAAATGAAGTTACCTTCAATAAAATTCGGCCAAAAAAGAAAACTGCCACCCGAGGGACTCGATCCCACGACCTCTCGAAACCCGACACCATCACTTAACCATAGCTCTACCTACTGTTTTTTGAATTAAATGCCACTGAAATATTTATAACCATTTTCTGTTCTTATTTCTATTTCTTCTCCTTCTTCTCAATTACTTAGTCGTCCAGGGGTATAAATCAAACACTACGAATTTTACCATTTTGTTTTATGATTTGAAACTTTATACAGAAAACAATTTGGTTCGTTTGACTGATTAAAACAACAAGAAATTAATTTAAATGACACTGTAATAGTAAAATAATAACGATATTAACTTTAAATCGACTTCGTGATTTGAGGCTGTAATAGACCGTGATTACTAAATGAAAAAGGTTTAAAATCTTACCTAGAAACTATCTCAATAACCAATTGGACTTGAAATACAACAGAGAATTCGAATTTCTTTAAAAACGAATCGGTTGACTTTTGAAACCAAAACTTTGACTCACGAATTTGATTTCGATAGGAAAAATTAATGTTTGGAACTTTGCAGGTAGTTTGAATTGGAGATTACAAGGACAACTGCATTATTACATTTTAAGATTTTATTTGGATTCGAGGTTTTTGACAAAAAGATCAAGAACAGAGGCACCGGTGGTTGTTCTTGGTTTATCCATTTAAATTCGATTGATTTATGGCAACTAAGGGTAATGTAAAACTGTTAGTCGATGAAAGAATGTTGTATGATTAACCTAACACAAGAATTGATTGATTATATAATGGATTTTAAATTAATCAGACACAAGGACAGAAAAAAAATAATAAATAAAAAAATAAGACTTGAATACGATTGTTAACTGATTTGTTTGATTCTGTGATTTTATTCGATTCTGTAACAAAGTTAGAGACAAGAACAAAATTTATTTACAGTAGAAAGGTACGTGCACTGATTCAGGATTTTATTCCATATATGTATGATTTTATCTGATTAATTAATTAATAATTATAATTATAGTAATAATAATCTATATTACTAATATTAATAATAATAATAATAATAATAATAATAATAAAAGTAATAATACTATAATGATATCAGTAGTAATGATTTTTATTGAGTTTAATTAAGAATAATGATAACAAATGTGTTAATATTACTATTAGTAATGATACTAACAATAATAAATTGTATTATTTTCTAATAATAATAACTATAATAATATTAATGATATTATTAATACTAATATTGATAAATTTAATAATAAAAAATATCCATTAATAACAACTAAAGTTGTAATCTTACTACTAATTGTGATAATAATAATAATGCTATTAATGATATAATAAATCAAATGTATCAAATTTCATATTATAATTTAATGACATTAATAGTACTGGTAATTACATTTAATATATACATTTTACAATTTACTACTTTTGTAATATTTACTATTTGTAAAGTAAATAATTAATTATTTACCCCATATATATATATATATATATATATATATATATATATATAGAATCATATTTATTTAAATTCATTTTAAATTACTTGTAATAGTTAAACTTTTATATTTACATTCTGAAATACATCATGTTAATTATTTTCAAATATCATATACACTTATATATAGTTTTATCTTTAATAATTATTTTATTAACTTGTATTTTACTTTACATATTCAATTTTAAAGATTTATCTTTTATAAATTTCAGATTATTATTTACACTTACATTCATATATATATATATATATATATATATATATATATATATATATATATATATATATATATATATATATATATATATATATATATATACAGTTTACAAACTATTGTTCGTGAATCGTCGAGCACAATCAAAGGGTGATTAATTATATATTATGATTCCACAATTTTTGAGACTCAACATACAGACTTTGCTTATCGTGTCAGTAATCATAATAAGATTTAAGTTTAAATTTGGTCGGAAATTCCCGGGTCGTCACAGTACCTACCCGTTAAAGAAATTTCGTCCCGAAATTTGAGTGAGGTCGTCATGGCTAACAATAAAAATGTTTTCCTAGCAAATATGAGTTGATAAATAGAGTTTTATCATCTTTGAGTAATATAGATAAAACGATTCGATTAGGTGAAACGTACGAATGAAGCTATCACAACAGATTGAGATAGGGATTTAACTTTTGACGTAGTCACGGTGGAATTTAGAAAATAAGGTGCGTCTTAGCTTTTGACGTAGAGGGTTGAATTCCAGAATTCAAGGAATTTGAAGAAAATCTTCGAAATCTAAAAGATTTGATTCTTCGTCGAGTAAGGAAATTAAGATCTCTATAATTAATGCGGAAATCTGCCTTGATTTCTTTGTCTGGTATTTTCACTATAAATGAACTTCTTCCGTTCCATTACTTTCACCATTCCTATACTTTCTTCCTCTATTTCTACTTCTAAAATATTGTGGAAATGCTCCATCCGGTTCTGATTCTTGATATTTTCCTATCTATGTATCTGTCATCCTTCTTTTCAATCTTCCACCCGAAAATCTATTTACTTCTAATATTGCCTTGGGGGGATACTATTCTTAATTATACCGTGTCTTTATATTGCTATTCGTATTAATATCCACGGTTTGTAATTTCTGTGTTGTTATTGGGTTTTATATCTTTCCTTATATTTCAATGTCCCTGCTTATGTCTCCTATAATTATTGTCATCCACAGTTAATGCGCTCTCTTATTTGCTGCGATTTATACTCCCCTTCTATTTCGGAGCTTCATGCTTTTGTTTACTTTTCGCAAGTAACGGTCCAGAATTCATAGGTATAGAGTTTCGAATTATCATAATATACAAGTAGAAAGGAAAGGTAGTAGCACGATTTGTTTTGTCAAATTACCTGAATCACTAAGAATAGAACTATCAAGAATATATTTTCTTGATATATTCAAAAGTTAAGCAGAATGAAAGAGTTATGTAACATGGCACATGATGACGTTAAAATCTATGAATCATCATGTTCCACTTAGAAACTCAGCATGACTTAATATAATACAATCACGTTGATCAAGTGTCATTATATTATACTAACTCATGCATCAGTTCCCAACATTACTTCAATAACATTCATATTTTAAGCTCAAAAGTTTACAGAATATAGAAACTAACAGTTTCTATATGATGTAACACTGATATCAGGAAGAGATTAATGATTTCAGATAAGAATAGTTATGAAAATATCTTCAGAAATATGGAGGATATTTATAATAAAAGATACGATGATATCTTGGAATTTCTAATATCGATGGATGATGAAGAAAATTTGTCCACAAGAGTTTGGAGTCAGAAGCAAGGTATTCGCTAAAGATTTCATCAGAAATAGAATCATACGGATTCTTAATGTACAAGTTTAGTCCTTGTAATTCGTTCAGAGACTCCTTCGTGGTTTGCTCAATCTGTTTTGCAGTACCAAATTTTCTATCGAGCGTTCCTAACACTCCCTTCTTTATCATCAAACTTTTTACCGTTTAGACCATCTATAATTTTTCTGTTTCCTCTGCATTTAATGCTACCATATCTGAGTCATCGATTATCAATCCGAGGTGGTTTCAGGAGAATTGTGTTTTTAGATGATTAAACACTGATGGTAATATGATGGAATATGAAAGGTTCCCCGGTAACAATAAAAGAGCACGCATATATATCGAAGTGATAATAAGGTTAATCCGAATGAAAATCGAAGTTGACTTGCTGAAGCTGTGACAAAATTGACTAATTTTGGAAAGGGATTGTAAAGTTATTTTCGGTAATAACAATGCTAAAAGAGCTAGCTCAGATATGTTTTAAACGTTTACTCGGGTTCCGAGTATTTTCAGGTGCATAACTATATGTATCAATCTTTTCTATCGTAGATGAAGTGCGGTTGTTTCATCCTATCGATTGAGATGTTTTCAAGAATTACGAAAGGTTTGAACGCAGATTGTAATCGTTAAGATACAAATGAGGTTTAAGATGAAATCAAGTGGCAAACTTGAAGAATTGTTTAGTTTCATATGTTATAATCAATATTTTAATTCATTTTAATTGTCTAATGTTGGTAGTCCACAGTTGATAGTCCACAGTTGACACTCCAATATTTCATATATAGCTTAGTATATAATATTCGAATTAATTATTACGTATCGTGGCCCGTGTACATGTCTCAGACTCGATC
Organism: Rutidosis leptorrhynchoides; assembly: GCF_046630445.1. NCBI lineage: Eukaryota > Viridiplantae > Streptophyta > Magnoliopsida > Asterales > Asteraceae > Rutidosis > Rutidosis leptorrhynchoides. The sequence continues at coordinate 32,941,488 of NC_092335.1, forward strand.
ACAACTCAAAGTATATATATTATTGTAGAATCAACCTCAACCCTGTATAGAGAACTCGATCATTACTGCATATAGAGTGTCTATGGTTATTCCAAATAATATATATATATATATATATATATATATATATATATATATATATATATATATATATATATATATATATATATATATATATATATATATATATGCGTCGATATGATATGTTAAAACCTTGTATACGTGTTCCGATATTTAAAGTGCGTAAAATAAATACAGAAATTAAATGACGAAAAATAAAATTAGAGAATGTAAATTGCGATAATTAAATTACGATAAATAAAGTGTAATCAGTTAGCTGGGAACAATTAGCTAGGAACTGTTAGCGTGGATTCTTAACAAAATTTCTCATAGTTAATTAGTCTATTTCTAATCCATATTTATTGTGTCCATTATTTCTTCATTATGTCACTTGTTGGATTCTGATAGGTTAAAATCTAAATATGAAATTGAATTTGAATGAAAAATAGTTATTCTTTGGTGAACGGATACGTATATCGGTGGTTGTAATTTGGATAGTAAATGATCGGTGAATCAAATTCGAAGAATGTACAGTGTAACTTATTAATGTGAAATCTAAATATTCCTCGGGTATTACCTACCCGTTAAAATATTTTCATCATTAACAGTTTGTACAAGAATAATTTTAATTACAATCTCTATGAAAACATATATACATATATATTTTCTTCAGACGTAATCATGGATTTAATGAGTCAATGTGATATTAAACTCATCAGATTTACGGCTAGAACTAGGGTACATAATCTCTAAAACATTAGAGATTACATAATTGCCATGAAGGACGAAGATAGTTTATGTAGAACGATTCGTAGAATGATGATTATGCTTGAGGTATAGATTGCGAGGCTGAGACGTGTGATGATGTTGTTGTTGTTGGTACTGGTTATGCTGCTGGTGCTGCTGATGGTGGTACTGTTGCTGTCGGTGTTACAAGTGTTGTTGGTGCTGAGGTTGATGATGATGTTGGTGTAGTAAGTATAGCTTGTAAATCACGCACCATTCTTGTCAGGGTTTCTATCCTACCCTCTATCATTTCTATCCATCCACTCATCTGATTCGATAGATCTTGATTATCAATTCGAAGTTCCCTAACTTCTTCTAATAGTCCCCTTCGATTGGTATTCGGAAGTAGAGGTTGAATATTTTCTGAGATTGCAGTAATGCGACCTTCGAGGCGGAATATTTTAGCAAGAAGAGTGAATACAGTGTTGCGCATAGGTTCACCGGTGAGTACATTGTTTTCTCCGATGTTAGGAGGTAAGTTTGGTTCGCGGTAGGGCTCGCCTTCCTCATTTCTCCATCGAGTGAGTAAGTCTCGGACCCACCCCCATCTCCTCCAGATAATTAAATTGTTGAGGCACTTCTGGTTCATTGACTTCGGAGTCTGCTTCAATATACATCTCGAAATCGCTTCCGGAACTAATGGAATCCAAGCTAGGTGTAGGATCCATCTCTCACGATCAGTTAAAGGGTTTTGATATGAAATTATTTTTGAATATCGAATGATATTCTAATTATATGTAGAATATCTGTACATACTTCCAAAGATCCCGTGAATTACGGAGAAAATTAAGGAAACGTGTCAGATAAGGTCTACAGTGACAGATACGCTAAGATATGGATTTTGTCTATACACTATTCATGCAATCATTACAGTAAGATGTTTCTAGACTAAGAATGATAAGCAGATAATTTCCTAAGGATGATAAACTGATGATTTCTGACAAAGATGATAAGCAAATTTTTTGACATGCAGACACGGTCGAAGTCCAGACTCACTAATGCATCCTAACGACTTATCAGTTATACACACTAATGCAGAACTGGTTCACTAAGACCACCGCTCTGATACCAACTGTAGAGACCCGTCCTAATCCATCCGGACGAAGTCCATATCGATTATAAACGATTCACAACAGTTGATTACATCGCGAGGTACTTGACCTCTATATGATACATTTTACAAACATTGCATTCGTTTTTGAAAAGACAATCTTTCATTACATCGAAAGTTGACAACATGCGTACCATTTCGTAATATATCTTACTATAATTGACTTAATAATAATTTTGATGAACTCAACGACTCGAATGCAACGTCTTTTGAAATATGTCATGAATGACTCCAAGTAATATCTCTAAGATGAGCAAATGCACAGCGAAAGATTTCTTTTGTACCCGAGAATAAACATGCTTTAAAGTGTCAACCAAAAGGTTGGTGAGTTCATTAGTTTAACATAAATAATCGTTTCATAATTTTAATAGACCACAAGATTTCATATTTCCATTTCTCATAAACATACGTCCCATGCATAGAGACAAAAATATCATTCATATGGATTGAACACCTGGTAACCGACATTCACAAGATGTATATAAGAATATCCTCATCATTCCGGGATCCTCCATCGGACATTATATAAATTTCGAAGTACTAAAGCATCCGGTACTTTGGATGGGGCTTGTTAGGCCCGATAGATCTATCTTTAGAGTTCGCGTCAATTAGGGTGCCTGTTCCCTAATTCTTAGATTACCAGACTTAATAAAAAGGGGCATATTCGATTTCGATAATTCAACCATATAATGTAGTTTTGATTACTTGTGTCTATTTTGTAAAACATTTATAAAAGTTGCGCATGTATTCTCAGTCCCAAAAATATATAAAAAGGGAATAATGAAACTCACGCATATAAATCAGTTTTAGTATTTGTATCCATTTCATAAAACAGTTATAAAGCAGCGCATGTATTCTCTGCCCAAAAATGTAAAGAGTAAAAGGGATCATATGAAACTCACGCATATAAATATTGTAAAACAGTTAATAAAGCATTTGCATGTATTCTCAGCCCAAAAATGTAATGAGTAAAAAGGGAGCAAATGAAACTCACAATACTGTATTTTGTAGTTGTGACACCGCTGATTTTTTTTTTTTTTTTTTTTTTATAAATACGTGGCGGAAGCATTAACGTTAATTAAACCATTATAATAATATAAACATATCATAATTACATAACCAAAACAGTTGACAGCTAGCATTTAACTAATACATATGGTGTCACGTGACGTTTCAACAAAAGTTTAGTTTTATAGGAAAAGACACATCAGAGTTGGCTCCTGTCAAACATAACATCAGCATGCCCCGTCTTCTCCCCAAAAGCATCATTTCTACAAAAGCTAATAACCTGCAGGGAGGAGATGGAGGGGAATTAGCACGAAGCTAAGTGAGTACGACTAACCACAGGCAATAGTATACAGAACAGTTATACTAATCATGTCACAAAGAGCTAACACACAGACATCACCCAAGTGCCGTCTACAGAGACTCTGGCGGCTCGGCCAAACCATTAACCACCAGTTGATCGGGCTGGGGCTTACCAGAAGTTCCTCCACCACCGTATGTATATACATAATCCACACGCGACGGACGCGTCATTCACATATATATACACCACGGCTGTCTAGGCTACCACAGAGGAACCCAACCCGCAGGTTGATCTCTCCTACCGAGGCTACCACACAATAGGGACGCACTGGGCTCCAGCAGACAAGCATCAACTAACATGCAGTCATCACAATAAACTAACTAACTGTATCAATAAGTACAACTAACTAGCATGGCAGTCATAATATAACATGCTACTCTATACTAAATTCCACAGTTAGTCCCACTCACCGATTACCAGCAAACGAGAAGGTGTTCAGCTATCTAATCACTGAACCTTCTCTTTCTCCTTTTCTCCTGAGAAATACATATACACGAGTTAGTTTATGTCCATAAACACCAAATAACACAAATATAGAAATTTTGTCAGAAAATCTGTCCGCTAAAATTTTTCTGTTTAACACTTGTGCACTTTTGAAATTTTCATCAAAATCTCAAAATACAAACGGGCAGCATAACGGCTAGAAATCAACACTTGGTAAAATTTCCACTGCCCAAGACACTCGGTCGACTGTCAGAGACAGTTGTCAGAGACAGTTGTCAGAGACAGTCGGCCGATTGTCTACACACACTCGGCCGATTGACAAGTCACTCGGTCGATGGTCTTTCACAGACACACTCGGCCGTGGGTCTCACTCACTCGGTCGATGGTCGAGTCAGTCGGTCGAGTGTCTCGAGACACTCGGCCGACCGTGTTCATCTGCAGAAGCTGAAGCCAAAGTGACGGGTTTCACCCAAATTCATCCAATTCTTGCTCTAGAGCTCGATTTTTACCTCAAAACTGACCAAATCTAAGACACTATACATCAAGAAACATAAACCCACAAGATTTGGACTCAAACAACCTCAAATTCAACTCTTTTGACCCAAATTACCCACTTTGTAAAAACTAACACAAAAACCCAATTTGAGCAAGAATCACTACATGAATCTATGAAAAGCTTACCTTAAAATGATCACGAAATCACAGAGAACAAGAAGCTATGATTAATTGAGCTCAAGACCTTGATTTGAAGATTAGGGTTTGATAGGATGGAGAGGTGAGTGAACGGGTGGGTTTGGGGAATTTTCTAGAAAATGGAAGAATAACCCTCCCACCAAACACTTATGAGTCTTAAAACTCATACATCACAACACACGGGTATTTATCAGTTATCTGATATCTTTCGTACATCATTTGGCAACCCAAACGAAGTCCAAATTAAATAAACAAACCTGTTCTGTGACCCTTGTCACAAACTGGTCCTAACCACGTCATCAAATAACCATAAATGTTAATTAAAATAAAAACATATAATACCACACAACGGCAAAATAGACCATTTCAACTAGGCCCGATTCAAGGATGTTACAAATCTACCCCTCTTAAAGAGATTCCGTCCTCGGAATCTGGTCTACCAAAACAAGTAAAGTCACAGGTTCTAATCACATCCACTGTTCTCTAATCTAAGTGCTAGTCAAACGTACGATACACAAGTACTCCAACACACATAGTCGGTTAAATCACCACCAGGGTCTTTCTCATCAACAAAATCAACAAATTTACTTACCAAAATCAATAACCAAATCAAAACTCTTATCATTTAAAACCAACCACCGTTTCTAACAAGATGTAAAGGATAACTAACTTTCATGACAAACACCGACAATAATAATTATGGTTACCACAAAGTTCGTAGTTCTAACAATCAGCATTCTCAATTTCCACGGTCCTTTCATAGATCAAGGTCCATATCAAATCACTCTGTCATCTGTTATCAACAAATTACTCATTTTGTCATAGCATCTATCTCTTTTATGCAGTTATCTTTCTTAAAAATTTCTAAGTACATGCAACAGATATTCCTCTAATTCACTAAATTCCAATCATACAGCAAAATAGTCAGACAATTTACTACACAATTGACCATAGTATCACACTCTTCTCTTGCACACGTAAGTAAGTACCATCGGTCAATCATATTTCAAAAACTGCGCAAGTCATTTTCTATCCGAGTTCTAAGATAAAAGGATAACAACTCATCAGTTCAATACCATCTACCGTTAAACTCCTTTTAAACAGGAAACAACACATAGACAATACATCAATCCGTCATCGATTCTAATAAATTTTCACACTTTTTCCCCAGTCATAGGTAATTGTTCACCATTTAACCCATCAATTATCACTAACATTTTGGTTTCCGTTAATTCTCCATAAAAAGTTCTACATTAGAACGACAATTGCACATCACACATCATAAAGACGAATGGAAATCCACTTTTAATTCATCATATGTAAACCATATCATCAGGTTACGAGATTACCCATTAGATAACTCCATCGAATTTTCCAATTCAATTCATCTAAACCATAAATTCGTCGTCATCACATTACTTGAAAACACTTGTTCAATCAATTCCCGCAATTTCTGAACCACAATGTCAACACTGGTTCACTAAACTTACCCAAATTTGTAGTTACATACCCATTACTAACCCGGTATTTAAGAATTTAACCACAATTCTCGCAAGAATTTTATTATATATACTCAATTATCCGTCGACTAGAATATATCTCTGATCATCTCTTCAACAATAAGAATTATTACAAACACGATTCTCAAACCACTTTCAATCATACCATCAATGATTTATACTAACGGATATCCACGTATACTGTTATGACACGGTTATTATCAAGTTATATCCATCAAATAATGTTAGCATACAAATCGGACACCACACACTACCTCAGTAAGGTTATCACTTGGTTAAAACTCCATTAAGATTCGCAATTTAACAATGTTTAACCAATAATAAACCAATATCTAATTCCAGTCCAACGATCAATATCAAATCTGAAAGTCAACTTCTGATCAAAATCCTCTGAAAAATCGCAATAAACCGACATTAAAGGAAATTCCACTAATAAATATCAATCATTATCCATCAAGTTTCTTTCTTTAAGAAGATTTCATATATACATAATCAAACTATAGTTTACAATCCATCGAAACCATATATATACCAAACATCAATTATCATCTTATTCGTCACTTGCTACGTCTCCTCCGACTCCCGAAACTACTGCATGATTTACCATGATGTATTTTTGTTGGCCAGACGTAATACATCATCCTAAATCATATTTTCATTTCGAGTATTTCGGAGCAAGTCCCTAATCAAGTCTGTCAATCTATCACAGTATGTTCCTCTGGTCACTGATAGTTACAATCCACTAATACAAATTTATTCTAACGTAAAGTTTCTAACTGGATCACCTGATTGCAACTATCTCGGTATACTAACACACCTGTCACAATCACACTGTTCGAATTTACCCAACTGATCCACTTTTGCAAACACACTGGTAAATCCTGACATTTCTACCCAAATCCTCTACAGTTACAACTGTTAAATGAAGAAGTTATAGTTCCCTCAGAACATGATATCATCAACCAATAACTAACCCCATCATTACCATTCATATCCCTGGAGATTACAATCGTCAAGTACAAATGTCACACAACTCTCAAAGTATAGGAATATATTAAATCATACCATGCAATTCCAACGATGTTCCAATCACAATTCTAAGTCAAAAGTCACATATTCTCTAAAGGGTTCACACGGTTCACCGCCCACATTCCCGCCGTATATAGTCACAACTGTCAACTAACGAGATCTCACTACCGTTGGAAATAATCATGGTCAAACCATACCAATTTACTCTAAGAAAATACTAGCCACGATATTCCCAAAACATCGTCCGACACTTCCACTGATCTTGAAGTCAGTAGTACCATTATTATCTAATCTAAGGTCAAGTCAAAGTCTGTCTCTATCTCCTCAAGAGACCAAATAAGGAAAGCCTCCCCCAATAAATTTCTAAGGACCATACACAAGGTGATGTTAAACCAAAGTAGGAAGATAGTTCTACTTGACAACCCTACAGGTTCCACACAACAAGTCCAAGCATATAATATCACTACTAGGCCAGTCACCTACTGTTTCAGTCACAGTCTGTAAACCTACAGACTACATATCATACGGCCACAAACTAAGGTACAAGTTTCGGGTCAAGAAATAAGGGAACTACTACCTAAACAGTCCCCACTGGTCACTACGTGTGTCCAACCAGTCAACGGTCTATGGTAAAGAGAAAGACTTCTTACAAGTCTTAATTTAATACAACCAAAGTACGCATAACAATATTAGATCAACTCCAGACTAACAGGCCAATCAAAATCAGTCATACTAACTAATACCTAAAGCATGGTACTTAACAAATCTAACATGTTGCATACAATAAAAGTAGCAAATCCAAACTAGCATGTAAACACGCTACAGTAACTAAGCCACTATGTACTAGCTAAAAAGGAAAATTTTCTAAGGCCATTTAACCGTTTCCACTACCACATCAAACAACATTTATGAAGCATACATATCCACAAATGACGACTTACAATATGCACTAACAGATTACAAAATATAATAAAACACGTACCGACATTTAAGTCATCTTATGTATCACAAGCCTCCGTCAACATCTAACATGCTCCAACTATATCATCTGTGGGGTTTCTCCTCTCCTGTCCAACAACAAGAGCAGAAGATCACCCAGCTGATAAAGTCGGTGCCCCGGACCCCACCCCAGAACTCAATCTCTGATTTGCCGAACACTGTAATGCTTTGTATCCCATAAGTTGATAAATCCTCTATATATATAGATATATATTATCTCTGCAAGAATCCAACTTCGCCTCTTGATTTATCATACCACATCCCACATTTAACATCGCAAGAAGGAATCATACCCCGAAGTAGAACAACATGTACCTGTCACTCCTCATCTTTTACAAAGAACCCATATCGTTTCATCTTTATCCTTCTACTTGATTAAATCCAATAAACTTCCTAATAGGTCGAGTACACCAACTCCGTCCAACAGAATCTTTTTCTTTATTATTATCATTATTTTATTACTTTTACTACTGGCGACGAATGCTTCTGTATCAGATAATAGTACGGTTGTCGAACTGTTGTCTAGGTTGTATCATCGGTGACTAAAATATTATCCATCGCGGTTACATCTAAGCAGAAACTGAACATCCACCTGACACTGACTAGACCGTCTGATCTGAAGTATAATATCTAAGTCCACTTGTACTTACTGCTCTAACGTATATTACCTGCCCTGAATCTTCAATAACTATCCTTACAACCTTGACATCTGTCTCCGAGGTTCTTCACCTGATATAAATCTGTACTCTGCAGCTCTAACTGTTCTAGGGGCGTTGGGGTCACAGCGTTACCATCACTATCAATCATACCTGTACTGCACATCATCTTACACCAAAGCTTAGTATAAACTCGGTTAGTACTAACAACTAACACACAACCGGTCCTCATACTCACTTAACCCATCCTCAGCATGTTATGTTTGACATGACTTTACTAAGTTTGGGAACATGACATTCAGATCACAATGCACATGCTGCCAAACTCAGCTCTGATACCAACTTGTGACACCGCTGATTTTTTTTTTTTTTTTTTTTTTATAAATACGTGGCGGAAGCATTAACGTTAATTAAACCATTATAATAATATAAACATATCATAATTACATAACCAAAACAGTTGACAGCTAGCATTTAACTAATACATATGGTGTCACGTGACGTTTCAACAAAAGTTTAGTTTTATAGGAAAAGACACATCAGAGTTGGCTCCTGTCAAACATAACATCAGCATGCCCCGTCTTCTCCCCAAAAGCATCATTTCTACAAAAGCTAATAACCTGCAGGGAGGAGATGGAGGGGAATTAGCACGAAGCTAAGTGAGTACGACTAACCACAGGCAATAGTATACAGAACAGTTATACTAATCATGTCACAAAGAGCTAACACACAGACATCACCCAAGTGCCGTCTACAGAGACTCTGGCGGCTCGGCCAAACCATTAACCACCAGTTGATCGGGCTGGGGCTTACCAGAAGTTCCTCCACCACCGTATGTATATACATAATCCACACGCGACGGACGCGTCATTCACATATATATACACCACGGCTGTCTAGGCTACCACAGAGGAACCCAACCCGCAGGTTGATCTCTCCTACCGAGGCTACCACACAATAGGGACGCACTGGGCTCCAGCAGACAAGCATCAACTAACATGCAGTCATCACAATAAACTAACTAACTGTATCAATAAGTACAACTAACTAGCATGGCAGTCATAATATAACATGCTACTCTATACTAAATTCCACAGTTAGTCCCACTCACCGATTACCAGCAAACGAGAAGGTGTTCAGCTATCTAATCACTGAACCTTCTCTTTCTCCTTTTCTCCTGAGAAATACATATACACGAGTTAGTTTATGTCCATAAACACCAAATAACACAAATATAGAAATTTTGTCAGAAAATCTGTCCGCTAAAATTTTTCTGTTTAACACTTGTGCACTTTTGAAATTTTCATCAAAATCTCAAAATACAAACGGGCAGCATAACGGCTAGAAATCAACACTTGGTAAAATTTCCACTGCCCAAGACACTCGGTCGACTGTCAGAGACAGTCGGCCGATTGTCTACACACACTCGGCCGATTGACAAGTCACTCGGTCGATGGTCTTTCACAGACACACTCGGCCGTGGGTCTCACTCACTCGGTCGATGGTCGAGTCAGTCGGTCGAGTGTCTCGAGACACTCGGCCGACCGTGTTCATCTGCAGAAGCTGAAGCCAAAGTGACGGGTTTCACCCAAATTCATCCAATTCTTGCTCTAGAGCTCGATTTTTACCTCAAAACTGACCAAATCTAAGACACTATACATCAAGAAACATAAACCCACAAGATTTGGACTCAAACAACCTCAAATTCAACTCTTTTGACCCAAATTACCCACTTTGTAAAAACTAACACAAAAACCCAATTTGAGCAAGAATCACTACATGAATCTATGAAAAGCTTACCTTAAAATGATCACGAAATCACAGAGAACAAGAAGCTATGATTAATTGAGCTCAAGACCTTGATTTGAAGATTAAGGTTTGATAGGATGGAGAGGTGAGTGAACGGGTGGGTTTGGGGAATTTTCTAGAAAATGGAAGAATAACCCTCCCACCAAACACTTATGAGTCTTAAAACTCATACATCACAACACACGGGTATTTATCAGTTATCTGATATCTTTCGTACATCATTTGGCAACCCAAACGAAGTCCAAATTAAATAAACAAACCTGTTCTGTGACCCTTGTCACAAACTGGTCCTAACCACGTCATCAAATAACCATAAATGTTAATTAAAATAAAAACATATAAAACCACACAACGGCAAAATAGACCATATCAACTAGGCCCGATTCAAGGATGTTACAGTAGTAAAAATACATATGACGATATTGAACAATGCAGGGTTGGCTTCGGATTCACGAACCTATAACATTTGTATATTTATTAATATTCATAGCTGTAATTGAACACATATATATGTATATATATAAAAGTATTAGTTATATCATTTTTATGTTAATAATATATATATATATATATATGTGTGTGTGTTTTATATGTTCATTTTGTATATATATATATATATATATATATCTATATATATATATATAGATATTAAGTTTTGTTATGTTATATGTGTTAAATATATGTATATATTTATGTATGTATATAATTTGTTTATCAAAACAGTAGTTCTATTATACTAAGTTAATATTAGTAAAGATAAAAATAATAATAACGTTAATAATATACTTATGTTAATAATAATAATTCTACTATATATATATATATATATATATATATATATATATATATATATATATATATATATATATATATATATATATATATATATGATAATAATACTAATATTTATGAAAGTACTAATAAATGGTCTCATTTTTATAATAATAATACTAGTGATAATGATAATAATAGTAGTCATAATTATAAATTTTTTTTTAATTGTGTTAGTAATAATAAATGATAACTTTTATTAGTAATAATGATAATAAATATAATAGCTAATAATAACAATAATATTAACAATAATGGTAATACTTATATAATAATAATATTAATACTAATAATTACTAAATAATGATGCTAATAATAATAATAATAATACTTTGAATTAGTAACAATACTTAATAATACATAATAATAACAATGACAATCATAATAATAATAATAATAATAATAATAATAATAATAATAATAATAATAATAATAATAATAATAATAATAATAATAATAATAAAAATAATAATAATAATAATAATAATAATAATAATAATAATAAAATGAAGTCACCTTCAATAAAATTCGGCCTAAAAAGAAAACTGCCACCCGAGGGACTCGAACCCACGACCTCTCAAAACCCGACACCATCATTAACCATAGCTCTACCTACTATTTTTCTGAATTAAATGCCACTAAAATATTTATAACCGTTTTCTGTTCTTATTTCTATTTCTTCTCCTTCTTCTCAATTACTTAGTCGACCAGGGGTATAAATCAAACACTACGAATTTTACCATTTTGTTTTATGATTTGAAACTTTATACAGAAAACAATTTGGTTCGTTTGACTGATTAAAACACAAGAAATTAATTTAAATGACACTGTAATAGCAAAATAATAACGATATTAACTTTAAATCGACTTCGTGATTTGAGGCTGTAATAGACCGTGATTACTAAATGAAAAAGGTTTAAAATCTTACCTAGAAACTATCTCAATAACCAATTGGACTTGAAATACAACAGAGAATTCGAATTTCTTTAAAAACGAATCGGTTGACTTTTGAAACCAAAACTTTGACTCACGAATTTGATTTCGATAGGAAAAATTGATGTTTGGAACTTTGCAGGTAGTTTGAATTGGAGATTACAAGGACAACTGCATTATTACATTTTAAGATTTTATTTGGATTCGAGATTTTTGACAAAAAGATCAAGAACAGAGGCACTGGTGGTTGTTCTTGGTTTATCTATTTAAATTCGATTGATTTATGGCAACTAAGGGTAACGTAAAACTGTTAGTCGATGAAAGAATGTTGTATGATTAACCTAACATAAGAATTGATTGATTATATAATGGATTTTAAATTAATCAGACACAAGGACAGAAAAAAAAATAAAAAATAAAAAAAATAAGACTTGAATACGATTGTTAACTAATTTGTTAGATTCTGTGATTTTATTCGATTCTGTAACAAAGTTAGAGACAAGAACAAAATTTATTTACAGTAGAAAGGTACGTGCACTGATTCAGGATTTTATTCCATATATGTATGATTTTATCTGATTAATTAATTAATAATTATAATTATAGTAATAATAATCTATATTACTAATATTAATAATAATAATAATAATAAAAGTAATAATACTATAATGATATCAGTAATAATGATTTTTATTGAGTTTAATTAAGAATAATGATAACAATTGTGTTAATATTACTATTATTAATGATACTAATAATAATAAATTGTATTATTTTCTAATAATAATAACTATAATAATATTAATGATATTATTAATACTAATATTGATAAAGTTAATAATAAAAAATATCCATTAATAACAACTAAAGTTGTAATCTTACTACTAATTGTGATAATAATAATGTTATTAATGATATAATAAATTAAATGTATCAAATTTCATATTATAATTTAATGACATTAATAGTACTGGTATTTTTTAATGTTAATACTAATAATGATATACTAAGTATAATTAAACTTGTAATTACATTTAATATATACATTTTACAATTTACTACTTTTGTAATGTTTACTATTTGTAAAGTATATAATTAATTATTTACCCCATATATATATATATATATATATATATATATATATATATATATATATATATATATATATATATATTGAATCATATTTATTTAAATTCATTTTAAATTACTTGTAATAGTTAAACTTTTATATTTACATTCTGAAATACATCATGTTAATTATTTTCAAATATCATATACACTTATATATAGTTTTATCTTTAATAATTATTTTATTAACTTGTATTTTACTTTACATATTCAATTTTAAAGATTTATCTTTTATAAATTTCAGATTATTATTTATACTTACATTCATATATATATATATATATATATATATATATATATATATATATATATATATATATATATATATATATATATATATATATATATATATATACAGTTTACAAACTATTGTTCGTGAATCGTCGAGCACAATCAAAGGGTGATTAATTATATATTATGATTCCACAATTTTTGCGACTCAACATACAGACTTTGCTTATCGTGTCAGTAATCATAATAAGATTTAAGTTTAAATTTGGTCGGAAATTCCCGGGTCGTCACATTATGTATGTAGACACTTTTGCTCTAAGATAGATTGGTCATTAGTTCCTTTGGAGGAGAGTCATCTTGTTGAAGTAGCCAATTGAAAACTTGAGAAAGTTGACCAAATTGGCCGAGGAGGTATTATAAACTTAGCTGGTGTGGATTTCGAGATTGATTTGATACCCATTAAGGTGGGGAGCTTTGATGTGATAGTCGGAATGGACTGGCTGTCCAGGGTAAAGGCAGAAGTTATCTGTGGTGAGAAGATTCTTCGTATACCTCGCGAAGATGGTGAGCCACTAATTATTTACAGGGATAGATATGTAGCCCAAAGCTGAACCTTATTAGTTGCATGAAGGCACAAAAGGTCATGAGAAAAGGGCGTTTTGCTGTTTTGGCACATGTGAAGAAGTTGGAGGCTGAGGAGAAGAGCGTGGATGATGTACGAATTGTGAAAAATTTCCCGACGTCTTTCCAGAAGAGTTTCCAGGATTACCCCCGCAGCGATCAGTGGAGTTCCAGATCTATCTAGTACCGGGAGCTGCACGTGTAGCTCGCGCACCTTATCGACTTACACCTTCCGAACTGCAAGAGTTGCAGAGTCAACTACAGGAATTGCTAGACCGTGGATTTATTCGACCGAGTTCATCACCTTGGGGCGCACCTATTTTGTTTGTGAAGAAGAAGGACGGATCTTTCCGCATGTGTATCGATTATCGTGAACTGAACAAATTGACGATCAAGAATTGGTATCCCCTTCCCAGGATTAACGATCTATTCGATCAGCTGCAAGGATCCAGCATTTACTCCAAGATCAATTTGCGATCAGGTTATCACTAGTTGAGGGTGAAGGAGAGTGATGTACTGAAGACTGCGTTCCGAACTCGTTATGGTCACTATGAGTTTCTGGTGATGCCATTCGATTTAACTAACGCACCTGCCGTGTTTATGGATCTCATGAATCGCGTATGCAAGCCATACCTAGAAAAAATCGTTATCGTCTTCATAGATGATATCTTAATCTATTCCAAAAGCGAAGAAGAACATGAGCAACATCTTCGACTCATGCTAGAACTTTTGAAGAAAGAGCAACTCTATGCCAAATTCTCCAAGTGTGAATTTTGGTTGAAGGAAGTTCAATTTCTCGATCATATCGTGAGCGATCAAGGTATCAAAGTCGATCCCGCGAAAATCGAAGCCATCAGCAAGTGGGAAACCCCCACTACTCCTACTCATATTCGCCAATTTTTAGGCCACGCCGGTTATTACCGAAGATTCATCGAAGGTTTCTATTTGATTGCGCGTCCTTTAACCGCGTTAACTCGCAAGGGGAAGAAGTTCGTTTGGGCAACTGAGCAAGAGTCGGCATTCCAAACCCTGAAGCAGAAGTTAACCACCGCACCTATCTTATCCCTTCCCGAAGCCAGTGATGACTTAGTTGTGTATTGCGATGCCTTCCAACAAGGTTTTAGGTGTGTATTGATGCAACGGAAGAAGGTTATTGCTTACGCCTCCTGACAACTGAAGATTCACGAGCGAAACTACACGACTCATGATCTCGAACTTGGAGCTGTTGTCTTTGCACTCAAACTGTGGAGATACTATCTTTATGGAACCAAGAGCACTATCTTCACCGACCACAAAAGCCTCCAACACATATTCGATCAGAAGCAACTGAACATGAGACAGCGACGGTGGATCAAGATGTTGAACGATTATAATTGTGAACTTCGTTACCATCCTGGCAAGGCAAATGTTGTAGCCGATTCCTTGAGCCGAAAGGAAAGAATGGTACCTCTTCGTGTCCGCGCCTTGAACATCACCATCCACACGAATCTCAATAGCCAAATCCGTGTAGCTTAAGATGAGGCTCTTAAGGAGGAGAATATTTCTCATGAGCACTTGAACATTCTCGTCTCTCGATTCGAGGTTAAGAAAACTGGACTTCGATATTTTGCCGGAAGAATTTGGGTGCCTAGTTATGGGGAGTTACGAAGACTTATTCTAGATGAAGCCCACAAGTCAAGGTATTCGATTCATCCAAGCTGGTAAGATGTACCACGACCTCAAGGAGCAATATTGGTGGCCAAACTTCAAGAAGGATGTTGCGACTTACGTCGAAAAGTGTTTAACTTGTTCCAAGATCAAAGCCGAACATCAGAAGCCATCCGGGTTACTTCAGCAACCTGAAATCCCGCAATGAAAGCAGGAAGGAATAACGATGGACTTCATCACGAAGCTACCGAAGACGGTAGGAGGATATGATACCATCTGGGTCATTATCGACCATCTTACCAAGTCTGCTCACTTCCTGGCCATGCAGGACACCGATACGATGGACAAACTCGCGCAAATATACATAAAGGAAACTGTATCTCATCACGGTGTACCCTTATCGATTATTTCAGACCGAGACGCCTGTTTCTCTTCTAGATTTTAGCGTTCTTTGCAAGAAGCTTTGGGAACACGTTTAGATATGAGTACCGCGTATCACCCGCAAACCGATGGACAAAGCGAATGCACGATTCAAACCTTGGAGGACATGTTACGAGCTTGTGTTATTGATTTCGGGAAAGCTTCAGAGAAGCATTTACCTCTAGCTAAATTCTCCTACAACAATAGTTACCATTCGAGCATTAACGCCCACCTTTCAAAGCTTTATATGGCCGCAAATGCCATTCTCCTATCTGTTGGGCCGAAGTAGGTGAAAAGCAAATCACCGGACCCGAACTCGTCCATGAAACAACCGAGAAGATTGTTCAAATTCAAGCGAGACTCAAGACTGCCCGTAATCGTCAAAAGAGCTATGCCGACCTTAAACGTAAAGATCGCGAATTCCAAGTAGGTGACCGCATAATGTTGAAAGTCGCACTACGGAAAGGTGTAATCCGTTTCTGAAAGCGTGGGAAGCTAAATCCGCGATATTGATGTGTGCAATGGTGTATACGAAAATACTATTATTTTTAATACGGAATATGGTACGAATTACACAAGTTTTAATTTAATTTACGGATGTGATATACCTAAACTCTGCTACAACACTATAGGCAGTGTACCTAATCGTAGAGTAGTATAGTTTTAGTAAGTTCGGTTCGTTCCACAGGGAGACGACTTATTTTACACTATATTTTTATAGAACTATATTTGTACAAAATATATATTACAATTATTATTATTATAAAAGGGGGATTTTACCGTTTAATGACCGGTTTTTCGATTTTATAACTTAAGTCACAATTAAAACCTAATGCAAAATATTAAATATAAATTTAACTTAATTTAAAGCGTAAAGTAAATGATGATAAATAAAAATTGACGATAATTAAAAAGTGCGATAAAATAAAATGACAGTAAATAAAAGTACGATGAGATATATAATAAGAGAATTATGCTTATTTAAACTTCCGTAATCATGATGTTTGACGTGTTGATTTTAATTTATTACCATGGGTTAATTGTCCTTTGTCCTGGATTATTTGATATGTCCATCTGGTTTTGTCCATAATAGTCCATCGGTCATAATTATAAAGTGCGAGAGTCTTCGCCAAATTAACCTTATACCCAAACTCAAATATTCCAACTAATTGGGGATTTAAATCGTAATAAGGTTTTAATACATTGTTAATGATTACACCAGGTTATCGACTGCGTGTAATCCAAGGTCTTAATACTTTATTAATAATTACACCAATTACCCTTGTATGTAATCCACCCCTGTTTTAATGAGTCCATTGACTATTAATCCATTCCCATGTCCGGTCAAATGAACAATTATTCGTATTTATAAATATCCCGCCCACCGTACCTAGTCAAGCATATGTGGTTATATATAGATACGTCAAATTATAAATCTCTATATTAAATTAACAAGATATCATTTAGTTAATCAAATATAAAGCCCATTAATAGCCCATAGTCCAATTTTCACAAGTGTCGGTCTTTTGTTCAAACCTCAATTATGGTCCAAAGCTCAATAACTACGTCTTTAACATTTAGTCTAACATCACGATTAATTCAGCTCAAATAATCATAATAACAACTTAGTTACGAGACATTAATTTAAAAAGGGAGAACATAACTTACAATGATTATTTATCGCGTAGCTTTACACGGAAAGAATTTCGACTTTAAAACCTGTAAAATAACCTTTACATTACCCAAACTAACTAATATAAAACTAAACTATATTATATATATATATATATATATATATATATATATATATATATATATATATATATATATATATATATATATATATATATATATTAAACAGAGAGAGATTGAGTATGGATGGTGTGTGTTTTTCGTTCGACAGAAGCCTGGCTTTTATAGGCAAAATTTCTGATCCTGAACCCCATGCGATCGCATGGGGTTTTAGTGCAAATCTCATGCACTCGCATGAGCTCATGCACTCGCATGGGTTTTATGCCTATTTCCCATGTGATCGCATGGCCCCCAGATCCAGCTCACATATTTTTTTGTTTTCTTGCTTGTCGACATATTATTATATATATATAATTTATATTAATTATATATATATATATATTATATTATATTATATTCTTGTGCATAGTTGACTTGTAATTTTTGCTCCGTTGTCTCGTACATTTACGCCCGGTTTATGTCTCGGTTCCGGTTTCTCGAACGTCTTGTCATATGCTTTAATATCTTGTACTTTGCATTTCGCGGCTTGTACTCTTGTCAATATTTAGACGTTAATCATCAATAAATTGAACCACTTAGAGTTTAACTTGTATGTTTGAGCGTTTTGGAAATTTTCGTCTTCAAATCTTCGTTTTCGTCTTTAGTCTTCGCACTTATTTATTTAAACGATTACAACTTAAAAATAGAACAATTACAACTAAAAACTTTACATATTGGAAGGATATTGCGACTAAATATATGATCAATTGGAGCACTATCAAATATCCCCATACTTGAACGTTGCTTGTCCTCAAGCAATGCAGAACTTGAAATAAAACAAACTTCACTCGAATCACTTTTTTATTCTCACACTTTATACATTAGTGATTTTGATATGGCGGAATAAACAATGATAGTAACAATGTGGTTTACAGTCCCACATGACTATGAAAATTTAGATCCTTTAAGGAAATTGGATCTTTATGAAAACATTTGATCTTTTGAAAATGCATGCTAGCTTTTACCCTAGACAAGTTTTCTGGAATAACCCTTCACCGGTGTTTGCAAAATGTTTTTGTGGGTTTTGTAAGTTTCAGATTTGAAAATTTTAGCTCAAAACTTTGTGGTTTTGTGTCACCCACTTTCTAACCTTGTATTAGGAAAGCAACACGTCCAGTATACTTGCTCCGTATATTACCTTTCGGTAAACTACCGTCCGGTTGTAAAGGAAAGCGTTGAACAAGCAACTGTTAAGGCAATGTCTAATGACATGCAGATTTTCATGGTCCACAACGTGTCGGATGCAATTACTATCCTTTGTAGGAGAAATATTAAAGATCACCCTATAATTTTTTGGTCTGGCACAAGGTCCTGTCTTCGACCATGCTATGCAACCACCATTCTTACGGTTGACACCCGATTTGGTTCAGGTGACCTAATGAATTCTGATAAATTCTTAGGATTTTACGCTCAATGGTAATGAACGCATTGAAAATAGGTTTTCAGAAAATAAATCGATTTTAATTTTGATCAAAATATTTTCTCGTTCAAGCTCGAGTTTATATATCATCGAATTCCATGAGTTTGTAATTCTCAATCTTTAAGGTCAATCTCAAGGACTGAGTAATATCAGGCTTAAAAGCTGATTTTTGATCTTTAAGGAGATTTTCCTTTCTGGAGGTCTGATTCATTAGTCTTATCAAGCTAATTTGCACGGCGCCCTCCCCATTTTACGAGATAGATCCTCTCATGGTTAGGATAAGTCTGACCACATGGCGACCCTGTTTGATGCTGAGGTCCGTGGATTTCCAGCTGATTTTAGAGATGACTTTTCTGAATTATTCGTCAACCTACAGCTGGTCTGGACGACAACTTCTTGACCTAAATCAAGAAGCGCGCGTCTTTTTCGGAAGACTTTACTTTCTTTTAATGATGGAATTGATTCATCGTGTAGATCCATCTTTTCTTTCAAATGTATTACAATAAACTGGGTAAAACAATTAATTTAGTCCAAAACAAAAGCACCTACAATAACTTTACAGAAACATGTGATAGATAGTTTTTAATTGATTAACTTGGTACATTCTCCCCACACTTGTCTTTTTTCATGCGTCTATTTATTTTTAATAAATAAATTCAAGCGTTTTAGTTGTTTAATTTATGTCCTTTCTGAGGTAACGATAATTTCGGTATTATCACCTAGTTTTATCGTTCATAAATATGTATAAACATGATTTTGAATTCATTTAGTTGAAAAATTTTCAAATTTTCATAAAATTTAGAAAATAAGCCAAGTATAAACCCGAGAGAATTTATAACCCTTCCCCACACTTGAGATCATGCAATGCCCTCATTTGCATGAAATCAGACTATAATTATAAATTCATGAGGGTGATTAGTGTAGAAAAGTGATTAAAAATACCCAGTTTGTAATTACAAAGCTAGTCGAATGATAAATGGCGCTCCTCATCGTCCATTACTTTTGTTGTTTTATCACACATGTTTTTCTTCAAAAATAGTTGCTTTTCTGAACTATTTTCTTATTTTTGAAAATATGTATTTACCCTAATTTATCATGCATTTTTATTAACGAGTTATGCACTTACCCGAACCCCGAATTTAACGTTAAGTGGGGTTAGACTTCCCCACACTTAGCTGACGACATGTGAAGTCAGTAGAATAAGTTCCACGAATTAAAATAGTGAGCCAGTTATTTACATCTTGGGTGGGGTATAATATATTAATGGGTTTAAAGTTTAGACCCACCCGATTGTCACTACTTAATTCTTTTTTAAGTGTAGCTTTTAGTAAATGGATATGTCTCTTTTCTGGTTCTTGGTTAAATGGATCATTATACACCGACATACATATTTCTATAGGGTGGACAATTCCTAACATTTTCTTTCGTTCATTCTCGAGATCAAAGGTTTCACCTCTATTACCCAATTGGGTGAAATCCGAGGTGTCAATATCTATTACAGCTCGTAGTTCATCTTCGGTAGATGACTCGTCTATTGAGAATATTGGGTTGGAAGGTTGTGGGATGGTGAATTTCGGGATCGAAGCAAATTCTTCTTCTTTAATGATCCTTATCGGTCCCACCACTTTAGTCTCGGGGGTAAACTTTTCAACGTTATCTCTTTCCCAAGAGTATCAATTTGTCACCCTTACTTTTTCTTCATCCATTGATGGATCGATGATTTTGTCGGTAGAGGTTAATGTGTCGATATGTTGTGAAATTGGTAAAACTGAATAAAAAGTATCATCGGGATAATTGGTGATTTTGGAGCTCTCGAATTCATCAAAATTCGATGATATGAGATTTTCTTGCACAATATTCCTCAGATCAAAAGGTGTGTAGTCTGATAGAGTTTCAGCTTGCCTATTTCCAAACTCTTTTATTTGTTCATTTTGAGCGTCAAATTCTTCGAGTTTGATTTTCATATAATCTAAAAAAATTTCAGACACATAATTTTCCTCGTCCTCTGGTTGTTGAGTTTGGATATATTCTTGAGAATAATCCCAATTTGAATTGTATTCCTCATAATTATTCCATTCAGGTTCCATGGGTGCATAATTTTCCATAGGAACGTAATAATAACATTCCCATGTTGAATGATAATCTCCACAGATTTCACAACCAGTTATTGTTTCGTTATTCGTGATCCAAGTTTGACCGAAGGAATTTTCATCAACACTCGTTTGAGAGTATTGATTTAATTGATTTTGCATGTCAGAAAGAGTTTCCAAAATATTTTCGAGATTTTCCATAATACGCTTATTACTAAATTTTAGCTACAATGTGGTGCATTTACTAATTATCATATTAGTTATAAAACTAAAAATTATATAAGTTATCAAATTAATAGACTTTTCTGCTTTTGCCCACATTTCGAATAGCCAATAGATGCAGCAGGTAGCCAGGATCCTTTAAATCGAAAAATCCACAACTTGCCACTAACAAATCCAACTATTACTACGAACCAAAAAATTTGGATGTCTATTAATTTAATCGCTTGCAATAATTTTTCGTCGAAATTTAAAGATTTTAAAAATTCTATGTCCTATGAACTAGCGCGTAGAAAAGAAAAATTACGTCGAAAAACAATCTAAAAACTTAAAACTAAAATTTATGACTAAAGTCTAAAAATTCTAAAGGAAATCGGCAAAACTATAATTACGAAACGATAAAATTAAAAATTATAAACTAGACGTTTAAAAAGATACAAAAGGATATAAAAGAAAAATGATAAAAATAAAATTTTATATAAAAATATTATTTTTATATTATTATTATATAAAAATATTTATCTATATAATTAATACAAATAAATAAAACTTTAAATTACAAATAATAATAAAACAAGATATAAATATATATTAATTAATTAAAACCCTAATAATAATAATAATAATTAATAAAACCCTACCCGTATTAAATGCGTTTAACGATCAGGTCGGTCAGGTCACCCTATGCGATCGCATGGGGTTTAAGCTTCGAAGTTACGCGATCGCATGGTATGCAGATTTAGATTATGTTGCAGGCTTAAATTTGTTCGGATCTTTTTTTTTTCCTTTTTTTTTACAAAAATATATAAAGAAAATATTTATTAAAATAAACTTATATTTTAAAAACTAAAAATGATAACAAAATCTTAAATATATATATATATATATATATATATATATATATATATATATATATATATATATATATATATATATATATATATATATTTCTTTTTATTGTTATGTATTTTTTTTCTTTTTTTTATAATTATATTTTTATAAATATAAATTAAAAATATAGCATTTCGCCGAGTCCCCGGCAACGGAGCCAAAAACTTGATGTGTGCAGCGGTGTATACGAAAATACTATTATTTTTAATACAGAATACGGTACGAATTACACAAGTTTTAATTTAATTTACGGATGTGATATACCTAAACTCTCCTACAACACTATAGGCAGTGTACCTAATTGTAGAGTAGTATAGTTTTTAGTAAGTCCGGTTCGTTCTACAGGGAGACGACTTATTTTACACTATATTTTTATAGAACTATACTTATACAAAATATATATTACAATTATTATTATTATAAAAGGGGGATTTTACCGTTTAATGACCAGTTTGTCGATTTTATAACTCAAGTCACAATTAAAACCTAATGCAAAATATTAAATATAAATTTAACTTAATTTAAAGCATAAAGTAAATGAAGATAAATAAAAATGACGATAATTAAAAAGTGCGATAAAATAAAATGACAGTAAATAAAAGTACGATGAGATATATAATAAGAGAATTATGCTTATTTAAACTTCCGTAATCATGATGTTTGACGTGTTGATTTTAATTTATTACCATGGGTTACTTGTCCTTTGTCCTGGATTATTTGATATGTCCATCTGGTTTTGTCCATAATAGTCCATCGGTCATAATTATAAAATGCGAGAGTCTTCGCCAAATTAACCTTATACACGAAGTCAAATATTCCAACTAATTGGGGATTTAAACCGTAATAAGGTTTTAATACATTGTTAATGATTACACCAAGTTATCGACTGCGTGTAATCCAAGGTCTTAATACTTTATTAACAATTACACCAATTACCCTTGTATGTAATACATCCCTGTTTTAATGAGTCCATTGACTATTAATCCATTCCCGTGTCCGGTCAAATGAACAATTATTCGTATTTATAAATATCCCGCTCACCGTACCCAGTCAAGCATATGTGGTTATATATAGATACGTCAAATTATAAATCTCTATATTAAATTAACATGATATCATTTAGTTAATCAAATATAAAGCCCATTAATAGCCCATAGTCCAATTTCCACAAGTGTCGGTCTTTTGTTCAAACCCCAATTATGGTCCAAAGTCCAATAACCCCGTCTTTAACATTTAGTCTAACATCACGATTACTTCGGCTCAAATAAGCATAATAACAACTTAGTTACGAGACATTAATTTAAAAAGGGAGAACATAACTTACAATGATTATTTATCGCGTAGCTTTACACGGGCAGTATTTCGACTTTAAACCCCGTAAAATAACCTTTACATTACCCAAACTAACTAATATAAAACTAAA
Organism: Rutidosis leptorrhynchoides; assembly: GCF_046630445.1. NCBI lineage: Eukaryota > Viridiplantae > Streptophyta > Magnoliopsida > Asterales > Asteraceae > Rutidosis > Rutidosis leptorrhynchoides. Next base: position 32,965,609 of record NC_092335.1, read on the forward strand.
CTATATTATATATATATATATATATATATATATATATATATATATATATATATATATATATATATATATATATATATATATATATATATATATTAAACAGAGAGAGATTGAGTATGGATGGTGTGTGTTTTTCGTTCGACAGAAGCCTGGCTTTTTTAGGTTAAATTTCTGATCCTGAAACCCATGCGATCGCATGGGGTTTTAGTGCAAATCTCATGCACTCGTATGAGCTCATGTACTCGCATGGGTTTTATGCCTATTTCCCATGCGATCGTATGGCCCCCAGATCCAGCTCACATATTTTTTTATTTTCTTGCTTGTCGACATATTATTATATATATATATATATATATATATATATATATATATATATATATATATATATATATATATATATATATATATATATATATTAATTATATATATATTATATTATATTCTTGTGCATAGTTGACTTGTAATTTTCCCACCGTTGTCTATTACATTTACGCCCGGTTTATGTCTCGGTTCCGATTTCTCAAACGTATTTTCGTATGTTTTAATATTTTGTACTTTGCGTTTCGCATCTTGTACTCTTGTCAATATTTAGATGTTAATCATCAATAAATTGAACCACTTGGATATGTTTGAGCGTTTTGGACGTTTTCGTCTTCAAATCTTCGTTTTCGTCTTTAGTCTTCGCACTTATTTATTTAAACGATTACAACTTAAAAATAGAACAATTACAACTAAAAACTTTATATATTGGAAGGATATTGTGACTAAATATATGATCATTTGGAGCACTATCAGATATATTGGTCCTTTTGAAGTCATGGAGCGTGTTGGACTCGTTGCTTACCGTTTGCATCTTCCGACTCAGTTGAGCGCAGTTCATCCCACTTTCCACGTGTCAAATCTGAAGAAATGTCTTGCTGAACCAGAACTTGTCATACCTCCTGAGGAGCTTACGATTGATGACAAACTCCACTTCGTGGAAGAGCCTGTTGAAATTATGGACCGTGAGGTCAAAACCTTGAAACGCAACAAGATTCCAATTGTCCGAGTCCGTTGGAATGCTAAACGAGGACCCAAGTTTACTTGGGAGCGAGAGGATCAGATGAAGCAGAAGTATCCTCACCTCTTCACAACTCTTCCATCTACCTCAGCTTAAAATTTCGGGACGAAATTTTCTTTAACAGGTGGGTAATGTAACGACCCGACTTTTTCGACTTTTATTTGTGTTTTATATTTTCGCAAAACTGCGTATTTGTGCGTACTGTGTTAGATTATATTCTGAGATTTTATTTCATGTTGATTACTTTCGTTTATATTTTAGAACGTGTTATTAAGTACGTAGTTACTTAACTTGATCTTCGAATGCTTTTATGACCGTTAGTGTCACTTGACGTTTAGAACGAGCTATGTATTTTGGTACACGTTTAACTTTTATCATAATTGGAATATTATGACAACGTAATACTAATTGTTATTTTCTAATGACAATTACTTGGCTTATTGGTTGCTTAATTACGCTTAGTAACTTACTAATGCACACTAGTTAGTCTTAGTGGACTTTCTACCTTATAGGACTTAAGTCCACCCTACGCTAGCTATTGGACTCTTAAGTTAGCCTAATTTTAATAAGTTTATAACCCATTAAGATGTAGGACAAAAACCCATTAATATGAGCCAACATACTAGCATTTTTGTTAACCATTACTACAAATGTTGCATGTTATCCCAACAATAAGCACCACCTTTAGACCAGCACTAAGAAAAAAGAAAAAGTTGTCCCCCTTTTGTGATGCCCCGTACAAAACCATAGTGTACGAATCATCAACAACAGGATCATTACAAGGTCAAATACTATATGCTGTTTCAAAACAAGTTTGCATTCATGAATAAAGGTGACGTTTTAACCAACGTCAAATGTTTAACAACCAAAAGTATGCTTTTACGAATAGCAAGCATAAGTAATAGTACGTGACCCATAGGTCATTACAAATACATCATTTCAAAAGTAATAAAGTTTGAATGCAAGATAAAATGTTTCATGCGGTGACATCTCTATAAAAGCTCAGCGGAGTCTACAAGGCATGACTAGTACAACAGCGGAAGCAAGCAACCTTAAGCACCCGAGAAAAACATGCTTAAAAACGTCAACACAAAGGTTAGTGAGTTGTAGTTTAAGTATAACAGTATGTAAGGTAGGCCACGAGATTTCAGTGCTTCAACGGCGTTTCAAAACAGTATGAAAAATATATGTATAACCGTGGGCACTTGGTAACTAACTTAACGTTTATCACCCCCTAAAAGTACACTTGGCTAGTGCGTATATTTACGAAGTATTAAACACCCGTTAAATGCTAGCGCTACTAGCCCGAGTGGGGATGTCAAACCATATGGATCCATATCTAAGATTCATGTTCACCGGTTCAAAGACCAATGACTAAACGTTACCGAGCTAAGGGGAAAGTTTATGCTGTTGTATAACCAACACATATATAAAGTTTAAGTACTCGTGCCTAGTATGTAAAACGTAAAAATGCACATGTATTCTCAGTCCCAAAATAGTTAAAGTAAAAAGGATGCTATAACTCACAGTGGAAGGTAGTAAGAGTCGATACGCGGGAAAATAGTAAGCAAGTAGTTGGTCCGAAAAGTCCTAAACCTAAGTCAAAAGTTACTAAGTCAGTAAATCGTTCTCAAAGGTTTAAATGTATGTAAATTAGGTCATAAGTATCATCATCATTCATCATTAAGTCAAAAGAGTAAAGTAAGTTTTCGTTCAAGAATAGGGTTTAAAACAAAGGCTAACTTCGTCCAGTCGCCACGGCCTCTATACAAACTGAAATGAGGCAAGACCAGTGGCCATGGCTCCGTATATGAGTCCCCTAGCTACTGACCAATTTCCAGAACCAAAATCGTCTTCCTTTGACCGTGGTGACGGTTTAAGTGCAAGTAGGTCAGAAATTTCAGCACAACGTTAATAGGGTGTAGTGACTTTCGGGAGGCCATAGATCCTAAACCGTAACTCGGATTAAGATGAGGTATAAACGGAAAATCATTTACTCGAACCGAACTAACTGAAAATCAACTTTACAGTAGCCTAGGTAGTCTGATAAGTTCCATAAACAGTAGCTAAATGTGTTCCGGTGGGTTCTTGGTGCTTGATGCTCATCACGGTTCTCATCCTTGATGTGTATAACTTCAAGTGTACAACTCATTGATGGATTTGCATCATTTTAACCAAGGTTTGACCATAATAATACTTGTGTAAGTCTAATATATGTAGCACAACTCATTTAAGAGTTGTATGTAGTTTGATGAACCAAAGTTACATCAAGATCTTAGATCCGACACATACATGAGTTACAAAAGTAATATTAAGCTACAAACTTGAAAGTAAACTAAATAATCAAGATCAGTTGTAGAACATAGTTCTTAGTTAGATCTTGAAGAACCTAGACCCAAAAGTCTAGTTCTAAAGTTCTTAAGTTAAATCTTAAGTTATAAGACTTGGATCTTTACTTTAATGAAACCATAAGTTATGAAACTTAGATTTTCATCTTGTAAAGTGTATGTAAGCTCATAAGCTCTTGTTTACAACAAAATTAGAAGACCATAAGCTATAGAAACTTAGATCTTTCACAAGTATATGAAGTTGTAACTAGAAAGTTATACTTCCATATTCTTGAACTTATAAAGGTAACTTTTAGTTTCAAGAAATATGAGATCAAGATTAACTAGTAATACTTGACCAATTTAACAACATCACAACTTTAAAGTACATAAAATGAAGAAATAAATTAAATCTACAAGTAATAAGTTCATGGTTGTTCATACTTTAAAGATTCAATCCAAGGCTTTGATCTTTAGGAAAATAAACCTTAAGTTTACAAACATGCACACAAGTATGATTATAAACTCATGAACTTTAAATTTTTAAAACATTATGTGTAGAACCATAAACTAGAAAGTTTAGATTCTTTGTTCTTGACTTCATCAAGTAAAGATGGAAGTAACAAGATTTCATGAAGATACAAGTTAGAGAACTTGATCTTTAACAACTATAAACAAACAAGAACAAGTAATGACGATGATTTATGATGATATATATTTCGGTTTTAACAAGAAAAGAAGAGAAAAAGAAGCCTTGTTACTTACAATATTTGAGAGAAAAAGGAGAGAAAAAAAAGAATGCAAGTAAGAGTGTGTGTGTGAAATGTGAAGTAATACACTAGTAATAAGTACCAAAAAAAAAATTGAATCCTCCCTCCTAGCACTCAAAACCCACGGTTTTCAAACAAAAATGGGGGAATCAAATGGTGCTTTCAAGTGTTGGAGAATGGAGTGAGCTTAAAATGGTATTAAAGCAAATTGTATGGGAACAAGGTGTAAGTATACTAGTAACTAGATTCCTTCATTTACTAATTAATCTAGTTTAAGTTTAATAAGTCATTAGCATAATGTTGGGCTCCTAATAGTCCATTAAAAAAAGTAGGGTGGGCTTCCAAGTCCACTAACATGAGTCCATTAATAAAAGCCCAAGTCTAAGCAAGTAAGCAACAATTAATTAAATAAGGCTCAAGTAATTAACCATTTGCATTAGTTAATTAAAATGATTAATAATAATTAATCATGAATGTAAATAATATTCGAAAATATTATTTGTTAAAAGTATGTGTGTCACAAAGACGAGTCGAGCATGTAAAGTCAAGTACGGTAACAAGTAAATGTATAAAAATACATTCATTAAACACAAGCATTAATAATAAATATTATTAATTAAACGTTGGAAAATCCAGGGTCGTTACACCTTTTGTCCCCCCAAAACCTACAGCCACCACCACCCTCCACCACTATATATATCAAGCTTATTTCACCCATTTCACACTTGATCTCATTCACATTTTATACACACTTGCTCTCTAATTCTCTCTATAGTCTTTCTCACACTAAAAATTGTAAGTTTTAAATTTTCCTCTTCTTCTTCTTTTCTTCTTCTACACGACATCATCATCATCATAAGATCAAGCTTTTTAGCCTTTTGATCTTGTTATATCTTGAAGATTCAAACTTTGATTTGAATCCTTCAAGAACATGAAAGATTCAAGCTTTCTAGCTTTGAATCTTCATTACTTTTGTTGGATCTAAGTTTTCTAGCTTATGATCTCTTTATTTTGTTAAAAAGATCAAAACTTGTGTTTATGATCTTCATGAAACTTGAATATCTAGCCTTTTGCTTTAAAGATCTTCAAGAACATAAAAGATTCAAGCTTTCCTGCTTTGAATCGTCATTACTTTGATGGATCTAAGCTTTATAGCTTAAGATCACTTTGTTTTTGCTAAAAGATCAAAACTTGTGTTTATGATCTTTATGAAACTTGAAGATCTAGCTTCTTGCTCTAAAGATCTTCAAGAACATAAAAGATTCAAGCTTTCTAGCTTTGAAATCTCATAATTATTTATTAAAGGATCCAAGCTCTCTAGCTTAGGGTTCCATTACTTTGATTGATCAAATTTATGTCTTGCTTGTTTGATTGAATCAAAGTTTGTAGCTTTAATCTTAAATAGAACTTGTATTTGTGTTAAGACTAAGAACATGATGTAACCTTGGTTCATCATCCATCTAAAACTCTTAAGTGAGTTGTATTACTTCTTAGTCTTGACATTATGTGTTGATGGTTGAAACTTGGTCAAAGTGATGCTAAAACATCAAAGAGTTGTACACTTGAAGCTTACACGGTCACCCATGTTGAATTCAAAGTCTTTACGTTTAAGGTCGGCATAACTCTTTTGGCGATCACGGGCCGTCTTGAGTCTTGCTTGAATTTGAGCAATCTTTTCCGTTGTTTCATGGACTATCTCGGGTTCGGTGATTTGCGTTTCGCCTACTTCGGCCCAACAAATAGGAGATCGACACTTGCGGCCATACAACGCTTCAAAAGGTGTGGCATTCATGCTCGAATGATAATTGTTGTTGTAAGAGAATTTGGCTAGCGGCAAATGCATTTCCCAGGCCTTTCCAAAATCAATGACACATGCACGCAACATGTCCTCAAAAGTCTGAATCGTGCATTCGCTTTGTCCGTCGGTCTGTGGGTGATATGCAGTGCTCATGTCGAGACGTGTTTCCAAGGCTTCTTGCAAAGAACGCCAAAATCTGGAAGCAAAACGGGGATCGCGATCTGAGATGATCGATAAAGGTACACCATGACGAGATACAACCTCTTTGATGTATAGTTGAGCGAGTCTCTCCATTGTATCCATCTCCTTCATGGCAAAAAAGTGTGCAGATTTGGTAAGATGGTCAACGATAACCCAAATGGTATCGTATCCGCCCACCGTCTTTAGTAGCTTTGTAATGAAATCCATTGTTATCCTTTCTCACTTCCATTGCGGGATTTCCGGTTGTTGAAGTAACCCAGAAGGTCTCTGATGTTCGGCCTTAACCTTCGAACAAGTCAAACACTTACCAACATACATTGCAACATCTTTCTTAAGATTCAGCCACCAATACTGTTCCTTAAGATCGTGGTACATTTTGCCCGCTCCGGGATGAATCGAATATCTCGAATTGTGGGCTTCATCTAGTATAAGGTTCCGTAGATCTCCATAACGGGGTACCCAAATTCTTCCGGCATAGCATCGGAGTCCATTCTCCTTAACTTCGAATCGAGAAACGAGAATGTTCAAGTATTCATGAGATAAATTCTCCTCCTTGAGATCCTCATCTTGGGCTGCTCGGATCTGGCTATTGAGGTTCGAATGAATGGTTATGTTCAGAGCCCGAACACGAAGAGGTGCTGTCATCTCCTTTCGGCTTAAAGCGTCAGCTACAACATTGGCCTTGCCAGGATGATAACGAAGTTCACAATCATAGTCGTTCAGTGTCTCGATCCATCGACGCTGTCTCATATTCAGTTGCTTCTGATCAAAGATGTGTTAGAGGCTTTTATGATCGGTGAAAATAGTGCTCTTTGTTCCATAAAGATAGTGTCTCCACAGTTTTAATGCAAAGACAAATGCTCCAAGCTCGAGATCGTGCGTAGTGTAGTTTTGCTCGTGGATATTCAGTTGACGAGAGGCGTAAGCGATAACCTTTGTGCGTTGCATCAGTACACAAACAAAACCACTTTTCGAAGCATTGCAATAAGCGACGAAATCATCACTGCCTTCAGGAAGTGATAAGATAGGTGCGGTGGTTAACTTCTTTTTCAAGGCTTGAAATGCATATTCTTGTTCGGGTTCCCAAATGAACTTCTTCCCTTTGTGAGTCAGCGCGGTTAAAGGATGCGCAATCATATATAAACCTTCAATAAATCTTCGGTAGTAACCGGCGAGGCCTAGAAATTGACGGATGTGAGTCGGAGTAGTGGGGGTTTCCCACTTGCTGATAGCTTCAATCTTGGCGGGATCAACTTTGATACCCTGGTCGCTCACAACATGACCCAGAAATTGGACTTCCTTCAACCAAAATTCACACTTGGAGAATTTTGCATAAAGTTGCTCTTGTCTCAAGAATTCCAACACTAGACGAAGATGTTGTTCATGTTCTTCTTCACTTTTGGAGTAGATGAGAATATCATCTATGAAGACAATAACGAACTTATCTAAGTATGGCTTGCAGACACGATTTATGAGATCCATAAACACGGCAGGGGCGTTGGTTAAACCGAATGGCATCACGAGAAACTCATAATGACCATAACGGGTTCTGAACGCAGTCTTCATCACATCACTTTCCTTCACCCTCAACTGGTGATAACCGGATCGCAAATCAATCTTAGAGTAAATGCTCGATCCTTGTAGTTGATCAAAAAGATCGTCAATTCGGGGAAGAGGATACCGATTCTTAATCGTCAATTTGTTGAGTTCACGGTAGTCGATACACATGCGGAATGATCCATCCTTCTTCTTCACAAATAAAACAGGTGCGCCCCAAGGCGAGAAACTTGGTTGGATAAATCCACGGTCTAGCAGTTCTTGTAATTGGCTCTGCAACTCTTACATTTCGGAAGGTGCGAGTCGATAAGGTGCGAGAGCTACAGGTGCAGCTCCTGGCACTAAATCGATCTGAAACTCCACTGCTCTCGGTGGCAGTAATCCAGGCAATTCTTTCGGAAAGACATCAGAAAATTCGTTCACAATTCGTACGTCCTCCATGCTCTTCACCTTAGTTTCTAACGTTTTCACATGTGCTAGAACAGCAAGACGTCCTTTCTTCATGATCTTTTGCGCTTTCATGAAACTAATGAGATTTAGTCTCGAGCTACATCTCCCTCCGTAAATAATCAGTGGCTCACCATTTCCGTGCGGTATACGAAGAGCTTTATCTCCGCAGATAATGTCGGCCCTTATCTTGGTCAACCAGTCCATACCGACAATAACATCAAAGCTTCCCAACTTAATGGGTATCAAGTCAATCTCGAAATCCACACCATCTATGTTGGTAATAGCTCCTAGGCTAACTTGGTCAACTTTCTCAAGTTTTCCATTGGCTACCTCTACAAGCATACTCTCCTTTAAAGGAACTAATGACCAATTTATCTTAGAGCAAAAAATTCTACATACATAACTTCTATCGGCACCAGTATCAAATAGGACAGAAGCTAACAGATTGTTGATAGTGAATATACCTGTGACCAAGTCGGAGTTTTCACGGGCATCCCTTGCATTTACGTTGAAAGCTCTGCCACGCGGTGGTCTACCGTCCTTTCACTTGTTTGGACACTCATTTCTGAAGTGGCCCATCTGTCCGCATTCATAGCACTTTCTCGGTCCCGTGGGGTTCGGCTTCCCAGTCATGGTGGTGATCTTGCAGTCCTTGCCAATATGCCTGGTCCTTTTGCATTTTTCACAAACAACGTTACAGTACCCGGTATGGTGCTTGTAGCACCTCTTGCACTGCGGCAGACTACCGTTGTAGTTGGAGTTCGAGCTAGTGTTCGGATTGGGATTCCCACCGTTGTTGTGTCTCTTAGTGGGGGCTTGATCATAGACTCTCCCCTTGTTGTTGTTGTCCCACTTTCGCTTTTCACTACTACCCGCTTCGAATTTTGCCTTTTCCGGTTCATCGATGATGATTTGGTTCATTAAGGTGTGCGCCATGCGCATTGCTTCCGGGACGTTTGGTGGCTTAGACGAGGTGACATTTCCCTTAATGGACTTAGGAAGTCCCCACAAGTACCTTTCCATACGCTTAAACTCCGGGGTAACCATGGTAGGACACATCAGGGCTAATTCTAGATACCTACGGTTGTAACCATCGAGGTCGTTTCCCACAACCTTCAACTGCATAAACTCAATCTCCATTTTCTGGATCTCGGTCCTAGGACAATATTCTTCAATCATGGCCCCCTTGAAATCTTCCCACGGCGTAGCATACGCCTCGTCAATACCCTTTGCATGAGCCAGAGTGTTCCACCAGTTTAGTGCGCCGTCTGACAGCGTACATGAGGCATACTTTGTTTTGTCCGTCTTTGAGCAGTTACTAACTTGGAACACAGATTCTAATTTCTCAAACCACCTAGTGAGACCAACCGGCCCCTCAGTTCTGAAATGTCCCGTTCTTATTGATTAAAAACGTTCCATATTAATTGATTTCGTTGCGAGGTTTTGACCTCTATATGAGACGTTTTTCAAAGACTGCATTCATTTTTAAAACAAACCATAACCTTTATTTCATAAATAAAGGTTTAAAAAGCTTTACGTAGATTATCAAATAATGATAATCTAAAATATCCTGTTTACACACGACCATTACATAATGGTTTACAATACAAATATGTTACATCGAAATCAGTTTCTTGAATGCAGTTTTTACACAATATCATACAAACATGGACTCCAAATCTTGTCCTTATTTTAGTATGCAACAGCGGAAGCTCTTAATATTCACCTGAGAATAAACATGCTTTAAACGTCAACAAAAATGTTGGTGAGTTATAGGTTTAACCTATATATATCAAATCGTAACAATAGACCACAAGATTTCATATTTCAATACACATCCCATACATAGAGATAAAAAATCATTCATATGGTGAACACCTGGTAACCGACAATAACAAGATGCATATATAAGAATATCCCCATCATTCCGGGACACCCTTCGGATATGATATAAATTTCGAAGTACTAAAGCATCCGGTACTTTGGATGGGGTTTGTTAGGCCCAATAGATCTATCTTTAGGATTCGCGTCAATTAGGGTGTCTGTTCCCTAATTCTTAGATTACCAGACTTAATAAAAAGGGGCATATTCGATTTCGATAATTCAACCATAGAATGTAGTTTCACGTACTTGTGTCTATTTTGTAAATCATTTATAAAAACTTGCATGTATTCTCATCCCAAAAATATTAGATTTTAAAAGTGGGACTATAACTCACTTTCACAGATTTTTACTTCGTCGGGAAGTAAGACTTGGCCACTGTTGATTCACGAACCTATAACAATATATACATATATATTAAAGTATGTTCAAAATATATTTACAACACTTTTAATATATTTTGATGTTTTAAGTTTATTAAGTCAGCTGTCCTCGTTAGTAACCTATAACTAGTTGTCCACAGTTAGATGTACAGAAATAAATCGATAAATATTATCTTGAATCAATCCACGACCCAGTGTATACGTATCTCAGTATTGATCACAACTCAAACTATATATATTTTGGAATCAACCTCAACCCTGTATAGCTAACTCCAACATTCACATATAGAGTGTCTATGGTTGTTCCGAAATATATATAGATGTGTCGACATGATAGGTCGAAACATTGTATACGTGTCTATGGTATCTCAAGATTACATAATATACAATACAAGTTGATTAAGTTATGGTTGGAATAGATTTGTTACCAATTTTCACGTAGCTAAAATGAGAAAAATTATCCAATCTTGTTTTACCCATAACTTCTTCATTTTAAATCCGTTTTGAGTGAATCAAATTGCTATGGTTTCATATTGAACTCTATTTTATGAATCTAAACAGAAAAAGTATAGGTTTATAGTCGGAAAAATAAGTTACAAGTCGTTTTTGTAAAGGTAGTCATTTCAGTCGAAAGAACGACGTCTAGATGACCATTTTAGAAAACATACTTCCACTTTGAGTTTAACCATAATTTTTGGATATAGTTTCATGTTCATAATAAAAATAATTTTCTCAGAATAACAACTTTTAAATCAAAGTTTATCATAGTTTTTAATTAACTAACCCAAAACAGCCCGCGGTGTTACTACGACGGCGTAAATCCGGTTTTACGGTGTTTTTCGTGTTTCCAGGTTTTAAATCATTAAGTTAGCATATCATATAGATATAGAACATGTGTTTAGTTGATTTTAAAAGTCAAGTTAGAAGGATTAACTTTTGTTTGCGAACAAGTTTAGAATTAACTAAACTATGTTCTAGTGATTACAAGTTTAAACCTTCGAATAAGATAGCTTTATATGTATGAATCGAATGATGTTATGAACATCATTACTACCTTAATTTCCTTGGATAAACCTACTGGAAAAGAGAAAAATGGATCTAGCTTCAATGGATCCTTGGATGGCTCGAAGTTCTTGAAGCAGAATCATGACACGAAAACAAGTTCAAGTAAGATCATCACTTGAAATAAGATTGTTATAGTTATAGAAATTGAACCAAAGTTTGAATATGATTATTACCTTGTATTAGAATGATAACCTACTGTAAGAAACAAAGATTTCTTGAGGTTGGATGATCACCTTACAAGATTGGAAGTGAGCTAGCAAACTTGAAAGTATTCTTGATTTTATGAAACTAGAACTTTTGGAATTTATGAAGAACACTTAGAACTTGAAGATAGAACTTGAGAGAGATCAATTAGATTTAGAAAATTGAAGAATTAAAGTGTTTGTAGGTGTTTTTGGTCGTTGGTGTATGGATTAGATATAAAGGATATGTAATTTTGTTTTCATGTAAATAAGTCATGAATGATTACTCATATTTTTGTAATTTTATGAGATATTTCATGCTAGTTGCCAAATGATGGTTCCCACATGTGTTAGGTGACTCACATGGGCTGCTAAGAGCTGATCATTGGAGTGTATATACCAATAGTACATACATCTAAAAGCTGTGTATTGTACGAGTACGAATACGGGTGCATACGAGTAGAATTGTTGATGAAACTGAACGAGGATGTAATTGTAAGCATTTTTGTTAAGTAGAAGTATTTTGATAAGTGTATTGAAGTCTTTCAAAAGTGTATAAATACATATTAAAACACTACATGTATATACATTTTAACTGAGTCGTTAAGTCATCGTTAGTCGTTACATGTAAGTGTTGTTTTGAAACCTTTAGATTAACGATCTTGTTAAATGTTGTTAACCCAATGTTTATAATATCAAATGAGATTTTAAATTATTATATTATCATGATATTATCATGTATGAATATCTCTTAGTATGATATATATACATTAAATGTCTTTACAACGATAATCGTTACATATATGTCTCGTTTAAAAATCATTAAGTTAGTAGTCTTGTTTTTACATATGTAGTTCATTGTTAATATACTTTATGATATGTTTTCTTATCATAGTATCATGTTAACTATATATATATATATCCATATATATGTCATCATATAGTTTTTACAAGTTTTAACGTTCGTGAATCACCGATCAACTTGGGTGGTCAATTGTCTATATGAAACATATTTCAATTAATCAAGTCTTAAAAAGTTTGATTGCTTAACATGTTGGAAACATTTAATCATGTAAATATCAATCTCAATTAATATATATAAACATGGAAAAGTTCGGGTCACTACAGTACCTACCCGTTAAATAAATTTCGTCCCGAAATTTTAAGCTGTTGAAGGTGTTGACGAATCTTCTGGAAATAGATGCGGGTATTTCTTCTTCATCTGATCTTCACGCTCCCAGGTGAACTCGGGTCCTCTACGAGCATTCCATCGAACTTTAACAATTGGTATCTTGTTTTGCTTAAGTCTTTTAACCTCACGATCCATTATTTCGACGGGTTCTTCGATGAATTGAAGTTTTTCGTTGATTTGGATTTCATCTAATGGAATAGTGAGATCTTCTTTAGCAAAACATTTCTTTAAATTCGAGACGTGGAAAGTGTTATGTACAGCCGCGAGTTGTTGAGGTAACTCTAGTCGGTAAGCTACTGGTCCGACACGATCAATAATCTTGAATGGTCCAATATACCTTGGATTGAATTTCCCTCGTTTACCAAATCGAACAACGCCTTTCCAAGGTGCAACTTTAAGCATGACCATCTCTCCAATTTCAAATTCTATATCTTTTCTTTTAATGTCAGCGTAGCTCTTTTGTCGACTTTGGGCGGTTTTCAACCGTTGTTGAATTTGGATGATCTTCTCGGTAGTTTCTTGTATAATCTCCGGACCCGTAATCTGTCTATCCCCCACTTCACTCCAACAAATCGGAGACCTGCACTTTCTACCATAAAGTGCTTCAAACGGCGCCATCTCAATGCTTGAATGGTAGCTGTTGTTGTAGGAAAATTCTGCTAACGGTAGATGTCGATCCCAACTGTTTCCGAAATCAATAACACATGCTCGTAGCATGTCTTCAAGCGTTTGTATCGTCCTTTCGCTCTGCCCATCAGTTTGTGGATGATAGGCAGTACTCATGTCTAGACGAGTTCCTAATGCTTGCTGTAATGTCTGCCAGAATCTTGAAATAAATCTGCCATCCCTATCAGAGATAATAGAGATTGGTATTCCATGTCTGGAGACGACTTCCTTCAAATACAGTCGTGCTAACTTCTCCATCTTGTCATCTTCTCTTATTGGTAGGAAGTGTGCTGATTTGGTGAGACGATCAACTATTACCCAAATAGTATCAAAACCACTTGCAGTCCTTGGCAATTTAGTGATGAAATCCATGGTAATGTTTTCCCATTTCCATTCCGGGATTTCGGGTTGTTGAAGTAGACCTGATGGTTTCTGATGCTCAGCTTTGACCTTAGAACACGTCAAACATTCTCCTACGTATTTAGCAACATCGGCTTTCATACCCGGCCACCAAAAATGTTTCTTGAGATCCTTGTACATCTTCCCCGTTCCAGGATGTATTGAGTATCTGGTTTTATGAGCTTCTCTAAGTACCATTTCTCTCATATCTCCAAATTTTGGTACCCAAATCCTTTCAGCCCTATACCGGGTTCCGTCTTCCTGAATATTAAGATGCTTCTCCGATCCTTTGGGTATTTCATCCTTTAAATTTCCCTCTTTTAAAACTCCTTGTTGCGCCTCCTTTATTTGAGTAGTAATGTTATTATGAATCATTATATTCATAGATTTTACTCGAATGGGTTCTCTGTCCTTCCTGCTCAAGGCATCGGCTACCACATTTGCCTTCCCCGGGTGGTAACGAATCTCAAAGTCGTAATCATTCAATAATTCAATCCACCTACGCTGCCTCATATTCAGTTGTTTCTGATTAAATATGTGTTGAAGACTTTTGTGGTCGGTATATATAATACTTTTGACCCCATATAAGTAGTGCCTCCAAGTCTTTAATGCAAAAACAACCGCGCCTAATTCCAAATCATGCGTCGTATAATTTTGTTCGTGAATCTTCAATTGTCTAGACGCATAAGCAATCACCTTCGTTCGTTGCATTAATACACAACCGAGACCTTGCTTTGATGCATCACAATAAATCACAAAATCATCATTCCCTTCAGGCAATGACAATATAGGTGCCGTAGTTAGCTTTTTCTTCAATAACTGAAACGCTTTCTCTTGTTCATCATTCCATTCAAATTTCTTCCCTTTATGCGTTAATGCAGTCAAGGGTTTTGCTATTCTGGAAAAGTCTTGGATGAACCTTCTGTAGTAACCAGCTAGTCCTAAAAACTGGCGTATGTGTTTCGGAGTTTTCGGGGTTTCCCACTTTTCAACAGTTTCTATCTTTGCCGGATCCACCTTAATACCTTCTTTGTTCACTATGTGACCGAGGAATTGAACTTCTTCCAACCAAAATGCACACTTTGAAAACTTAGCGTACAATTCTTCCTTCCTCAATACTTCTAACACCTTTCTCAAATGTTCACCGTGTTCTTGGTCATTCTTTGAGTAAATAAGTATGTCATCAATGAAAACAATGACAAACTTGTCAAGGTATGGTCCACACACTCGGTTCATAAGGTCCATGAACACAGCTGGTGCATTAGTTAAACCAAACGGCATGACCATAAACTCGTAATGACCGTAACGTGTTCTGAAAGCAGTCTTTGGAATATCATCTTCTTTTACCCGCATTTGATGATACCCGGAACGTAAGTCAATCTTTGAATAAACAGACGAGCCTTGTAGTTGATCAAATAAGTCGTCGATTCTCGGTAGTGGGTAGCGGTTCTTGATGGTAAGTTTGTTCAACTCTCGGTAGTCGATACACAACCTGAATGTACCATCTTTCTTCTTGACAAACAAAACAGGAGCTCCCCACGGTGATGTGCTTGGTCGAATGAAACCACGCTCTAAAAGTTCTTGTAATTGGCTTTGCAGTTCTTTCATCTCGCTGGGTGCGAGTCTGTAAGGAGCACGAGCTATTGGTGCAGCTCCTGGTACAAGATCTATTTGAAATTCAACGGATCGATGTGGGGGTAATCCCGGTAATTCTTTCGGAAATACATCAGGAAATTCTTTTGCAATGGGAACATCATTGATGCTCTTTTCTTCAGTTTGTACTTTCTCGACGTGTGCTAGAACAGCATAGCAACCTTTTCTTATTAGTTTTTGTGCCTTCAAATTACTAATAAGATGTAGCTTCGTGTTGCCCTTTTCTCCGTACACCATTAAGGGTTTTCCTTTTTCTCGTATAATGCGAATTGCATTTTTGTAACAAACGATCTCCGCTTTCACTTCTTTCAACCAGTCCATACCGATTATCACATCAAAACTCCCTAACTCTACTGGTATCAAATCAATCTTAAATGTTTCGCTAACCAGTTTAATTTCTCGATTCCGACATATATTATCTGCTGAAATTAATTTACCATTTGCTAATTCGAGTAAAAATTTACTATCCAAAGGCGTCAATGGACAACTTAATTTAGCACAAAAATCTCTACTCATATAGCTTCTATCCGCACCCGAATCAAATAAAACGTAAGCAGATTTATTGTCAATAAGAAACGTACCCGTAACAAGCTCCGGGTCTTCCTGTGCCTCTACCGCATTAATATTGAAAACTCTTCCACGGCCTTGTCCATTTGTGTTCTCCTGGTTCGGGCAATTTCTAATAATGTGGCCTGGTTTTCCACATTTATAACAAACTACATTGGCATAACTTGCTCCGACACTACTTGCTCCGCCATTACTTGTTCCGACACCATTTGTTCCTTTCGTTCTATTAACCCCTGGTCCGTAGACCTCACACTTCGCCGCGCTATGACCATTTCTTTTACACTTGTTGCAAAATTTGGTGCAGAACCCCGAGTGATTCTTTTCACACCTTTGGCATAGCTGCTTCTGATTGTTGTTGTTGTTGCGGTTATTATTGTTGTTGGGATGATTGTTGTAGTTGCTGTTGTTGTTGTTGTTGTTGTTGTTGGGCCGTTTGTTGTAGTTGCGATTGATGTTGCGATTGTTGGGATAATTGTTGCGATTATTGTTGTAATTGCTGTTGTTGTTGTATTGGTGATTCTTATCACCGTTTTCCTCCCACTTTCTTTTGACTTGCTTCACATTGGCCTCTTCAGCAGTCTGTTCTTTAATTCTTTCTTCAATCTGGTTCACTAGTTTGTGAGCCATTCTACATGCCTGTTGTATGGAGGCGGGCTCGTGTGAACTTATATCTTCTTGGATTCTTTCCGGTAATCCTTTCACAAACGCGTCGATCTTCTCTTCCTCATCTTCGAATGCTCCCGGACACAATAGGCACAATTCTGTGAATCGTCTTTCGTACGTGGTAATATCAAATCCTTGGGTTCGTAACCCTCTAAGTTCTGTCTTGAGCTTATTGACTTCGGTTCTGGGACGGTACTTCTCGTTCATCAAGTGCTTGAATGCTGACCACGGTAGTGCGTACGCATCATCTTGTCCCACTTGCTCTAGATAGGTATTCCACCATGTTAACGCAGAACCTGTGAAGGTATGCGTAGCGTACTTCACTTTGTCCTCTTCAGTACACTTACTTATGGCAAACACCGATTCAACCTTCTCGGTCCACCGTTTCAATCCGATCGGTCCTTCGGTTCCATCAAATTCCAAAGGTTTGCAGGCAGTGAATTCTTTGTAGGTGCATCCTACACGATTTCCTGTACTGCTAGATCCAAGGTTATTGTTGGTATGTAGCGCAGCCTGTACTGCGGCTATGTTTGAAGCTAGAAAAGTACGGAATTCCTCTTCATTCATATTCACGGTGTGTCGAGTAGTCGGTGCCATTTCCTTCAAAATAGTTAAATGGAACAAGTTAATCATACAGAATATTAAGAGTAGTTAATAGTATTTTGTAGCATAATATGAACTCATTTATAAAAGCTTTTTCTTCATATTAGCGTTTTATAAGTTTAAATTCGGGTAGTACCTACCCGTTAAGTTCATACTTAGTAGCTAATATACAATTCAACTACTACAATTCTATATGAAAAACTGATTATAATAATATTTCGCGTTCAAACTTTTATACAATATTTTACAAACTTACAATACCGCTTATTTTACATAAAGCATGAAATATAGCACACAATAACTTTGATACAAGATAGTTGTGAAGACAATTCTAGCTAGTACACAAGTCGTTCAGCAAAGGCAATAAAGACACGTAATTCATACGTCCAGAAACAAGTCATGCATTCTGGTTTTACTAGGACTACTTCCCATCCTTGGTCTTGTGCAACATAACCGTTATGGCCGTTGATAAGACAGCGTGTTGTAACGTCATCAAAGGGATGAGGGTTACGTAATGTCCAACAGTCCCGTAATAATCTAAAAACCTCATTTCTTACCCCAATTACCGACTCCGTCACTTGTGGAAACGTTTTGTTTAATAGTTGTAGCCCGATGTTCTTGTTCTCACTTTGGTGAGAAGCGAACATTACTAATCCGTAAGCATAACATGCTTCTTTATGTTGCATGTTAGCCGCTTTTTCTAAATCACGAAGTCCAATATTCGGATATATTGAGTCAAAATAATTTCTTAACCCGTTGCGTAAAATAGCATTTGGGTTCCCCGTAATATATGCGTCAAAGTAAACACATCGTAACTTATGGGTTTCCCAATGTGATATCCCCCATCTTTCAAACGAAAGTCTCTTATAAACCAAGACATTCTTGGAACGTTCTTCGAATGTCTTACAAACTGATCTCGCCTTAAATAGTTGTGCCGAAGAATTCTGGCCGACTCTAGACAAGATTTCATCAATCATGTCTCCGGGTAGGTCTCTTAAAATATTGGGTTGTCTATCCATTTTGTGTTTTTAAACTGTAAAATAGACAAGAGTTAGATTCATAAAAAAAATACTTATTAATACAAGCAATTTTTACATATATCATAAAGCATAAGAACACTATATTACATATATTACACCACACGAATACAACTATCTTATTCCGACTCGCTCGTTTCTTCTTCTTTGGTTTTGGTTCGTTTTGCCAAGTTTCTAGGGATATATGATGTTCCCCTAATACGAGCCGTCGTTGTCCACATTGGTTTAGAAAAACCTGGTGGTTTAGAGGTTCCCGGGTCATTGTTACAACTTAAGGACTTCGGGGGTTGACGATACATATAAAGTTCATCGGGGTTGGAATTAGATTTCTCTATTTTTATGCCCTTTCCCTTATTATTTTCTTTTGCCTTTTTAAATTCAGTTGGGGTAATTTCTATAACATCATCGGAATTCTCATCGGAATCCGATTCATCGGAGAATTGGTAATCCTCCCAATATTTTGCTTCCTTGGCGGAAACACCATTGACCATAATTAACTTTGGTCGGTTGGTTGAGGATTTTCTTTTACTTAATCGTTTTATTATTTCCCCCACCGGTTCTATTTCTTCATCCGGTTCCGATTCTTCTTCCGGTTCCGATTCTTCTTCCGGTTCCGACTCTTCTTCCGGTTCCTCTTCGGGAACTTGTGAATCAGTCCACAAATCATTCCAATTTACATTTGACTCTTCATTATTATTAGGTGAGTCAATGGGACTTGTTCTAGAGGTAGACATCTATCACATAATATCAAACAAGTTAAGAGATTAATATATCACATAATATTCATATGTTAAAAATATATAGTTTCCAACAAAAATGTTAAGCAATCATTTTTAAAGAAAACACGGTCGAAGTCCAGACTCACTAATGCATCCTAACAAACTCGATAAGACACACTAATGCAAATTTTCTGGTTCTCTAAGACCAACGCTCTGATACCAACTGAAATGTCCCGTTCTTATTGATTAAAAACGTTCCATATTAATTGATTTCGTTGCGAGGTTTTGACCTCTATATGAGACGTTTTTCAAAGACTGCATTCATTTTTAAAACAAACCATAACCTTTATTTCATAAATAAAGGTTTAAAAAGCTTTACGTAGATTATCAAATAATGATAATCTAAAATATCCTGTTTACACACGACCATTACATAATGGTTTACAATACAAATATGTTACATCGAAATCAGTTTCTTGAATGCAGTTTTTACACAATATCATACAAACATGGACTCCAAATCTTGTCCTTATTTTAGTATGCAACAGCGGAAGCTCTTAATATTCACCTGAGAATAAACATGCTTTAAACGTCAACAAAAATGTTGGTGAGTTATAGGTTTAACCTATATATATCAAATCGTAACAATAGACCACAAGATTTCATATTTCAATACACATCCCATACATAGAGATAAAAAATCATTCATATGGTGAACACCTGGTAACCGACAATAACAAGATGCATATATAAGAATATCCCCATCATTCCGGGACACCCTTCGGATATGATATAAATTTCGAAGTACTAAAGCATCCGGTACTTTGGATGGGGTTTGTTAGGCCCAATAGATCTATCTTTAGGATTCGCGTCAATTAGGGTGTCTGTTCCCTAATTCTTAGATTACCAGACTTAATAAAAAGGGGCATATTCGATTTCGATAATTCAACCATAGAATGTAGTTTCACGTACTTGTGTCTATTTTGTAAATCATTTATAAAAACTTGCATGTATTCTCATCCCAAAAATATTAGATTTTAAAAGTGGGACTATAACTCACTTTCACAGATTTTTACTTCGTCGGGAAGTAAGACTTGGCCACTGTTGATTCACGAACCTATAACAATATATACATATATATTAAAGTATGTTCAAAATATATTTACAACACTTTTAATATATTTTGATGTTTTAAGTTTATTAAGTCAGCTGTCCTCGTTAGTAACCTATAACTAGTTGTCCACAGTTAGATGTACAGAAATAAATCGATAAATATTATCTTGAATCAATCCACGACCCAGTGTATACGTATCTCAGTATTGATCACAACTCAAACTATATATATTTTGGAATCAACCTCAACCCTGTATAGCTAACTCCAACATTCACATATAGAGTGTCTATGGTTGTTCCGAAATATATATAGATGTGTCGACATGATAGGTCGAAACATTGTATACGTGTCTATGGTATCTCAAGATTACATAATATACAATACAAGTTGATTAAGTTATGGTTGGAATAGATTTGTTACCAATTTTCACGTAGCTAAAATGAGAAAAATTATCCAATCTTGTTTTACCCATAACTTCTTCATTTTAAATCCGTTTTGAGTGAATCAAATTGCTATGGTTTCATATTGAACTCTATTTTATGAATCTAAACAGAAAAAGTATAGGTTTATAGTCGGAAAAATAAGTTACAAGTCGTTTTTGTAAAGGTAGTCATTTCAGTCGAAAGAACGACGTCTAGATGACCATTTTAGAAAACATACTTCCACTTTGAGTTTAACCATAATTTTTGGATATAGTTTCATGTTCATAATAAAAATAATTTTCTCAGAATAACAACTTTTAAATCAAAGTTTATCATAGTTTTTAATTAACTAACCCAAAACAGCCCGCGGTGTTACTACGACGGCGTAAATCCGGTTTTACGGTGTTTTTCGTGTTTCCAGGTTTTAAATCATTAAGTTAGCATATCATATAGATATAGAACATGTGTTTAGTTGATTTTAAAAGTCAAGTTAGAAGGATTAACTTTTGTTTGCGAACAAGTTTAGAATTAACTAAACTATGTTCTAGTGATTACAAGTTTAAACCTTCGAATAAGATAGCTTTATATGTATGAATCGAATGATGTTATGAACATCATTACTACCTTAATTTCCTTGGATAAACCTACTGGAAAAGAGAAAAATGGATCTAGCTTCAATGGATCCTTGGATGGCTCGAAGTTCTTGAAGCAGAATCATGACACGAAAACAAGTTCAAGTAAGATCATCACTTGAAATAAGATTGTTATAGTTATAGAAATTGAACCAAAGTTTGAATATGATTATTACCTTGTATTAGAATGATAACCTACTGTAAGAAACAAAGATTTCTTGAGGTTGGATGATCACCTTACAAGATTGGAAGTGAGCTAGCAAACTTGAAAGTATTCTTGATTTTATGAAACTAGAACTTTTGGAATTTATGAAGAACACTTAGAACTTGAAGATAGAACTTGAGAGAGATCAATTAGATTTAGAAAATTGAAGAATTAAAGTGTTTGTAGGTGTTTTTGGTCGTTGGTGTATGGATTAGATATAAAGGATATGTAATTTTGTTTTCATGTAAATAAGTCATGAATGATTACTCATATTTTTGTAATTTTATGAGATATTTCATGCTAGTTGCCAAATGATGGTTCCCACATGTGTTAGGTGACTCACATGGGCTGCTAAGAGCTGATCATTGGAGTGTATATACCAATAGTACATACATCTAAAAGCTGTGTATTGTACGAGTACGAATACGGGTGCATACGAGTAGAATTGTTGATGAAACTGAACGAGGATGTAATTGTAAGCATTTTTGTTAAGTAGAAGTATTTTGATAAGTGTATTGAAGTCTTTCAAAAGTGTATAAATACATATTAAAACACTACATGTATATACATTTTAACTGAGTCGTTAAGTCATCGTTAGTCGTTACATGTAAGTGTTGTTTTGAAACCTTTAGATTAACGATCTTGTTAAATGTTGTTAACCCAATGTTTATAATATCAAATGAGATTTTAAATTATTATATTATCATGATATTATCATGTATGAATATCTCTTAGTATGATATATATACATTAAATGTCTTTACAACGATAATCGTTACATATATGTCTCGTTTAAAAATCATTAAGTTAGTAGTCTTGTTTTTACATATGTAGTTCATTGTTAATATACTTTATGATATGTTTTCTTATCATAGTATCATGTTAACTATATATATATATATCCATATATATGTCATCATATAGTTTTTACAAGTTTTAACGTTCGTGAATCACCGATCAACTTGGGTGGTCAATTGTCTATATGAAACATATTTCAATTAATCAAGTCTTAAAAAGTTTGATTGCTTAACATGTTGGAAACATTTAATCATGTAAATATCAATCTCAATTAATATATATAAACATGGAAAAGTTCGGGTCACTACAAGTTCCACTAAAGTTGTGGGGCTTGCAGCTTTGAAACTCTTTGTATGTGCATCCATTACGAATGGGCTGGATAACCGGTGGCGGTGGAGCTTGGGGGTTTATTTCCGCTAAAGCTGCGGCGACACGTTCATTGATCATTTCCTCGATTTGGGCTGTGGTGGGTGTTGATCTTCCGTTGGCCATTGATGTTCTAAACAAAAATTTTGACTCAAGTCAAAATCCGGTATTCAAATAGTAATAATACAGTATATGGTAACCAACATGGAATCAACACATCACATGTTTATTAAGTAATGCAACCAGGTACAAATACCATAGAATCATCATACAGTAACGTAAATAGAGCACCGTGCAAGAATTAAATAACGCAAAGTTTCATTCATTAAAAATAAGTTGCATACATCTGCATAGGTGCGTACAATACATAAGTGAAACATAAAACTACAAATGAGATTACATAATGAAATCTACTACAAATGTCCTACGGTGACGGTGGGTGAAGGATGTCCATTATGTGGGACATCTGGTCCTCGAGCTCAGTTACCCGAGCATAGAGGATCTCCACTTCCCTTGTCAGTTCCTCGACAGAGGGAGATGGTGGGGCAGGCGGTGCTGATGGTGCAGGTGGTGCTGGTGGTGCGGGTGGTGCTGACAGTCCGGCACCAGAAGTAGATACTGCATATCGGGGAGCCTTAAATATGAATGTATTAGCAGGATACGGCACAAGCCGCTTACGGGCGGTAACTCTAGTCCTCAGTTCATGTGCGTTAACGGACGATCTCCCTCCGTTAACCCCAGGAATAACAGTACCGTCGAAACGATACCGCTTCTTCGGCGGGGTAGAGGGTGGCTGCACGGGTGCTTCCTCGGGATCCTCGTCAGAATCCTCATCACTGGAGTCATCAGAGGATGAGTCGTCGGATGATGAGTCATCGGAATCATCTGGGGGTGGCTGCACGGGTGGCTCTGCTCGGCCGGCCATCATCAGTCGGTATCTGAAAGGTGGGATCGGCACGAGACGTCCATCAGGAAGGCGTCGGCACCAATGGTTATGCTCATTATGGAATGGACCTTCCCCAAGTTCTGCGGGAATCACAGCACCACCGGGATGGTGCTGTGGCTCCGAGGGTCCTGGGACAAGTGGAGCTGGAATCTCCTGTAGGTCCTCGGCTCCGTCTGAGGTGATCACTGGGTCAGGTGCATGGCTACTGGCTCCAGAGGATGAAGCGCCATAGTCGCAGAAGGGTGTCGACGACGGGATCTGAGAATCAGCAACAATGGCAGGCGAGGTGGCGGATGAGTCCGAGTCGCTCTCCAAAATGATAACGGGCAGGATATCCGACATCTGAACAAGGAAAAATAACTTTTTCCATGTCAGTAAGTCATAAAGCAAACACGTATTAGGCAAAGTAACTATGACAGTCTAGATCATCTATAGCAGTAAGTAGCATGGCAATAACGTCAAGTATCATGCAATCGAAAGCAGATAATAGCATGCAGTAGTGAAATCATGTAGCATTATACGGCATATAGCAGTAAAAGTAAGCAGTAGCATGCAGCAAGTTCAGCAGAAATAAGTAAACTAGCAAGTTGTAGATTAGTCCTATTAGTGAATCCTACTCGGTTCGGTCTAGACTCACTAATGCAACCTAATTCCCTACAACCAATGCTCTGATACCAAATGTGATGCCCTGTACAAAACCATCGTGTACGAATCATCAACAACAGGATCATTACAAGGTCAAATACTATATGCTGTTTAAAAACAAGTTTGCATTCATGAATAAAGGTGACGTTTTAACCAACGTCAAATGTTTAACAACCAAAAGTATGCTTCTACGAATAGCAAGCATAAGTAATAGTACGTGACCCATAGGTCATTACAAATACATCATTTCAAAAGTAATAAAGTTTGAATGCAAGATAAAATGTTTCATGCGGTGACATCTCTATAAAAGCGCAGCGGAGTCTACAAGGCATGACTAGTACAACAACGGAAGCAAGCAACCTTAAGCACCTGAGAAAAACATGCTTAAAAATGTCAACACAAAGGTTAGTGAGCTATAGTTTAAGTATAACAGTATGTAAGGTAGGCTACGAGATTTCAGTGCTTCAACAGCGTTTCAAAACAGTATGAAAAGTATATGTATAACCGTGGGCACTTGGTAACTAACTTAACGTTTATCACCCCCTAAAAGTACACTTGGCTAGTGCGTATGTTTACGAAGTATTAAACAACCATTAAATGCTAGAGCTACTAGCCCGAGTGGGGATGTCAAACCCTATGGATCCATATCTAAGATTCGCGTTCACCGGTTCAAAGACCAATGACTAAACGTTACCGAGCTAAGGGGAAAGTTTATGCCGTTATATAACCCACACATATATAAAGTTTAAGTACTCGTGCCTAGTATGTAAAAAGTAAAAATGCGCATGTATTCTCAGTCCCAAAATAGTTAAAGTAAAAAGGATGCTATAACTCACAGTGGAAGGTAGTAAAAGTCGATACGCGGGAAAATAGTAAGCAAGTGGTTGGTCCGAAAAGTCCTCAACCTAAGTCAAAAGTTACTAAGTCAGTAAATCGTTCCCAAAGGTTTTAATGTATGTAAATTAGGTCATAAGTATCATCATCATTCATCATTAAGTCAAAAGAGTAAAGTAAGTTTTCGTTCAAGAATAGGGTTTAAAACAAAGGCTGACTTCGTCTAGTCGCCACGGCCTCTATACAAACTGAAATGAGGCAAGACCAGTGGCCATTGCTCCATATATGAGTCCCCTAGGTACTGATCAATTTCCAGAACCAAAATTGTCTTCGTTTGACCGTGGTAACGGTTTAAGTGCGAGTAGGTCAGAAATTTCAGCACAACGTTAATAGGGTGTAGTGACTTTCGGGAGGCCATAGATCCTAAACCGTAACTCGGATTAAGATAAGGTCTAAATGGAAAATCATCTAATCGAACCGAACTAACTGAAAATCAACTTTAAAGTAGCCTAGGTAGTCTGATAAGTTCCAGAAACAGTAGCTAAATGTGTTCCAGTGGGTTCTTGGTGCTTGATGCTCATCACGGTTCTCATCCTTGATGCGTATAACTTCAAGTGTACAACTCATTGATGGATTTACATCATTTTAACCAAGGTTTGACCATCATAACACTTGTGTAAGTCTAATATATGTAGCACAACTCACTTAAGAGTTGTATGTAGTTTGATGAACCAAAGTTACATCAAGATCTTAGATCCGACACATACATGAGTTACAAAAGTAATATTAAGCAACAAACTTGAAAGTAAACTAAATAATCAAGATCATATGTTGTAGAACATAGTTTTTAGTTAGATCTTGAAGATCCTAGACCCAAAAGTCTAGTTCTAAAGTTCTTAAGTTAAATATTAAGTTATATGACTTGGATCTTTACTTTAATGAAACCATAAGTTATGAAACTTAGATTATCATCTTGTAAAGTGTATGTAAGCTTATAAGCTCTTGTTTACAACAAAATTAGAAGACCATAAGCTATATAAACTTAGATCTTTCACAAGTATATGAAGTTGTAACTAGAAAGTTATACTTCCATGTTCTTGAACTTATAAAGGTAACTTTTAGTTTCAAGAAATATGAGATCAAGATTAACTAGTAATACTTGACCAATTTAACAACATAACAACTTTAAAGTACATAAAATGAAGAAATAAATTAAATCTACAAGTAATAAGTTCATGGTTGTTCATACTTTAAAGATTCAAGCCAAGGCTTTGATCTTTAGGAAAGTAAACCTTAAGTTTACAAACATGCACACAAGTATGATTATAAACTCATGAACATTAAATCTTTTAAAACATTATGTGTAGAACCATAAACTAGAAAGTTTAGATTCTTTGTTCTTGACTTCATCAAGTAAAGATGGAAGTAACAAGATTTCATGAAGATACAAGTTAGAGAACTTGATCTTTAACAACTACAAACAATCAAACAAGTAATTAACAAACAAGAACAAGTAATGATGATGATTTATGATGATATATATTTCGGTTTTAACAAGAAAAGAAGAGAAAAAGAAGCCTTGTTACTTACAATATTTAAGAGAAAAAGGAGAGAAAAAGGAGAGAAAAAAAGAATGCAAGTAAGAGTGTGTGTGAAATGTGAAGTAATACACTAGTAATAAGTAACAAAAAAATTGAATCCTCCCTCCTAGCACTCAAAACCCACGGTTTTCAAACAAAAATGGGGGAATCAAATGGTGCTTTCAAGTGTTGGAGAATGGAGTGAGCTTAAAATGGTATTAAAGCAAATTGTATGGGAACAAGGTGTAAGTATACTAGTAACTAGATTCCTTCATTCACTAATTAATCTAGTTTAAGTTTAATAAGTCATTAACATAATGTTGGGCTCCTAATAGTCCATTAAGAAAAGTAGGGTGGGCTTTCAAGTCCACTAACATGAGTCCATTAATAAAAGCCCAAGTCTAAGCAAGTAAGCAACAATTAATTAAATAAGGCCCAAGTAATTAACCACTTGCATTAGTTAATTAAAATGATTAATAATAATTAATCATGAATGTAAATAATATTCGAAAATATATTTTTTAAAAGTACGTGTGTCACAAAGACGAGTCGGGCATGTAAAGTCAAGTACGGTAACAAGTAAATGTATAAAAATACATTCATTAAACACAAGCATTAATAATAAATATTATTAATTAAACGTTGGAAAATCCATGGTCGTTAATACCTTTTGTCCCCCCAAAACCTACGGCCACCACCACCCTCCACCACTATATATATCAAGCTTATTTCACCCATTTCACACTTGATCTCATTCACATTTTACACACACTTGCTCTCTAATTCTCTCTATAGTCTTTCTCACACTAAAAATTGTAAGTTTTAAATTTTCCTCTTCTTCTTCTTTTCTTCTTCTACACGACATCATCATCATCATAAGATCAAGCTTTTTAGCCTTTTGATCTTGTTATATCTTGAAGATTCAAACTTTGATTTGAATCCTTCAAGAACATGAAAGATTCAAGCTTTCTAGCTTCGAATCTTCATTACTTTTGTTGGATCTAAGTTTTCTAGCTTATGATCTCTTTATTTTGTTAAAAAGATCAAAACTTGTGTTTATGATCTTCATGAAACTTGAAGATCTAGCCTTTTGCTTTAAAGATCTTCAAGAACATAAAAAATTCAAGCTTTCTAGCTTTGAATCTTCATTACTTTGATGGATCTAAGCTTTATAGCTTAAGATCACTTTGTTTTTGCTAAAAGATCAAAACTTGTGTTTATGATCCTCATGAAACTTGAAGATCTAGCTTCTTGCTCTAAAGATCTTCAAGAACATAAAAGATTCAAGCTTTTTTGCTTTGAAATCTCATAATTATTTGTTAAAGGATCCAAGATCTCTAGCTTAGGGTTCCATTACTTTGATTGATCAAATTTATGTCTTGCTTGTTTGATTGAATCAAAGTTTGTAGCTTTAATCTTAAATAGAACTTGTATTTGTGTTAAAACTAAGAACATGATGTAACCTTGGTTCATCATCCATCTAAAACTCTTAAGTGAGTTGTATTACTTCTTAGTCTTGACATTATGTGTTGATGGTTGAAACTTGGTCAAAGTGATGCTAAAACATCAAAGAGTTGTACACTTGAAGCTTACACGCATCAAGGATGAGAACCGTGATGAGCATCAAGCACCAAGGAACCCACCGGAGCATTTGTTTTCTGTCTTTCGGGGTCTGATCAGACTCCTGGACTTCTGAAAAATTGATTTTCAGATAGTTTGGTTCGAGTAGATTTCGTTTAAGACTCGCCTAAATCCGATATACGGTTTAGGATTTATAGCCTTCCGAAAATCACTACACCTTTGTAACGACGTGCTGAAAATTCTGACCTACTCGCGCTTGAATCGTCGCCACGGTCAAATGACATCAAGTTAGGATCTGAAAATTGGATAACGGTACGAGGACTCACATACGGAGCCTTGGCCACTGACCATGCATCTTTTCAGTTTGTATAGAAGTCGTAACAGCTGTCCGAAGTCAGCCTTTTGTTTCGATCTCTATTCTTGTTGAAAACTTACTTTATCTTTTACGAATGATGATGATGATGATACTTAAGACTTAATTTATTTACTTTAAAACCTTTTGGGACAATATACTGACTTAGTAACCTCTGACATAGGTTAAGGACCTTTCGGACCGACTTACTACTTGCATACTTTTCATATCAACTTTTACCGCATTTATCACTGTGAGTTATAGCTCCCTTTCTACTTTAATATTTTTGGGACTGAGAATACATGCGCTTTTTATGTTTTACTTACTTGACACGAGTACTTGAACTTTATATATGTGTGGGTTATATAACGGCATAAACTTTTCCCTTAGCATGGTGTAACGACCCGGATTTTTCCGATCGTTTTATACATATGAGATTAATATTTACATAAGTTAAACATTACCAACATGATAAGCAATCTAAATTGTTGAGTCTTGTGTTTTTAAAAAGAGTTTTATACAGCGTTTGACCGTCTAATTTGATCGATGATATCACGAACTATATAACATACGATAATTATATGTTTGTGTACATATACGTATTTATACATATTTAACATGATCTAAGGATGGTTTAACATATCATTGTGTACTAATAACAATGAGTTATAAGTATACTTTGAGACTACTAACTTAAATTTTCAAAACGGTAACTATACGTAACGTTCTTTGACATATATACCTATAATCTATAATGCTTATACAAGTATCGTATAAATACGTATTTAATCACTTTTAAAGGGCTTAAATACATAAAACAATATAAGTATATTCACAAAAGATAGTTATATTTGAATTCTCGTTCCGTTTCCTCAAGATTTCTACACGTATACCTAGGGTATATGTACCCGTATTATACGCAGCTTCTAGATGTATTTACTATTGATAAATACCAATTATAAGACCTCAATTATCTGCTCTTAGTAGCCTTAGTTAGTTAACAACATGTGGGATTAAGTAGGAAGATTATGAGCTAAAAATCAAAACTTAAAATCTATATATATACATACATATACACGTTTGCATATACATACATATACTTCCATATCAACTTTATTTCAAGATAAATGATCTTCTAAAATCTCTCATCTTCAACCTTCAAGTGTTCTTCAAGGTCTTCATAAGTTTCTAACTTCATAATCAAGGTAAAACTATGTTTAAACTTTGATTCAATTCATGTAAGTTAATTATCTTAAATCAAGATATAAACTTACTTACAACCTTTGTTTCTTTCATGAGTTCACTTCTTAATCTTCCAAGTCATCAAGAACAAGTTCATATCTTGTTTATTCAGTAACTTTCTTCATCATACTTGAGGTATAACCTTTGTTCATCATCTTGTTCAATTATAACTATCTTATTAAGAATATACAAATCATAACAACAAGAACATAGTTTCAATGATTTCAAACTTGTTCACAAACTAAATAGATCCTTCTAACTTGACTTTTAAAACACTTCAAGACCTGTAATATATCATAATGATATGCTAACTTAACAAGATACAACTTGATTTTACAAAGAACACCTTAAAACTGAATTTACATCGTTGGAGTGCAACCGGGGGCTGTTTTGGGTTGGATAATTAAAAACCATCTTAAACTTTGAATTGGAAGTTTATATTCTGGAAAAATGATATTTCTTATGAATATGTTAATATATAAAAATCTCATGGTGTAACTCAAAGTGTAAGTATTTTTGTAAAAATGATCATCTAGATGTTGTTTTTACGACGGAAATGATCACTTTCATAAGATTCATCAAAGTTTGACCTATAACCTGTGATTTCGAATGCAAACTAAGGTATTTACAGTTCATATTCATAAATAATGGCTCGATCCAAGGAAGTGGCAAGTTGAAGCAACAAAAACGGAGTTGTATTGAAGAAACTACGACTAAAACAAAATCGGGTATCCGAAGCTAGTTTAGCTACGAAAATAATTTGACTAAAACCAAACTAATCATATCTTGGCTAATTAACATGATATTTTATATATATTTACTCATGATTTGATTTTACATATTTCAGGACCACCCGTAAACAATACGAGAAGATTAATTTTATGACCTCATGATTGTACGCAACACGTCATTTGACAACACGGTACTTTATGTATGCAACACGTCATTTGACAAAACGGTACCATGGGTCGAGATTAATTCCGATCAATACGAATACGATGGGGTCTTTATTCATTTTATTGAACAACTAATTGTGGACTACTAACATCAGACTGCTAACTACGGACTATTAGATATTGAAAGTATTATAAGTATACATGTAACGATTATTTGAAAAGAAAATATGTTGATATATTATATATGGTTAGGTTCGTGATATCTATCGAAGACCAAGTCGTGTTAAATATCTTCAAGGCAAAAGTGAGTATATAGTCCCATTTTTAAACTCCAAATATTTCGGGATGAGGATACATGCATTTTATGATTTATGTTATGGACACAAGTGATTAAAAACATATATTCTACGTTGAGTTGTACCACTGGCATACTTCCCTGTAACTTAGTAACTACTATTTACATGCGGTATTGTAAACGCTAATCCTGTTGATAGATCTATCGGGCCTGACAACCCCAACCAGACTGGACGACCAGTATTCAACGGTTGCACAGTACTTCGTTTTGGTGACTACACTTGGTACGGTGTAGTGAGATTTCATAATAAAGGGAATATGCGACGTTGATTAAATGTTAAGTATGGTTATCAAGTGCTCAACCACTTTGAATATTTTTATTAATACATTTATGTATATTAAATCTTGTGGTTTATATTTATAACGCTGCTAGCATTAAACCTATATCTCACCAACTTTATGTTGACGATTTAAGCATGTTTATTCTCAGGTGATAATTAAAAGGTTCCGCTGCATTATGCCGAATTTAGCAGGATTTGGAGTATGCATATTTGTGCCAAAAATAAAACTGCATATCGAAAGATTTGTAATGTGAAATATGTTGAAAATCGTATTGTTATTATCAAATGTAAAGTTTGTAAGACTAAGATTATCGCTAAACGATAATCATTATTATGTTGTTTAAGCCTTTGGTTATAATAAAGGTTATGGTTTGTATCATAAAAACGTATGCAGATTTTGAAAAATGACACATATAGAGGTCAATAACTCGCAATGACACCAATAAGTACGTGACATTTATAATCGATATGAACGGGACGCTACACATGGTAACGTTTAACTATTGGTTTTTGAACCGGTAAACACGAATCTTAGAAATGGATCCATAGGGTTTGACATCCCCACTCGGGCTAGTCACGCTAGCATTTAACGGGTGTTTGATACTTCGAGAACATATGCACTCGCCAAGTGTACTTTTAGGGGGTAATATATTATTTTTACGTTAAGTTAGTTACCGGGTGCCCATGGATAAGCATATACTTTTCATACTGTTTTGAAAATGAAATCTCATAGTCTACATTATATCGTTACTTACAAAAACTATAGCTCACCAACATTCGTGTTGACTTTTTAGCATGTTTTATTCTCAGGTAACTAAGACGCTTATTGCTTCCGCTGTAATAAACTGTTGTGTTAGACTTCCGCTGCATTGTTTAGAGATGTCTCAATCATGGAACTTTTATCTTGCATTCACAACTTATGTTATTTTTTAATAATGGCTTTGTAATGACCTTTGAGTCACGTACTTATGCTTATGCTTTCTATTCGTAGAAGCACGTTATCTTTTATAAAACTTTTGACGTTATCTTTTCATGAATGCAAAACTGGTTTTTAAACAGCATATAGTGTTTGACCTTGTAATGATCCTGTTGTTGATGATCCGTACACAATAATTTTGTACAAGGTGTCACAGGTTTCTCACTCTAAAATGGGATGCGGGTGTTTTTGTGGATAATAAGTGGGTTTGGAATGAGCTCTAGATCAGTTCTTAAGCCTATAACCCGTTCACAAGTGAAAATACACAAATACCCCTCAATTTAGCCTTAAAAACGAGCTAAAATTGCACCTGTCTGACCAATCTCGCGACCGCGAGGTTTGGGGTCGCGACCGCGAGCTTGCAACCCAAAATAGCTGAATTCCGGACTGAATCTCGCGACCGCGAGTCAAATTTCGCGCCCGCAATGTCCCTAATTTTAGCGCTTTTGCGAAACTTATTTTGGTCGTAACTTTCAGACCGTAACTCCGTTTTTGATGAATAAAATATCGTTGGAAACGTAATAAGGTCTACTTTTCAATGGTAAGGTTTTTAAACATTAACTTAGACTTTATTTGGGGTCCAAAGATACAACTCAAATGACGTTCAAAATAACATGTAACTGAAAAACGGGGTGTTACACAGTGACAGTCGGTCGACTGACTCCATTAGTCGTTCAAATGTCTGATTTAGTTGATCATTGATCAACTTACACCGACCTTACACTGTCTACCGACAGTGTCTTCAGTCGGACGACTGTCTCTTACAGTCGATCGTCTGTCAGGTCAGTTTAACTATTGATTAATACATTCACGCATAATAAGAAACGCTCAATAGTCACAATACATTATTCAAAGTTACATGACTGAATTATACAATTATGTTTCCAAGTATGCACCAACACGTAAAGCCCTAATTACCGTATTTGAAACACCATTCTTCTTTTTCCCCAGGATTCTTTCCCATCACTTATAACACAAAGAACAAAACCACAAATGATTAGATCAAACGTGAAAAAATAAATCGAACGATCCAGAATTACAAATTATGACACCTTATTCAGTCTCATGTGAATGAAACGGAGCATAAGGTTTTTCGGTCGCATGTTTATAGTTCATTTTAGACCATGAAAATCCATTTCTTTTACGTAGGATTTGAAGTAAACGGCTGATTCTTCATTTCAACGGTTTGATGGATGCGAAGATGGGAGCGAGGAGTAAGAAGGTGGTTAGGAGAGATATAGAGTGGATTATGTGATTTTTGCAAAAAGATACGGAAGAGAGAGGTAGAGAGGGAGTGAATAGTCCAGAAGGTAAGAGTAACCAACAAATATCTAACATGTAAAAGGACACAAACACCCTTTAAGAATATAAAATTGTTGTGAACAGTAAAAACATATTCTCTAATGATATAATTGTAATGAAGGACGAAGATGGGTAGTGATCCAACTTGTTCCATTATATTTTTCTTAATAGCTCATTATTAAAGAAAAAACTTAATTAACCTTCAGTATTATATAACTTACCATTTTAACCTTTAATTTCTTAAAGTTGATTGTATTAAGCTATTATTTACTATTTATGTATATATATTACAACTCTATAAAATTTTAAGATGTTTTACAATTCTATTTATGTATATTACAATTCTATAAAAATTTAAGATGCTTTATGCTAAATTTTAATGAAAATCTTGTGTAGAGACCCGTCCTAATCCATCCGGACGAAGTCATATCGATTATAAACGATTCACAACAGTTGATTTCATCGCGAGGTACTTGACCTCTATATGATACATTTTACAAATATTGCATTCGTTTTTGAAAAGACAATCTTTCATTACATCGAAAGTTGACAACATGCATACCATTTCGTAATATATCTTACTATAATTGACTTAATAATAATCTTGATGAACTCAATGACTCAAATGCAACGTCTTTTGAAATATGTCATGAATGACCCCAAGTAATATCTCTAAGATGAGCAAATGCACAGCGGAAGATTTCTTTCGTACCTGAGAATAAACATGCTTTAAAGTGTCAACCAAAAGGTTGGTGAGTTCATTAGTTTAACATAAATAATCATTTCATAATTTTAATAGACCACAAGATTTCATATTTCCATTTCTCATAAACATACGTCCCATGCATAGAGACAAAAATATCATTCATATGGATTGAACACCTGGTAACCGACATTAACAAGATGCATATAAGAATATCCCCATCATTCCGGGATCCTCCTTCGGACATGATATAAATTTTGAAGTACTAAAGCATTCGGTACTTTGGATGGGGCTTGTTGGGCCTAATAGATCTATCTTTAGGATTCGCGTCAATTAAGGTGTCTGTTCCCTAATTCTTAGATTACCAGACTAAAAAGGGGCATATTCGGTTTAATAATCGTTTCGATTACTTGTGTCTATTTCGTAAAACATTTATAAAAGCAACGCATGTATTCTCAGTCCCAAAAATATATATTGCAAAAGCATTTAAAAAGGGAGCAAATGAAACTCACAATACTGTATTTTGTAGTAAAAATACATATGACGACATTGAACAACTGAACAATGCAGGGTTGGCCTCGGATTCACGAACCTATATCAATACTATATATATTAACACATATAATGATATTTAAGCAAATTTTAATATTATTAATATGCTTGTCATTTTAATAATTTTTATGTTATATTAATAAATAAATTAATTATAACTAGTTTATATATTTTAGTATTTATATATCAGACTCTTAATAAAGTAATTTAGTTAGAATATATATATATATATATATATATATATATATATATATATATATATATATATATATATATATATATATATATATAATATGTCATGCATTACCAATATTATATATTAATGCTTAAAGTAAAATTAATATATATATATATATATATATATATATATATATATATATATATATATATATATATATATATATGTGTATATGCTTATATTAAAGTATGTTTGTATATAACCAATACTTTATTTGGTAAAATATCATAAATAATAGAAAGTTGTAACATTTCTGTAATAACGTTAATAATAAAAATAATAATAAATAGTAATATTGTTAGTAAAGATAAAGATAATAATGTATAGAAATCTTGATAATAATAATGATACCTAATACTAAAAATGATTAATAATAATACTAGTTATGATAATAATAATAATAATAATAATAATAATAATAATAATAATAATAATAATAATAATAATAATAATAATAATATTTGTAACACTAACAATAATAACAATGACAATGACAATAATAATTACAATAACAAAACTTTTGATGTTAAAAACTACCTCTTAAAGCTTAAAAAGAGATAAACCGCTAGAGCCGGGACTCGAACCCGCGACCTCTCGCCCACCCGGTAATACCCTTAACCATATCACCAGTTGTGCTTTTCTGAAATTCTACGCAAAATAAGTTTTATAACCCGTCTGTTTCAGTTCCCACTTTCTTCTTCCTCACTATAACCCGTCGACTGTACATATCTTAACAAACATTCTAGCAATTTAAGGTTTGTAGAAAACTGTAAAATCGACCAGGAAACAATAATATGAGATTGGATTGAATTAACAGAAAGAAGAAAAATGAAATTTTTTGTTGTAACAGGCTCGTTTTGATCATGATGAACTCGATATTCAATTTCAAAATTTAGATCGTTTTAGACCAAAGTTTCTTCATGAAAATGGTTTCAAATCAAACCTAAAATCTTTCTGTAACCTCAATTGGATCCCAATACATTAAATTGAACTCGAATTTTGCCATGAACTCAACCCTTGACTTTTTGAGTTTAAAGTTTGACCTTTAAATTGGAACGCGACAACACGAATTAAATTCTGAAATTTTACAGAGAGATTTAGTAGAAGAATCTTAACAAAACCGCGTTTTTACTTTTTGAAATAATATTCGAATTTGAGGTATTGATTAAATGGAACACTAACCGAGAACGGGACCTGAGTATTGTTTAATGTATCCGTTTACTCGATGATTGACCAGTTGTAATTGATTAGTGATATGGAAGGTGAATATTTGGATGATTCTGTGAGTATTAGGTGATACTCGTTCGATTTATAACAATGGCAGCCGACTGATTTAATAAATAATAATACATATTAAGAAAATATAAAAATATAAATAATATAGATTATGTCGCACAATTGATTTGTTTCTATATGGAAAAATTTGATTCAGTTTGATAACTTTAGTAGACAAGATCAAAGATTTGATACAGTGTAGATGGATATATGTAACAGATTTGTTCTCCTATTTGCTTTTATGAATTATATAATTGATAATGATAAAACTAGCAAAAAAAATGTTAATAATGATAAAAGGTATTAGATTCTTAATAATAATATTAAATTATAATAATACTGATAGTTCTTAAAAATAATAATAATAATATCTAATAATACAAATGATATAAAAGATATAACAAATAATAATTAAGATCTAACAAGTTACATGTATCAAAACTCTTATTAAAACAATAATATTTATAATACTGATGTTAATAATAAAATTTAAAAACAATACTAATATTAATCATAAATAAAATTTTAATTTTTACTACTAGTTATAATAATGATGATATTAATAATATTTATAATACTATTAATAATTTAATAATATTAAATAATAATCATAAATCAAATGTACCAGATTTCATATAATATCATTAATGATACTGATATTAATATTAATATTTATATTGATAATGAAGATATTAATTTTAATACAATAACTATATTTTAAATTGTATTATATATATTATTAATTACATAATATAATATGATAAGCCTTTGATGTATATATATATATATATATATATATATATATATATATATATATATATTATAATACACATATAATAATAATTAATCATAGAATTCATAGTTATATATATAGATTCATTTTAAATTTATACTCAATTACTTTGTATTCTTTTTTTACGTAATTAATTCAAATATTTAAATTATATTTTATAATTTTAATTTAATATACATATACTTACATTTACATATACATATTTATTTACAAACAATTGTTCGTGAATCGGCGGGAATGGTCAAAGTCAAATGCATTCATGAAAATAGTTCAAACATTATGAGACTCAGTTTAATAGACTTTGCTTATCGTGTCGAAATCATATAAGATTAAGTTTAAATTTGGTCGGAAATTCCCGGGTCATCACAGTACCTACCCGTTAAATAAATTTCGTCCCGAAATTTGAGGGAAGTGGTCATGGCTAACAATAAAAATGTTTTCATGACGAATATGAGTTGATAAATTGAGTTTTATCATCATTGAGTAATATGGATAAAAATAATTCGATTATTCGAAGAGTACGAATGAAGCTATCACCAAAGAGTGAAATAGGAAAGTAAAGATTTATCTTAACTTTTGATAGAGTCAGGTTGAATTCTGGAATTCAAGGGATTTAAAGAAAATCTTCGAAATCTATAAGATTTGATTCTTCGGCGAGTAAGGAAATTAAGATCTCTATCATTAAATACGATGATCTGCCTCGATTACTCTGTCTGATATTTTCATTATAAATTAAACTCTTCCGTTCCATTATTCTCACCATTCCTATACTTTCTTTCTTAGTTCATACATCCAAAAGATTGTGAAAATGCTTAATCCCGTTCTAATCCTTGATATTTTCCTAGTTATCATTTCTGTCATCCTTCTTTTCAATCTTCCACCAGAAGAATCTGTTTACTTCTACTATTACCTTGGAGTGATACTATTCTTAATTCTATCGTGTCTTTATATTGCTATTCTTATTAATATCCATGGTTTGTGACCTCCGTGTTGTTTTTGGACTTTATATTTTCTCTTATATTTTGGATTTCTTTGCCTTTTTATTATCCTCTCGATCTCTAATAAAGCGAGTAACGGTCCAAAATTCGTAAGTATGGAATTTCGAATGAACTTAATGTTCTAAACAAGAAAGAACGAAATAGCACGATTTGATTTGTCAAATTACCTAAATCACTAAGAATAGAATTATCAAGAATATACCTTCTTGATATGTTCAGAAGTTAAGCAGAATGAAAGAGTCATGTAACATGGCACATGATGACATTATGATCTGTGAATCATCATGTCCCATTAAAAACTCAGCATAAATTACTGTAATATAATCACGTTGATCAAGTATCATTATATTATACTAACTCATGCATCAATTTCCAATATTACTTCAATAACATTCATATTTTAAGCTCGAAAGTTTACAGAATATAGAAACTAACAGTTTCTATATGATGTAACACTGATAGCACGCTGAGATTTATGATTTCAGATAAGAATAGTTATGAAAATATCTTCAGAAATATGGAGGATATTTATAATGAAAGATACGATGATATCTTGGAATTTCTAATATCAAAGGATGGTGAAGAAAATTTTTTCGCAAGAGTTTAGAGTCAGAAGCAAGGTATTCGCTAAAGATTTCATCAGAAACAGAATCATCAGGATTCTTAATGTACAAGTTTAGTCCTTGTGATTTGTTCAGAGACTCCTTCGTAGTTTGTTCAATCAGTTTTTCAGTTTCAAACTTTTTCTGAGCTTTGCCAACATACAATTCTTTATCATCAACTTTTGGCTGTTGAGGTCGTTTACAGTTTTTGTTGCTTCATTCAACTTTTCAAAATTTAGAGCATTAATTTACAGACTGGGTGCTTTTCAGAATTTCAGAATGAAAGATTATAATTCAAAGAGATAAGGTTATATGTATACATATAACTGTTGATGTAGAAACGTTGCGAGATTCGAAATACTGATTGCTGATTCTCGGTCATTGGTATGGCAATTATCGTTACATAACGCGGATGAGTATATGATAGGGTATTAATGAATAAATATAGTGATTTATCAAAGTGACTTTCGCCAAAGAGTAGTGAAGTTGCTGGTACGTTTATCGTTAATGGGGTGGGATACAAACAGTCCCCCGGTAACAAAGGCGAAAAGACAACGTATATATCAAGGTTATAATAAGGTTGTTTCGCACGAAAAATTGAAGTTGACTTGTTGAAGCTGTGACAAAATTGGCTAATTTGGAAAGAGATTGCAAAGTTATTTTCGGTAATAATGACGCTAAAGGAATTAGCACAGCTACGCGTTAAACATTTACTCAGTTTTCGAGAGTTTTCAGGTGCATATCTAGATGCATCGATCTTTTCTTCCGTAGATAAAGTGTCGTTGGTTCATCCTCTCGATTGAGGTGTTTTTAAGAATCATGAAAGGTTTGAACGCAGAATGTAATCGTGAAGATACAAATGAGGTTTAAGACGAAATCAAGTGGCAAACTTGAAGAATTGTTTAGTTTCATATCTTATAATCAATATTTTAATTCATTTTAATTTTCCAATGTTATTAGTCCACAGTGGATAGTCCACAGTCGACAGTCCAATAATTCATATATAGTTTAATATATAATATTTGAA
The DNA here is from genome assembly GCF_046630445.1 of Rutidosis leptorrhynchoides. Lineage (NCBI taxonomy): Eukaryota > Viridiplantae > Streptophyta > Magnoliopsida > Asterales > Asteraceae > Rutidosis > Rutidosis leptorrhynchoides. The sequence goes on from NC_092335.1 coordinate 33,005,493, forward strand.
TTAATTAATATGTATCGTGACCCGTGTACATGTCTCAGACTCGATCACAACTCAAACTATATATATTATTGTAGAATCAACCTCAACCCTGTATAGAGAACTCGATCATTACTGCATATAGAGTGTCTATGGTTATTCCAAATAATATATATAGATGTGTCGATATGATATGTCAAAACCTTGTATACGTGTCCCGATATTTAAAGTGCGTAAAATAAATAACAGGAATTAAATGACGATAAATAAAGTGCGTAAAGTAAATAACAGAAATTAAATGACAATAAATAAAATTGCGAGAATGTAAATTGCGATAATTAAATTGCGATAAATAAAATGTAATCAGTTAGCTAGGAGCAATTAGCTAGGAACAGTTAGCGTGGATTCTTAACAAAATTTCTCATAGTTAATTTGTTTGTTTCTAACAAATTTTATTTTGTCAAATGTTTTCTTCATTATGCCACTTGTTGGATTCTGATAGGTCAAAATCCAAATATGAAATTGATTGAAAATGGTTATTCTGCGGTGAACGGATACGTATATTGGTGGTTGTAATTAGGATAGTAAATGACTGTTGAATCAGATTCGGAGAATGTACAATGTAACTTATTAATGTGAAATCTAAATATTCCTCGGGTATTACCTACCCGTTAAAATATTTTCACCATTAACAGTTTGTACGAAAGAATATTTTTAATTACAACCTTTATGAAAATATACTTACATATATATTTTCTTCAGTTGTAATCATGGATTTAATGAGTTAATATGATATTAAACTTATCTGATTTACGATTAGAACTAGAGTACGTAACCTCTAAAACATTAGAGATTACATAATTGCCATGAGGAACAAAGATAATGATGTAGAACGACATGTAGAATGAAGATGATCGATGTAGATCGAGATGTAGAACTAAGATTATGCTCGAGGTATAGTTTGTGATGTTGAGGCATGTGATGTTGAAACTTGGGTTGCTAGTGGTACTGGTGTTGGTGTTGATGTTGGGGCTGATGCTGTTGATGTCGGTGATGTTGCTGAAGCTGGAAATTTTTGCACCATAATTTCCAAAGCCATTATTCGAGCGCGACGTTTGTTGACTTCTTCTATTATTCCGGGATGATTGACGGTCGGAACGAGCGAATGAATAAGGTTTAGAATTGTAGATATTATGTAATCGTTACAAGTTATCCGGTAAATAAGAGTGAAGATGGTGTTTCGAACTGGTTCGCCGGTAAGCGCTTCAGGTTCTTCACCAAGAGGTGAATTCGGTTAGTGGAAGGGATCGCCTTCAACGCGTCTCCATTGATTAAGTCGACTATGAACCCATCAGATGAATTAGTTGATTCATTCTGATGACACTACTTTCGGAGCTTAGGTGAAACTCCAAATCGGAATAGCTGTCGGAATCCGAGGGATTCGAACTGGTTGAGGGATTCGTCTCGTACGATCAGATGAAGGATTTTCGATAAGAATAGATTATAGGATGTAGATTAGTACCCTGCAATACATAATTTACATATGCATATAAAATACTAAAATCCCATAAGTTACGGAGGAATCTACGAAATATGTCAGGCAAGGTTCACAGTAACAGATACGCTAAGATACGAATTTATCTATACACTATCTATGCAATAGAGGCAGTAAGATGTGTCTAGACTTTAAGGATGATAAGCAAGTAATTTTTGACACGAAAAGATAAGCAAAACTTTTGACATGCTGACACGGTCGAAGTCCAGACTCACTAATGCATCTAAACAACTATCAGTTAGACACACTAATTCAAGACCTGGTTCGCTAAGACCACCGCTCTGATACCAACTGTAGAGACCCGTCCTAATCCATCCGGACGAAGTCCATATCGATTATAAACGATTCACAACAGTTGATTTCATCGCGAGGTACTTGACCTCTATATGATACATTTTACAAACATTGCATTCGTTTTTGAAAAGACAATCTTTCATTACATCGAAAGTTGACAACATGCATACCATTTCGTAATATATCTTACTATAATTGACTTAATAATAATCTTGATGAACTCAACGACTCGAATGCAACGTCTTTTGAAATATGTCATGAATGACTCCAAGTAATATCTCTAAGATGAGCAAATGCACAGCGGAAGATTTCTTTCGTACCTGAGAATAAACATGCTTTAAAGTGTCAACCAAAAGGTTGGTGAGTTCATTAGTTTAACATAAATAATCATTTCATAATTTTAATAGACCACAAGATTTCATATTTCCATTTCTCATAAACATACGTCTCATGCATAGAGATAAAAATATCATTCGTATGGATTGAAGACCTGGTAACCGACATTAACAAGATGCATATAAGAATATCCCCATCATTCCGGGATCCTCCTTCGGACATGATATAAATTTCGAAGTACTAAAGCATCCGGTACTTTGAATGGGGCTTGTTGGGCCCAATAGATCTATCTTTAGGATTCGCGTCAATTAGGGTGTCTGTTCCCTAATTCTTAGATTACCAGACTAAAAAGGGGCATATTCGGTTTAATAATCCAGCCATAGAATGTAGTTTCGATTACTTGTGTCTATTTCGTAAAACATTTATAAAAGCAACGCATGTATTCTCAGTCCCAAAAATATATATTGCAAAAGCATTCAAAAAGGGAGCAAATGAAACTAACAATACTGTATTTTGTAGTAAATATACATATGACGACATTGAACAACTGAACAATGCAGGGTTGGCCTCGGATTCACGAACCTATATCAATACTATATATATTAACACATATAATGATATTTAAGCAAATTTTAATATTATTAATATGCTTGTCATTTTAATAATTTTTATGTAATATTAATAAATAAATTTATTATAACTAGTTTATATATTTTAGTATTTATATATCAGACTCTTAATAAAATAATTTAGTTAGAATATATATATATATATATATATATATATATATATATATATATATATATATATATATATATATATATATATATATAATATGTCATTCATTACCAATATTATATATTAATGCTTAAAGTAAAATTTATATATATGTATGTATATATATATATATATACATATACATATATATATACATATACATATATATATATATATATATATATATATATATATATATATATATATATATATATATATATATATATATATATATATATATATATGTGCTTATATTAAAGTATGTTCGTATATAACCAATACTTTATTTGGTAAAATATCATAAATAATAGAAAGTTGTAGCATTTCTGTAATAACGTTAATAATAAAAAAAAAAAAAATAGTAATATTGTTAGTAAAGATAAAGATAATAATGTATAGAAATCTTGATATATATATATATATATATATATATATATATATATAATATGTCATTCATTACCAATATTATATATTAATGCTTAAAGTAAAATTTATATATATGTATGTATATATATATATATACATATACATATATATATATACATACATATACATATATATATATATATATATATATATATATATATATATATATATATATATATATATATATATATATATATATATATGCTTATATTAAAGTATGTTCGTATATAACCAATACTTTATTTGGTAAAATATCGTAAATAATAGAAAGTTGTAGCATTTCTGTAATAACGTTAATAATAAAAAAATAATAATAAATAGTAATATTGTTAGTAAAGATAAAGATAATAATGTATAGAAATCTTGATAATAATAATGATACCTAATACTAAAATGATTAATAATAAAACTAGTTATGATAATAATAATAATAATAATAATAATAATAATAATAATAATAATAATAATAATAATAATAATAATAATAATAATATTTGTAACACTAACAATAATAACAATAACAATGACAATAATAAATACAATAACAATATTAATAACTATAGCAAAAATAATAATAATAATAATAATAATAATAATAATAATAATAATAATAATAATAATAATAATAATAATAATAATAATAATAATAATAATAATAATAATAATAATAATAATAATAATAATAATAATAATAATAATAATAATAATAATGATAATAACAAAAATTTTGATGTTAAAAACTACCTCTTAAAGCTTAAAAAGAGATAAACCGCTAGAGCCGTGACTCGAACCCGCGACCTCTCGCCCACCCGGTAATACCCTTAACCATATCACCAGTTGTGCTTTTCTGAAATTCTACCCAAAATAAGTTTTATAACCCGTCTATTTCAGTTCCCACTTTCTTCTTCCTCACTATAACCCGTCGACTGTACATATCTTAACAAACATTCTAGCAATTTAAGGTTTGTAGAAAACTGTAAAATCGACCAGGAAACAATAATATGAGATTGGATTGAGTTAAAAAAAAGAAGAAAAATGAAATTTTTTGTTGTAACAGGCTCGTTTTGATCATGATGAACTCGATATTCAATTTCAAAATTTAGATCGTTTTAGACCAAAGTTTCTTCATGAAAATGGTTTCAAATCAAACCTAAAATCTTTCTGTAACCTCAATTGGATCCCAATACATTAAATTGAACTCGAATTTTGCCATGAACTCAACCTTTGACTTTTTGAGTTTAAAGTTTGACCTTTAAATTGGAACGCGACAACACGAATTAAATTCTAAAATTTTGCAGAGAGATTTAGTAGAAGAATATTAACAAAACTGCGTTTTTACTTTTTGAAATAATATTCGAATTTGAGGTATTGATTAAATGGAACACTAACAGGGAACGGGACCTGAGTATTGTTTAACGTATCCGTTTACTCGATGATTGACCAGTTGTAATTGATTAGTGATATGGAAGGTGAATATTTGGATGATTCTGTGAGTATTAGGTGATACTCGTTCGATTTATAACAATGGCAGTTGACTGATTTAATAAATAATAATACAGATTAAGAAAATATAAAAATATAAATAATATAGATTATGTCGTACAATTGATTTGTTTCTATATGGAAAAATTTGATTCAGTTTGATAACTTTAGTAGACAAGATCAAAGATTTGATACAGTGTAGATGGATATATGTAACAGATTTGTTCTCCTTTTATAACAACCCACATATTTCCATACTTGAATTTACTAATTTGCCCCTAGGGTTGTTATCCATGCTTAATATATGATTAAATTTGACGTTGATTAAATATATTTTTTTTGTCGACACGTTTTGTTAACTAAAGTTTATACTAATTATATATAAAAAACTTTAGTTAATATTAATATTAATGTGTATTATATATAAAACTATATGTAACATAATTATTAATTAAATGATAAGTTATTTTAATCAATATTTATATTTTTAGCTTATAAAAAAATAAGATTTTTTTATATAAATTAAATAATGAGCCCATGAATTTTGACTAAATATTTTCAAAAACAAAAACTTATTAAAAACATTTTTAACATGTTTTTATTATTTTGTCAAAATTGGCACCTTTATTTTATTAATTTTTTTTCTTTTCACCAACCATTTTTACCTATAAATACATGGCTCCTCATTCATATTTTCTTGCCAAAAACAAAAACTTAAGATGTTCTCTCAAAACATTGAAGAAAATTTGAGGTACTTTCTATTTTTATTATTATTATTATTATTTTTTAATATTGTCGATTATATTTATATTTATTGTATATTCTTTGTAAAATTTGAAATTAATTATGTTTATGTGTTATAATTAGTATTATAAGTATTATGATGTATAAAAATAATTTTGATAATTTATGAAATATTATTTATAATTAAATACGAATTATGTAGTATTTAAACGTAAAAACAATGTAAAATTCGTAATAAATACTTTTAACCAAAAATAAAATATATATAATTTTTTTTTGAGTTTATAAACTTATATAGACCTATAAAAATTATAAAAATAATTACTTGGGTCGAATTGATAATTATTATATAATTAAACTCTATTATTATGTAATTCGAAGGTAAATTAAGAATAAATATAAAATAATAAAAATATTTTGTAAATATTTTTTCTACAGGTTATTAGACTGATAGAAACTTATAAAAATTATAAAAATAATTGTTTGGGTTTATTTAGTAATTATGTAGAATTAAACTTATTTTGTAAATAAATTAAGGGTAGAAACAAAAATAAATACAAAAATATAATAAAAATGTTTTCTTAAATTTTTCTACTAATCTATAACTAAGACTATAAAAAATAAGTATATAATTTTACATATTTAATTAATTATTTAGACATTTTTGGATAATGTTCGATTAATAAAACACTATTATTTTTGAAGTAATTTAGGTTTTTATTTAAAGGTAATTATATTTAATATATTTAAGACATACTAAGGTATAATAACTAAATATTAAATAATACTTAGGTTATATTATCACATATATAATTATTAAGTACATTAATAATTCGTTGTGTGTATACACCTAAAGTGAAGGTTAATCAAAGATAATGTACAATTCATGTGAACTCGCCGCTATTTACGGTAAAGTGGATGATGTCTAGGTTGCCATAATGGGAATAAGGTTTTGGATTAAACGAAAGGTTGTAGACTTATAGTCCAACTGAAAGTTCCTGACCCCCGGTTACATCTGGTCATCCTGACTTACTTAATAGCAACGAAGTTTGGACAAAGTTGTACAACGTCTTAATGTGGAGGATTATAACCCAAACTTTCTAAAACTATAAAACTGCTTTAAATGGAAACTTTTCAAAAGTAGAAACTCTTACTATAAATTGTCACTATTAATATAATCCTTATATTAATAAACATACTGTTTGTCTGTTAGAACATAACTGAATAAACGTTATATCTCTAGGTTGAGATCTCCGTTACTTACTTCCGTCATTTCTTTTCTTTGTGGATTATCTTCAGCTGCTATTTAAGGTGATTTTCATAGCCCCACTTTTACTATTTACTTAACTATTTATAACTTTTGGGGTGAGACACATGCTTGCTTTATAACTGTTTTACACTTAGACACAAGTACTAAATTGTTAACTATGCTATCATGCTTTGATTCATGCTAAATCCCTACCGTAATATTGTCAATTACTACGTTTAAATGCAAACTTAATTATTGTGAGTAGGCCTATTGAGAGTAACGTCTCTAACCATTTGACCGCTGGTCTTTGGTTACATAATAATGATTCCACGACACTGACAGTTCAAGGTGTCATAGGGTAAACTTGTTTAGTAGCGATATTAAAAACTGCAGCAACACTTTTAGATTGATATTTCTATATCAATCAACTTTAAACTAAATCTTGTAATCTATCATTATTATCAAAATCATTGTTTATGATAAACCTATGAACTCACCAACCTTTTAGTTGACACTTTTAAGCATGTTTTGTCTCAGGTACTTATATATTATGCTTCTGCTGTAGAACTTTGATGTACTTAGAAGTCAAGCCATGCACTGGGACCAGAGTTAACATCTGCGTCAATGTCGATTTTGACGGGGTGTTACAGTTGGTATCAGAGCGGTGGTTGTAGGGAACTAGGCAGTCTTAATGTGGATAACCCAGATTAATAGGGTGCATTAAATTCTAGTCTACAGCCTGACCTATAGCTTTAAGATATTATTACTTGCATTATACATATACATATCTCTTATTCTGTAACTCCGGGAGGAAACTCCCATTGTGTTTCAAAATATTCTATAACTCACACGAGTTATCTTTATAAACCTACCTTGGTTAAGGGAACCAAGGGATGTCACTCATGATTTCTGAAATTCTTGACATTCTTATGTTATCTATCATGGTTTTGTGTATTATGTATGTATTACATGAAATGTTATCTATGATTTTTGAAATTTCTATGTTTGTTACTACTCATACTCAAACGTATATAACTCCCTGTTTTATTACGTACCTATGTGCCCTTATACCTTTGTGCATTAGTTTGCGAACCGAAAAATGTCATTATTGACTCATAAAGATTCTCGAGAATCTCAAAGACATTATAATGTCATCACTACTCATATTCATTACTTTTAAATCTTTGATTTCTCGTTATTTTTTTATCATTGAATTTTTTTGACGGATGGCGTCTATGAAACTCTAGAATGGAAGGGTTTGGATTACCTATTTAAAGGATCCTATAGCTCAAGCCCCTAGACATGAATAGGCCATTACGAATTGAAAGTCTTTAATCGAAAGTTTATTTGATTACATACTTATCATTTTTAATCTAGACACGTTATACTGCTATTATTGGAGTATAGACACATCATATCTTATCATATCTTATCATATCTATCTTAATAGACTTTGTCTAACACTTTTCCTAAATTTTCTCCGTAAATTACGGAAATCTTTTTGCTATATATACGTATATCAAGAAGACAAATATATCATTCAATATTCAACACTCATCTCATAACAAAAACCTTTATTCCGATCAGATAATATGAATTTTTCACTTGATTCCTCGAACTCCTCAAGCTCCAAAGGCAGCGTAACCGGAATGAACCAACCAATTTGTAACACCCTAGATTTTTTTTTTTTTTAAATCACAGCGGAAGTCTTAATTTACATAAATACCCTTAGTTAATTACAAACATGATTATCACAAATCATTAGCTAGTTACTTATTACAAACCATCGGTGTTACGTTAAACAACTAGTTACATATTTATAAAGGTTAAGACATCAGAGTTCGTCTTGTCAAACATATCGTCAACCCAACTCCCGTCCCTACCAGCACTAAGATCCAAAACCTGCAAGGGAGGAGGTGAGGGGGGTTAGCACGAGGCTAAGTGAATGGAATTATCTAACAGATCTAGCATACAGTACCAACTTGTATAACTACAGCAACTACAACAATCCATAATAGGAAACCGTCAACTAACAACTAATCATCTGGCAACTATCAACTAGCAACTATGCTCCAACTAGAGACTCGGCGGCTTGTACGAGCACACGACCACTAGCTGATTAGTCTAGCGTCTACCGAAAGTCCTTACTACTGAATCTCTAGTATAGTAAATCCACACGCAGGTGATGCGTCATTCAGTACTATACTCAACAAACAGTAGCCAACTGGACCCAACCACAACAAGGTTGACCTCTCTGAGCTGAACCTAACAACAATAGGTTCCAACAGGTAACTACAACTTGTGCACACAACTGTTAAGCAACTACCACTAGGAACAACTGTCCCTACGACTAGCATGGCAACTCTACAATGATCATTATTACAACATATCTACTAAGCAGAGCAACTATAACAGTATAACATAGTAGCACAACTTGCTACTCTATACTACACCAGGAGATAATCCCACTCACCGATTACCAGCTACAGCTCAGTTATCTTACTTCTGATCTTCTTCCTTGTTCTTATCACCTGAGAACAACACAACGAAGTCAATATACATATCTCAATTAATAGTATAATCAAATCATACTATAAAATAGGTCATAACACCATATATTCATAATTTTATGAGTCTACATCATGACTCCATTCAATAATGGCATACAGGTGCGTACAAAACACGACATACACACTAAAACTCCTTTTCCGACTCAAAAACAGTTTGATCTAGTTTCTTAAAAGTTCATCATTGAAAAGTATTCTTTATTACAATTCTAATGATAGTTTATTCATCAAAAACGGAGTTACGTTTTGAAAGTTACGCCCGTTTCAATTTCATAAAAGGGATTGTAGCAAATAGTGACACTGTAGCAAATAGTAACATGTAGCAACTCGGTACTGTAGCAACTCGGTACTGTAGTAACTCGGCACTGTAGCAAATAGTGGCACTGTAGCAAATAGTGACACTGTAGCAACTCGGTACTGTAGCAACTCGGGTACTGTAGCAAAATACTGTACCAACTGGTTCGAACACATTCGCTGATTTCGTAATTTTTTCCCCAAAAACTCGATTTCTAAGTGTTTTTGACCAAATTTTAAGTTCAAGAAAGTTACTAAACATATATACAACCTATTTCTAACATCAATTGAGCATCACAAACACATATAATCAAGAATCAAGCATCAAAATGCATAAAACCTATATGAACCCAAAACCCATTTTGAGCAAGAATTAATACATGAATCTATGATATGCATACCTTATATTGATCACGAAATCACAAGGAATATATCTCTAGCTTCAATTAATCCAAAGACTCACAAAATCAAATTAGGGTTTATGTGTGTGTTTGTGTATACGTTCGTGTGTGGGTTTGATGAAATGAGAAATGGATAGAACTATCCAGATACATACACTTAAATGAGTTACAAACTCATACCCCATATCACACAGGTATTTACCAGTTATCTTATCTGATAACCTTTCGTATCTCCTTAGGCGGTCCTAACGGAGTCCAAATTAAATAAACCAACCTGTTCTGTGACCCTTGTCACAAACTGGTCTCAACTAAACAACCAAATAATTATAAACATATAATTATAAAAATCACTAATTACGCCCTACCCCAGGGTACAATGGTCATTTCATCTAGGCCCAAAATGCGGGTGTTACACAATTAGTCATCATCTTTTCTGGATGAATTGGGGGTGGGTTCGTAGTCTACTTAATCAATTAAGAAGTGAAGAAGGATATCCTTTTCACCCACCACATTGCCCTATTGGCGAAGAACCTGAAGCACTTACCGGCGAACCCATTCGGAACACTATTTTCACCCTCATTTACAGGATATCCCGTCACGAATATATAATATCTAGAATTTCAGATCTTATTCATCCCCTTGTCCTAACTGCCAATCATCCCGGAGTAATAGAAGAAGTCAACGAGCTTCGCGCTCGAGTAGTGGCTTTGGAAAATATGGTGCAAAACCTACGAACACCGGCAGCAGCACCAGCAGCATAACCAGTACCATCACCCACAACATCCACAACCCACGCCTCAACATCACACCCGGTACCTCGAATATCAACATCATACGCCCCATAGATACCAAGGAATATTAGTAATAATGAGTTAAGATGTATTGACTCATTCTTCCTGAAGAATTATATATGTATACTTTACATATATATATGGTTTGAAACAATAATAAATCTTTTCGTACTAAGCTATTACGTGTGAATCTTAACTAGTATGTACTACTTGGTTAATTCATATCACTAATATGCTATAATGTATATCCTTTGTTAACGACTTAACAATCGTTAATCACTGCTTCAACACAATAAACTCTGTTTCATAATAAACCAAGTGTATTACTCAGATACAAGATTGATTATATACTTCCATTTTTGATATACTCGAAACTTTTTAGAAAAAAATTATTCGTGTCTTGTGAATTTCACAAGGATTACACGAGCACCAACATCATACACCAAGGTATATCTATAACAATGAACGATGAACTATTGAATCATAACTTCATTAGCGAAATATTTCGCGACAATTATGAAATCTCTAAGATTTTGGAGATTATTTACTCTCGTTTCAACAGCAAATTAAATGAGTTTAATATTATATTACTCATTAAACCTATCTGAAGAATACATATATGACCGTATATCTTCATAAAGATTGTAATTCTTTTGTACAAACTGTTAATTGTGAAAATATTTTAACGGGTAGATAATACCTGAGAAATATTTAGATTTCACATTAATATATTACACTGTACATCTTTCAATTTCGATTCAACAGTCGTTAACTATCCTATTCAACTCCGCATATATACGTATCCGTTCACCGAAGAACAACTATTTTCAGTCAAATTCAATTTCATATTTGAATTTTGACCGGTCATAATTCAAGTCAAGATTGCCATTTGATTTCATCTTAAACATCATTTATATCTTGATGATTACAATCAGCGTTTAATCATCTAAAAAATAAAATTTCTTTAAACCATCTCTGATTAATAACCAATGATTAAGATATGGTAGCATTAAATGCAGAGGAAACAGCAAAATTGTAGATGATCTAAATGGCCAAAAGTTGATGAAAAAAAATGGAGTGTTGGGAACACTCGATAGAAAATTTGGTACTGAAAAACAGATTGAGCAAACCATGAAGGAGGCTGTGGACAAATCACAAAGACTAAACCTGTCTTCAAAGAATCCAAATGATTCAGTATATGCTGAAGTCACTAACGAATATCTTGCTCCTGAATCTAAACCTTTGCGGACAAATCTTCTTCATCATCCTTTGATATTAAAAATTCTAAGATATCATCGTATCTTTCATTATAAATATCCTCGATATTTCTGAAGATATTTTCATAACTATTCTTATCTGAAATCATTTATCTCCTCGCGTTATCTGTATTACATCATAAAGGAGACTGTTTAGTTTCTATATTCTGTAAACCTTCGAGTTTAAATTTGAATGTTTTTGAAGTAGTGTTGGGAATTGAAGCATGAGTTAGTATAATATAATGACACTTGATCAACGTGATTATATTACACTAAGTCATGCTGAGTTTCTAATGGAACGTGATAAAGGTTCACAGATCATACCATCATCATGAACCATGTTACATAACTCTTTCATTCTATTTAACCTCTAAACTGTCAAGAAAATATTTTTCTTGATGATTCGGTATTTTTCGGATATTCTGGTAATTTGACAAATCAAATCGTGCTATTACCTTTCCTTTCTACTTTGTATATTATGATCATTCGAAACTCCATATCTACGAATTCTGGAACATTATTCGCTTGACTTGAAGTCGGGAAGGAAAAACAAAAGCACGGAGCTCCGACATATAAGGGAAAATATAAAGCCCGATAACAACATAGAAATTACAAACCGTGTATATCAATACGTATTGCAACGTAAAGACACGGGAGAATTAAAAACATTATAACCCCAAGGGAATAGTAGAAGAAAATAAATTCCTCTGGTGGTAAATGAAAAAGAAGAGTGACTGTATATATGGTCAATATAATAACAAGAATCAATACGGGATTGAGCATATTAACAAATCTTTTGAAAGTATGAATTGAGGAAGAAAGCATAGAAGTGGTGAAGATAATGAGACGGAAGAAGCTAATTTATAGCAAAATTCTAAACACAGCAATCGAGGCAATTCACCGCATTTAATCAAAGAAATCCCAAAATTCCTTAATTACCGGAGAATCAAATCATATAAAGATTATGAAGATTTCTTTAATTCCTTGAATTTCGAAAATCAACCGTGACTACGTCAAAAGTAAGACAAACCTTTATCCTCCACATTTCACTCTTTTGTGATAGCTTCGCTTATACTCTTCCTATAATCGAATTGTTTTATCCATATTATTCAAAGGTGATAAAACTCTATTTTTTAACTCATATTCATCATTAAAATATTCTTGTTGTAAACAATGACGATCTCTATCAAATTTCATGACTATGATTTTCAAAAACTCGTCTCTGTTTTGTCTGCCCTAATATTGTGGCATAAACGCTCAAGGTTTAAATAAGCTCAATATTATTCATAACACATTTCATATATACTGAAATGCTTGTTTAGCGTCATCATCTCTTTCTGAGAAAACCTAATCAATGACACTCTTGTTAAATCCTTTAGATAACCTCCGTATTAATAATAAAATGCACTTCATAGAATTTATGCATCGTAAGATTTAAACGCTAGAAACAAAACAAAATTCTATCCGTTGGAATTCACACAAGGCCCTGAGCATACCTGGGAAAGTGAAGAGCAAATAAAATGAAAATATCCTCATCTATTTACGAACAACGCCGATTGATGGCAACAATAAAATTTCGGGACGAAATTTCTTTAACGGGTAGGTACTATAACAACCCTCATATTTCCATACTTGAATTTACTAATTTGCCCCTAGGGTTGTTATCCATGCTTAATATATGATTAAATTTGACGTTGATTAAATATATTTTTTTTTGTCGACACGTTTTGTTAACTAAAGTTTATACTAATTATATAAAAAAAACTTTAGTTAATATTAATATTAATGTGTATTATATATAAAACTATATGTAACATAATTATTAATTAAATGATAAGTTATTTTAATCAATATTTATATTTTTAGCTTATAAAAAAAATAAGATTTTTTTATATAAATTAAATAATGAGCCCATGAATTTTGACTAAATATTTTCAAAAACAAAAACTTATTAAAAACATTTTTAACATGCTTTTATTATTTTGTCAAAATTGGCACCTTTATTTTATTAATTTTTTTTCTTTTCACCAACCATTTTTACCTATAAATACATGGCTTCTCATTCATATTTTCTTGCCAAAAACAAAAACTTAAGATGTTCTCTCAAAACATTGAAGAAAATTTGAGGTACTTTCTATTTTTATTATTATTATTATTATTTTTTTTTAATATTGTTGATTATATTTATATTTATTGTATATTCTTTGTAAAATTTGAAATTAATTATGTTTATATGTTATAATTAGTATTATAAGTATTATGATGTATAAAAATAATTTTGATAATTTATGAAATATTATTTATAATTAAATACGAATTATGTAGTATTTAAACGTAAAAACAATGTAAAATTCGTAATAAATACTTTTAACCAAAAATAAAATATATATAATTTTTTTTTTGAGTTTATAAACTTATATAGACCTACAAAAATTATAAAAATAATTACTTGGGTCGAATTGGTAATTATTATATAATTAAACTCTATTATTATGTAATTCGAAGGTAAATTAAGAATAAATATAAAATAATAAAAAATATTTTTTAAATATTTTTTCTACAGGTTATTAGACTGATAGAAACTTATAAAAATTATAAAAATAATTGTTTGGGTTTATTTAGTAATTATGTAGAATTAAACTTATTTTGTAAATAAATTAAGGGTAGAAACAAAAATAAATACAAAAATATAATAAAATGTTTTCTTAAATTTTTCTACTAATCTATAACTAAGACTATAAAAAATAAGTATACAATTTTACATATTTAATTAATTATTTAGACATTTTTAGATAATGTTCGATTAATAAAACACTATTATTTTTGAAGTAATTTAGGTTTTTATTTAAAGGTAATTATATTTAATATATTTAAGACATACTAAGGTATAATAACTAAATATTAAATAATACTTAGGTTATATTATCACATATATAATTATTAAGTACATTAATAATTCGTTGTGTGTATACACCTAAAGTGAAGGTTAATCAAAGATAATGTACAATTCATGTGAACTCACCGCTATTTACGATAAAGTGGATGATGTCTAGGTTGCCATAATGGGAATAAGGTTTTGGATTAAACGAAAGGTTGTAGACTTATAGTCCAACTGAAAGTTCCTAACCCCCGGTTACATCTGGTCATCCTGACTTACTTAATAGCAACGAAGTTTGGACAAAGTTGTACAATGTCTTAATGTGGACGATTATAACCCAAACTTTCTAAAACTATAAAACTGCTTTAAATGGAAACTTTTAAAAGTAGAAACTCTTACTATAAATTGTCACTATTAATATAATCCTTATATTAATAAACATACAGTTTGTCTGCTAGAACATAACTGAATAAACGTTATATCTCTAGGTTGAGATCTCCGTTACTTACTTCCGTCATTTCTTTTCTTTGTGGATTATCTTCAGCTGCTATTTAAGGTGATTTTCATAGCCCCACTTTTACTGTTTACTTAACTATTTATAACTTTTGGGGTGAGACACATGCTTGCTTTATAACTGTTTTACACTTAGACACAAGTACTAAATTGTTAACTATGCTGTCATGCTTTGATTCATGCTAAATCCCTACCGTAATATCGTCAACTGCTACGTTTAAATGCAAACTTAATTATTGTGAGTACGCCTATTGAGAGTAACGTCTCTAACCATTTGACCGCTGGTCTTTGGTTACATAATAATGATTCCACGACACTGACAGTTCAAGGTGTCATAGGGTAAACTTGTTTAGTAGCGATATTACAAACTGCAGCAACACTTTTAGATTGATATCTCTATATCAATCAACTTTAAACTAAATCTTGTGATCTATCATTATTATCAAAATCATTGTTTATGATAAACCTATGAACTCACCAACCTTTTGGTTGACACTTTTAAGCATATTTTGTCTCAGGTACTTATATATTATGCTTCCGCTGTAGAACTTTGATGTACTTAGAAGTCAAGCCATGCACTGGGACCAGAGTTAACATCTGCGTCAATGTCGATTTTGACGGGGTGTTACAGCTTTTTGCTTTTATGAATTATATAATTGATAATGATAAAACTAGCAAAAAAAAAATGTTAATAATGATAAAAGGTATTAGATTCTTAATAATAATATTAAATTATAATAGTACTGATAGTTCTTAATAATAATAATATCTAATAATACAAATGATATAAAAGATATAACAAATAATAATTAAGATCTAACAAGTTACATGTATCAAAACTCTTATTAAAACAATAATATTTATAATACTGATGTTAATAATAAAATTTAAAAACAATACTAATATTAATCATAAATAAAATTTTAATTTTTACTACTGGTTATAATAATGATGTTATTAATAATATTTATAATACTATTAATAATATTAAATAATAATCATAAATCAAATGTACCAGATTTCATATAATATCATTAATGATACTGATATTAATATTAATATTTATATTGATAATGAAGATATTAATTTTAATACAACAACTATATTTTAAATTGTATTATATATATTATTAATTACATAATATAATATGATAGCCTTTGATATATATATATATATATATTATAATACACATATAATAATAATTAATCATAGAATTCATAGTTATATATATAGATTCTGTAACATCTCGCATTTTTCCGTTAAATTTATTTTAACACCGTCTTTTTTTTTTAATAATATCTTTCGTCATTTAATTTGGTATCTTTCGTTAACTAACGTTCGTAATATCCTCGTTATTTAATTATAACGTCACCCGTTTACTCGAGCGTTTTAAAATATCCGCACCCGCTTTGAAACTAGAGGGACCAAACTTGCCAAGGGACCAAACCTTTGACTAGGTCAAAGAGGTCAAACCTCCCTCATCCATTCATTTATCTTTTTCTTTTCCATTTTTCTTTAATACTTTCACAAATCCTCTCAAAACCCAATTCATAAATTCATCATCCAAATTCAATCAAGGAAGCTTACAACTAAACAAAATACATATTTGGAATCCTCTCTTCATCCTCTTCAATTTGATACCAACTTCATCTCATTTGGGTAACTTTCTAAAATCACTAATTTTATGTGTTCTTGAGATTTTTGAGTTATAAAGTTGTTAATTAGTGTCTATGGCTCATTGTGATGTCGTGTATGTAATTTGTATGCTCGATTCGTTGTTTTTGGTGTAGCTAGTTCAATATGAAAATTACTTGCTAAATCCTTGATTTCGGATGATCAAATGTTGTTAGATTGTTAAAGTGCATGTTTTAAAAGTGTTACTAGTATCATTAGCTTCGTTTTGATGTATAGGTTGATTAAGGAAACTCCAAAAACATGATTATTGATTTTGAGATGTTTGACTAGGGTTTGATAGTTCTTGACATGAATTTTTGGATGCTTGAATGCCATGAAATGTTAATTGTTAGTGTTTAGTAGTAATGTATGCTTCATTACCTTCAAAATGGCATATCACATGTGTGAATTGGATTCCCGAAACTTAAAATGCATTTGATGAACTTGAAACTTTGAAAATGGATTCTTAATGATCACTTGACGGAAAATCGGTTATTGAAATTGATGTTTTTGTTTGATGAAACGTGTTTAGTTGTTTTCCTTGTCAAATTACCTTTCTAATGATATAGGTTATGCGTTTTAAGTGTTTTCGGTGCATGAAATGTGTTATATTGTATTTTGGTTCGTGACTTGGACCATTTTTTCTGCAAACTGCATGATTCCCAGGTATTGCGCGCCGCGCATTTACCCGCGCGCCGCGCAGAATCAGAGATCCCAGATGTTTGCCTCCTTGGTTGAGTTCTGACCAGAAATTGCACTTGGGTGCGCGCCGCGCAACCCAGTGCGCGCCGCGCAAAAACCCCAGGCCACTCTCTTTTGTTTTTAAATGTCACAAAAATGTTTCCGCTTAACTAAAACTCCGTTTAACATGAAACTTGACTATTAGGCTCTTATATGACTTCTCGTCTTGGGAAAATTGTCGGATACCCGACCCGACCCCGTTGACTTTGACTTTGACCAAGTTTGACTTTTAGTCAAACTTAACCAAACGATTATACAATCGTTCTAACATACTTAACTACTTGTATCGTGCATGAAACTTGACAAATTGATTCACATGCTATATTAATCGAGTCGTAACGAGCCATAGGACTAATTGAACATCTTTGACCGTTTGTGTTTACCGTTATTGATACAACCTATATGTTTAGGTCAAGACTAGCTTTGTCTTTGCACGCGTCTACTTGTTGAAGTACTTTATTAACTCTTGCACTCAAGGTGAGATCATAGTCCCACTTTTTACTCATTTGAACTTACTTTTGGGATGAGAAAACATAAACGATTCTTTTGAACTAAGTGAACACAAGAACGGGAAAACAAACATTCTACATACGAGTTTAGAACAAAATCCTCAATTCAATTATCATTAGTTACATTTGCAGGGTGTAAGTGTAGGCGTGAACTTATGTTGTATGGCCATATGGGTTTGACAACCCTCATCTTTGACGGTTCGCTACCGTCTACGGATGAAATATATTTTCGGGAAACAGTGTTGTTCTAGCACTAATTAATGGGGTATTCAACGGACGGAATGTTAAGCTTTGATAATTGGGTGCTCGTGAATATTAACTTTAGAATGTATTACTATTATTTCAACTTTGCAAACCTTGTTGTTCGACTTACTTACTTTTACTCACTTACTTACTTAAACCTATGATTTCACCAACGTTTTTCGTTGACAGATTTCTATGTTTTTCTCAGGGCTTGCACGATATGTGAAACATGCTTCCGCTCACTATTTGATACTTGCATTGGATGTCGAGTATACATGCATTTCATGGAGCGTCTTTGACTTTACTTTAAACCGTGTCGCCTAGATTTCATTTGTACTTATAACCTTGTAACTTAACCTATGGTTGAACTATTCTTGTAAACTTTGAAAACAATCTTTATTTTGAAATGAAGGCGACATATTTTGGTCAAACGTTGTCATAAAGACTTATGACCAGGTAATGGGACTCACGTAGACGACGCCGTCACTTGACGATTTGTCGGGGTCGCTACAAGTGGTATCAGAGCCTTGGTTGTAGGGATTTAGAGTTCATTTGTGTCCACCCCGAGTCATAGGGTACATAGGTGAATCTAGACTACAACCGGCATATAGACTGAAGTAGGAATTACTTGACTATTTGTGCATTTATACTCGAACTCTTCTATCATATCTAACTCGTATTCGATCTTGATCTTACGTTGATAAATTTTGTTGACGCGCCACCTTGACTTTATAAAGTAATGTTAAATGCACATGTAAATCAGGGTAATATAATTTCCGGGATTATATTACGGTGATTCACATGGACGTTCCGACATTATGACGTAAAGAATTTAAGGCGAGTCAAGGAAAAATTTCCTCTCTATCCTTATTCCATACTCCGGTTAGTATTGTTGAAAATACTAACCAACGATATTCTTGTGTCATGAAGGAACAATGGCTCACCAAGGTCAACACAATACTCCTCTCGAAACCCTAGAACAAGCTCTTCAACGAATGATAACCACCGCCGTGGGTACGGCCGTGGCCGATCACTTTTCTAACAACAACAATCATGGAACCGGTAATTCAAACGAAGGTTGCTCCTACAAGAACTTCATGAAGTACAATCCTCCCACTTTCGATGGAACCGGGGGACCGGTTACTCTCACCCGATGGTTTGAACAAACAGAATCCGTTTTTAGCATAAGCGGTTGTCAGGACCAAGATAAGGTCAAGTTTTCCACCCTCACTCTTACCGGTATCGCTCTCTCATGGTGGAACACGTATGTACAATCAGTGGGTATCGATGAAGCCCTTACACTCTCTTGGACCGAATTAAGAGAAAGAATGATCACCGAATACTTCCCGCGCGATGAGACTCGAAGGCTCGAGCAAGGGCTAAGGAATTTAAAAACGGTCGGGAACGACCTCGAAGCTTATAATCAACGGTTTACCGAACTAGTCACAATGTGTCCAAATATCATGACTCCCGAATCCCTAAGAGTCGAACTTTACATGGATGGCCTCCCTAAGAGCATTCAACACAGGGCAATGACACCTCGACCCACTAACCTACAAGAGGCTTTAACAATGGCCCGCCATACTTTAGACACGGCGAATGAAATGGAAACGCCGGCACCAATGGTCGAGAACCAATCGAGCGGCAACAAAAGAAAATGGGAAGCCCCCCAATCGAGTAACTACAACAACAACTTTTCTAAGGAACCTCTCACCCCCGTCGGCAAGAAAAGTTATGCCGGGACACGACCTTTTTGCAACAAATGCCACAAGCATCATTTTGGTGAATGTGGCAAGCTAATTTGCCATCGGTGCCGAGCTAGTGGTCATATTGCCAAGTATTGTGGAAGTACCGCCCCCGTCACTCAAAAGGGGCCCGACGCACCAAAGCCGAGTATTTGCTACAAATGTGGCCAATTGGGTCATTTTAGGAATGAATGCCCAAAGAATAAAGCAAAAACCAACGCGCGCCGTTGAACTTACAACATCGACACCTAGGATGCCCGAGACGACGATGGACTAGTAACGGGTACGTTTCTTCACAACAAACCGTATGTTTCATACTTATTCGATTCAATTACCGCTAGACGTTTTACAACCAAGACTTTGACTTGTACTCATTACATTCCACCTTTTTCCCTTAGATACTACTTAGGCAATTTAAGCGACCAACGGAAAGATATTGTGTGTCTATAAATTCTATCGGAGGATATACGTTAAGAATATTGACTTGACACCTATAGAACTAGGGAGCTCAAAACCTATTCATTAAGGAGAAATTGTTGCCCTACATTTATGTATAGATTATTGTGAACTAAGAAATTTTCGGTTGGAAACCGATACCCTCTCCCTCGCATCCATGACCTCATGATTATTTGCACGAATCCCGTATGTTCCAAATCGACCTCCGTTCCGGTTATCATCAATTGGGGGTTAAGGGAGACGATGTCTCCTAAGCCATTTTCTGAACTCGCGACGTTAGTTGTAAATCTCTCTTAGTACCGTTTGATTTATTTAGGACTCCGTCCGTATTCATGAACCTCCTAAACCACGTATGCAACTTATCTAGACTAATCTGTTATCGTATTTATAGATGACATCTTAACCTATTCAAGTAAAGAAGGAAAACGAACAACATCACCATCTTAAGCTCGAACTTTTGAGAAAAGAGCAACTCTATACCAAATTCTCCGAGTGAGAATTTCTGTTGAACGAAGTCCAATTTTCTAGACCATGATGTTAATGGTCAAGGCATTACAATCAATCTCGAAATCAAGCCACATGTAATCAGGAAACTCTCCCAACTCAGACTTGTATTCGTAAAATCTTAGATCTCGTCTATTTTTACCGAGGATTCATTTCTGACTTTTCTCGTGTCACACGACTTTTAAACTCGTTAACTCACTAAGGAAAACTCTAAACCTCTCCGTGTTCGAACCTTGAGCGTGATCCTTCACACCAACATTTCTAGTTAAAATCGTATAGCAACAGATGGAACTCAAACATGGAAATATTTCTACTTGAACGCCGAAAGGCATACTCTCTCGACTCAAAAATCAACATAACTGAAATTCGTTATTTTGCACGAAGAATTCGAATACTAAATTGTGGATCCGATCAATTTTCTCGTCATCCCGTACCACACTACCTACCTCTGTTATTTCACCGTCACCGTCTGATATTACTGGGATTTAAGATAACACACAATCCAACGATACTTCACTCTTCTTTGACTTAACGCCCTTGTGTTTCTGATAATCGGTCAACTATTATTCAACCCCGAACTATACAACTACGTGTACTACCTCGTTTCTCTTTCAGACTTCAACTTTTGACAACTAGAGGCACGTTATGGCAACCTCGAGATGTAAACTCATCCTATTCTAAGTCCTCATTTCACTCCTATCTTTATCGCTCGCATTTCCGTTTAAGGAAACTCCTTGTAACATTTCTCCATGGGTAGAGAAACTCCTCACATTACATTAGTATTCGCCACGAGGGTGAATAGTCCTAACGAACATTTTTTTTTTTGTGAACCCTAACTGACTTGTTCAAACATATCTTAAGAGATTCTATTCCAACACGGTGTATCCTTGTCAATTATCCCGTATCGAAATACTCGTTTCACTTCTAGTTTTACAAGAAACCTTGGAGACCCGCTTAGACATGAGTACCGCGTACCACCCACAAACAGACGAACCGAACAAACGAACGATTTACGTCTTCGAAAGACATGTTTCAAACTTGCATGGTCGCTTTTAGTAGATCCCTCTTACAACAGTAGTTACCACTCGTGTGTTCACACGTACTTTCCGAAACCCTATATGACCGCTAATGTCATACCCCTGTTCATTTAACCAAAGCATCAACCACCGAAATCTGAACTCCATCAAGAAACAACAATTGAGATCGTTCAAGTCCGAGAAAGGCTCGAGATGACCCGTAGTCGCCAGAAGAGTTATACCAAACTTAGATAAAAACCTCACAAATCCCAGCGTGTCACCGCGTAATATTGAGAAACCGCACCTTGGAAAGGTGTAATCCATTTTGGAAAATCGAGAAAGGCTATATCCGCAATATCGAACCTTTTGAAACCTTGGGGCGTATTGGAACCGCTTCCTATCGTTTATAACTTCCGACTAAATTAAGTTTCCGTTTACCCTACATTTCGTGTAACAAACTTAGAAACGTGTCCTGCGGAACAGGAACGTGCAATCCTTCTAGATGCACCAACTATTGATGACAAACTCCTCCTCGTAGGGAAAACCGGCTGAACTTGTGGATCGTAAAACCAAGCCCTAATACAACGTAACACCCCGACTATCCGGATTCGTGGAATGTCCAAGAAAGTACCTTCAATCATTCGTAGAGTTACTACACTAGGTCTCGAGTAAGAGACATCGACTATTACTTCCAACTAAATTTCGGGACGAAATTTCTTTTGAGGTGTGGATAATGTAACATCCCGCATTTTTCCGTTAAATTTATTTTAACACCGTCTTTTTTTTTAATAATATCTTTCGTCATTTAATTTGGTATCTTTCGTTAACTAACGTTCATAATATCCTCGTTATTTAATTATAACGTCACCCGTTTACTCGAGCGTTTTAAAATATTCGTTTGGTTATTTCCCGCACCCGCTTTGAAACTAGAGGGACCAAACTTGCCAAGGGACCAAACCTTTGACTAGGTCAAAGAGGTCAAACCTCCCTCATCCATTCATTTATCTTTTTCTTTTCCATTTTTCTTTAATACTTTCACAAATCCTCTCAAAACCCAATTCATAAATTCATCATCCAAATTCAATCAAGGAAGCTTACAACTAAACAAAATACATATTTGGAATCCTCTCTTCATCCTCTTCAATTTGATACCAACTTCATCTCATTTGGGTAACTTTCTAAAATCACTAATTTTATGTGTTCTTGAGATTTTTGAGTTATAAAGTTGTTAATTAGTGTCTATGGCTCATTGTGATGTCGTGTATGTAATTTGTATGCTCGATTCGTTGTTTTTGGTGTAGCTAGTTCAATATGAAAATTACTTGCTAAATCCTTGATTTTGGATGATCAAATGTTGTTAGATTGTTAAAGTGCATGTTTTAAAAGTGTTACTAGTATCATTAGCTTCGTTTTGATGTATAGGTTGATTAAGGAAACTCCAAAAACATGATTATTGATTTTGAGATGTTTGACTAGGGTTTGATAGTTCTTGACATGAATTTTTGGATGCTTGAATGCCATGAAATGTTAATTGTTAGTGTTTAGTAGTAATGTATGCTTCATTACCTTCAAAACGGCATATCACATGTGTGAATTGGATTCCCGAAACTTAAAATGCATTTGATGAACTTGAAACTTTGAAAATGGATTCTTAATGATCACTTGACGGAAAATCGGTTATTGAAATTGATGTTTTTGTTTGATGAAACGTGTTTAGTTGTTTTCCTTGTCAAATTACCTTTCTAATGATATAGGTTATGCGTTTTAAGTGTTTTCGGTGCATGAAATGTGTTATATTGTATTTTGGTTCGTGACTTGGACCATTTTTTCTGCAAACTGCATGATTCCCAGGTATTGCGCGCCGCGCATTTACCCGCGCGCCGCGCAGAATCAGAGATCCCAGATGTTTGCCTCCTTGGTTGAGTTCTGACCAGAAATTGCACTTGGGTGCGCGCCGCGCAACCCAGTGCGCGCCGCGCAAAAACCCCAGGCCACTCTCTTTTGTTTTTAAATGTCACAAAAATGTTTCCGCTTAACTAAAACTCCGTTTAACATGAAACTTGACTATTAGGCTCTTATATGACTTCTCGTCTTGGGAAAATTGTCGGATACCCGACCCGACCCCGTTGACTTTGACTTTGACCAAGTTTGACTTTTAGTCAAACTTAACCAAACGATTATACAATCGTTCTAACATACTTAACTACTTGTATCGTGCATGAAACTTGACAAATTGATTCACATGCTATATTAATCGAGTCGTAACGAGCCATAGGACTAATTGAACATCTTTGACCGTTTGTGTTTACCGTTATTGATACAACCTATATGTTTAGGTCAAGACTAGCTTTGTCTTTGCACGCGTCTACTTGTTGAAGTACTTTATTAACTCTTGCACTCAAGGTGAGATCATAGTCCCACTTTTTACTCATTTGAACTTACTTTTGGGATGAGAAAACATAAACGATTCTTTTGAACTAAGTGAACACAAGAACGGGAAAACAAACATTCTACATACGAGTTTAGAACAAAATCCTCAATTCAATTATCATTAGTTACATTTGCAGGGTGTAAGTGTAGGCGTGAACTTATGTTGTATGGCCATATGGGTTTGACAACCCTCATCTTTGACGGTTCGCTACCGTCTACGGATGAAATATATTTTCGGGAAACAGTGTTGTTCTAGCACTAATTAATGGGGTATTCAACGGACGGAATGTTAAGCTTTGATAATTGGGTGCTCGTGAATATTAACTTTAGAATGTATTACTATTATTTCAACTTTGCAAACCTTGTGGTTCGACTTACTTACTTTTACTCACTTACTTACTTAAACCTATGATTTCACCAACGTTTTTCGTTGACAGATTTCTATGTTTTTCTCAGGGCTTGCACGATATGTGAAACATGCTTCCGCTCACTATTTGATACTTGCATTGGATGTCGAGTATACATGCATTTCATGGAGCGTCTTTGACTTTACTTTAAACCGTGTCGCCTAGATTTCATTTGTACTTATAACCTTGTAACTTAACCTATGGTTGAACTATTCTTGTAAACTTTGAAAACAATCTTTATTTTGAAATGAAGGCGACATATTTTGGTCAAACGTTGTCATAAAGACTTATGACCAGGTAATGGGACTCACGTAGACGACGCCGTCACTTGACGATTTGTCGGGGTCGCTACAGATTCATTTTAAATTTATACTCAATTACTTTGTATTCTTTTTTTACGTAATTAATTCAAATATTTAAATTATATTTTATAATTTTAATTTAATATGCATATACTTACATTTACATATACATATTTATTTACAAACAATTGTTCGTGAATCGTCGGGAATGGTCAAAGTCAAATGCATTCATGAAAATAGTTCAAACATTATGAGACTCAGTTTAATAGACTTTGCTTATCGTGTCGAAATCATATAAGATTAAGTTTAAATTTGGTCGGAAATTCCCGGGTCATCACATCTTGTAGAACTATTTTTCACCCTGTTGAAGAATATTTTTGAATCCGCCACTTTCAACTAGTGGTCATGATCTCTGGTGGGCTATGTCACCATCTCACGGTCAGAATATGTGGTAGGATCACCATGACACAATGTCAGCAGTCATGATGGGGTGTCAGCTCGAAATATCAATACGACAATATCCTCATAATTCCGAGTTGAGAATTTTTTTTTTTTTATAACAGCGGATGAAAGTTATATTTTTCATTAACCTCCATCAGGTTTCATAGCTACGATACATATAAATGGGAGCATATACGAAAGGTATAAAATCTAGAATAATCATACCATAAAGCCCGTACGAAAGGTCTTACGCATGCGAAGATTGAAACAATGACAATGCAGGTTCGTTTATCGGGCCTGGCATGCTGTGGGGAAATGGGTGATGGTGTTTCGCCAGGCTCCAGTGGGCTACCGGGGACCGCTGGATGGGTTGACAAAGTCAACACAGAGCTAACATGTCACTGCCGATACACATGTTTTGAAACATAAAGCCCGAACGAAACTAGGATAGGTAGGTCCATTTTAGCCACACATCCAACCTCGCAATGACACATACTTTTGTAAAACTCTTGAACTGATCGTTTTGACCCGTATGAATTATTTTTTCAATTTAATATATGTGTATTTCCCAACAACAAAAAAAAGGTAGTGGTTTCATGATAAATCAAATATCATCGCTACTTCATCTATTTCTACAAAGTACGATTGGTTATTATTTTTTTTTTTCCCGACAAAATGACAAACTTCATAACAGTAGGAAACTTTGATCAACCGTTTGAAAAAAAACCTACATACATATAGAACAAGGACCAAGCCAACCAAAACCTAGGACAACGACCCAACTTATAAATGATAAAAATATAATCAAAAGTAAAAATAATGATAAACCGGTTAGTGTAGTAAATTTAATATGTTAATCCATGATTAACAATACAAAATTATTGTGACAAGTCGTGAATATCATATGATGTAGAGGTAAGGTGACCCACATACAAAAACTATAGAAGTGGGCATATGCATGCATACAAAGACAAGATATGGACGCATGATACAAATGTACTTTCATAAAGTACAAAAATTTGTATATTTTATTTTAGGAGTTTATAGCTTTAAACCTTTTTTTTTCTTTCTATGATAACGAATATTTTTAAAATTATGAAACATTCATCAATAATTGAAGAAATCTTTAACCGATACAATCAATCCAGACAAAGAACGGTTCGTTAAAAATAAAGTTGCTAGAACCACAACCGATAGCTAGGCTTCAAGGCTTTTTTAAAAACTAAATTCAACCACAAATTTGAATTGATTAAATGTAGTAAATGAGTGGTTATCATTTCAGTTGATAAAAAGCGTGGTTTGGAGGTCATCAGGTCTTCGTGCAAGAGGGTAGAAAAGGCATCAATGTCGAAGATGGTTATAGATGAAGGTGAAGTGGTGAGGCGGGTTGATGCCGCTGATTGTTCTAAGGAGGATAGAGTCAAAGATTTCTTCCGAGATTTATTGATTGAGGGTTTGATACCTCCATCGCTACCTCCCCTCCGTCGTCTAGTTTTATTTTGGATGGTGCTTTAATCGCGAATGAAACAGTTGATTTTCTAAAGGCAAAGTGTGACGACCCGAAAATTTCTGACCAAATTTAAACTTAATCTTTAATGTTTCCGACACGATAAGCAAGTCTATAAAGTTGAATATCAAAATTTTTGAACTACTTTTATATATTCAATTACCCTTCGACTACTCCCGACGATTCACGAACAACCATTTATTAATGGACATGTATATATATATATATATATATATATATATATATATATATATATATATATATATATATATATATATATATATATATATAAATTGGAATATTAATTTTTAGAATTAAATATATAAATAACTTGCAACATGTATTTAAAACGTGTTTATGAATATTGAATGTATATATATAATTTCAAATGAATTAAGTAAACGATAGTAACATTTGATTATTGATTCGATTAATATTTAGTTAGGTTACTTAGAACGTTTAAGAAGTTAAAATAAACGTTGGCGCATAAATGAATTATATCAAATTAAGTTCTAGAGCGTAAACGTTAGGTGATATAATAATTTCTACTATTTAAACGATTTTAAATTATATATATTGAAATATAATTAGTTTTGAGAAACTAAACTTTATATTATATTTCAATTTTATATATATAAATTTATATTTCTAAATGAATATATATATTTTACAAAAAATGATAAATATTAACCTAGTTATAAAACGTTTAGATTTTTAAATAATATTATTAAATATATATTAATAAACAACGAGAAGTTGATTTAAAGAAGCAAATGACCAAAACACTCGAACGTTCAGGATACACTTCGGGTAACATAGTTATTGATAATTTAAGTCTATATTTTGACAAAGGTATGAGTCACGAAACGTAAAGTACAAGTTTTCTAAGCGTACGAAAGGACGTTCGAAAATCCGAAACCGAGACATAAACTGAGTATCAACGTACGAGTCAACGGACCTAAAATTACAAGTCAACTATGTACATGAATATAATATATATATATATATATATATATATATATATATATATATATATATATATATATATATATATATATATATATATATATATATATATATATATATAATTAATATAAATTATATATATATTATATATATAATAATATGTCAACAAACAAGAAAACAAAAAAATTGTGAGCTGGATTTTGGGGCCATGCGATAGCATGGGGGTCAAGAATCAGAATTCTTCTATAAATAGCCCAGTTTTCTGCTGAATCCTTTACAATTCATTCTATTTCTTTCTCTCAATATTTATATTTATTATTATTATTATTATTATTATTATTATTATTATTATTATTATTATTATTATTATTATTATTATTATTATTATTATTATTAATCTTATTATTATTATTATAAATCTTATTATTATTAGTAGTATTATTATACATAAAATACTACGACGAGGTCATGAGCAAGTTATTTTCAAAACAAGCTTTTCGAGCGGGATAGAGCTAAGGAAATTATGAGTTATAGCTAAGGAGGTGATGGGTATTATTCAGGGGTATTGTTCGTGAGGTCAAACTAGTGTTTATCATTTACGTTGCGTCTACGTACTTTCCTACAATATTGAATCACAATATTGATATGTGAGCATTCACATCTTATCTTTTATATATTAATAGTGTATCCATGTCTAGTGCTCGAGTATATATGTTTATGCATGCTTGTATGCTTTAATTTTGTCGTTGGATAGTTTATGATGAATCACGAATTTGATACATATGCTAATGATATAAAGTATATGATATGCATTTTTTTTTAAAGTTGACGAAAAATTATTAACTTTTCATTTAAAAATCGCATGATTTCGATGAACGGATTAAAAGATATGGTCAACTGAATTATGTTTGACGTTAATTAAAATTGTGTTTGAAACTGTAAATTAATATTTAAACAACTTGTGTATGAGATTGATAAATTTGATTTTTAGATATTACTAATCGAATAAATGAATTTCTATATAAGGCACGTCTCGTCTTGTTGAACAATTGTCAAAGTTGACTGTCTTATCATGTTTTAAAGCGTTATAAACACTATAATCCGATTTTACAAGTATTGGAAAACTATGTGAAATAATAAAATATTTCCGATTGCCATGATAATTCAAATATAATATAGCTCCTGAAATAAATAATATTTTGAGTTTGATAAACTATAAATTCGTTCAATTATCAAGACTTATACTATGATGATAAACATGTATAGATTTAAAGATCATATTGGGTCTGGTTGACTTTTGAGATGACTTTTGTTAACTTTTGTATGTCGGTCTCAAGCATTAGGATTGTGATACACTATGACCTGACCTAGCTTGTTAGACATGTATTGACCAACATATGTTCTCTAGGTTGAGATCTATGGTTATTTTAAATTCCGAGTTTTGGTTACATTTCGGTGAATGACCTTATGTCCTGCTAAGGTGAGTTTCATTTACTCTCTTTTTAAATGCTTTTGCAATCTATATTTTTGGGCTGAGAATATATTCACTTTATTTTAAACGCAATGGATACAAGTACATACTTAATTCTACACTGAGTTTGAACCGAAAATCCCTTAGCTTTGGTAACTAGTAACGGCCGGTTATAAGAACTGGTGGGCGTGAGTAGTTGTATATGGATCCATAGGGCTTGACATGTAATGACCCGCACTTTTTCGATCGTTCTATACTTATAAGATTAATATTTACATAAATTAAACCTTACCAACATGATAAGCAATCCAAATTGTTGAGATTTATGTTTTCGAAAAGAGTTTTACACAACGTTTGACCGTCTAGTTTGACCGATGATATCACGAACTATATAATATATGATAATTATACGTTTGTGTATATATATGTATATATACATATTTAACATGATCTAAGGATGTTTTAATACCTCATTTTGTATTAATAACAATAAGTTATAAGTATATTTTGAAACTACTAACTTAAGTTTTTAAAACGATAACCATACGTAACGTTATTTGACATAAATACTTATGACCTATAATGTTTATACATATATCGTATAAGTAATGTATTTAATCACTTTTAAGGACTTAAATACATAAAACAATATAAGTGTATTCACAAAAGATAGCTATATTTGAATTCTCATTCCATTTTTCACAAGATTTCTATACGTATATCTACGGTATATGTACCCGTATCATACCTAGCTTCTATATGTATTTACTATTGGTATATACACATCAAATCACCACCTAACCAGCCCTTGTTACTACCCTAGGTATAAGGTAATTAGAATTTGGAAGCTTGTTAACTAATTACATAAAATAACAAACTAAAAATCTTATCATGTTCTCCATGATACACGTTTTTTTAAGGCTATAAGGATCACCATTTCTAGTTCAATTTCTAACCTCATTTCTTAGTTAAACACACACTCTTTCATAACCCTTAGACACCTTAAGCAATTCAGTAAGTTACCATGAAGATCTAGCCATAAAAACTTCACTTAATCACCATAAGAAAACCCTTACAAAAACACTTCAAGAATCCTTCCAAGAACACAAGTTTACTTCCAACCTTTTGATCCAACTCCACCACTCTTTTGGTTCTAGGTTTTTACTCCTCTTTTACAGAAATCTTGTCCAAGTAACTTGAGGTAGTAACTTTGTTCATAACCTTATTCGATTCATATATATATAGCTATCTTATTTTATGGTATAAAATTTTAACAACAAGAACATAGTTTGAATGTTTTCAAACTTGTTTGCAAACTAAATAGATCCTTCTAACTTAACTTTTAAAATACTTCAAGACCTGTAATATATCATAAAAATATGCTAATTTAACAAGGTATAACTTGGTTTTTCAAAGAACACCTTAAAAAACTGTTTTTACGACGTCGGAGTGCAACCGGGGGCTGTTTTGGGTTGGATAATTAAAAACTATTTTAAACCTTGAATTGGAGGTTTATTTTCTGGAAAAATGATATTTACTATGAATATGATAACACATAAAAATTTCATGATTTAACTCAAAGTATAAGTATTTTTAGAAAAATAATCATTTAATGTTGTTTACATAAGGGAAAATGATTAACTTCATAAGTTTCACCAAAGTTTGACCTATGACCTGTGATTTCGAATACAAACTAAGGTATTTACAGTTCATAGTCTTAAAGAAGAACTCGATCCAAGGAAGTGGCAAGTTGAACCAACGAAAACGGAGTTGTAACGAAGAAACTATGACCAAAACAAGATCGGATATCCAAAACTAGTTTAGCCACGAAAATAATTGGAGAAAAATTAAATGAATCACATCTTTCTAAAATAACATGATATTTTATATATATGTACTCATAATTTAATTTTATATATTTCAGGACCACCCGTAAACAATACGAGAAGATTAATCATAAGATTCCATGATTGTACGCAACACGTCATTTGACAACACCGGTACTTTATGTACGCAACACGTCATTTGACAACACCGGTACCGTGGGTCAAGATTAATCCCGACCAATACAAATACGATGGGGTTTTATTTATTTCGATGGGGGTTTTATTTATTTATTAAACACCTAAATATGAACCATTAAAATTGAAGTACTAACATCGGACTGCTAACTACGGACTAAGAAGACATTAAAAGTATTATAAGTATATATATATGTGACGATTGTTTTAAATGAAAATATATTGATAAATTATATATGGATAGGTTCGTGATATCAACCGGAGACCAAGTCAAAATATATATATCTTCAAGGCAAAAGTGAGTATATAGTCCCACTTTTAAACTCTAAGTATTTCGGGATGAGAATACATGTATTTTATGTTTTACGTTATGGACACAAGTAACTGAAAAATATATTCTACGTTGAGTTGTACCACTGGCATACTTCCCTGTAGCTTGGTAACTATTATTTACAGCGGTATTGTAAACGCGAATCCTGTTGATAGATCTATCGGGCCTGACAACCCCAACCGGACTGGACGACCAGTATTCAACGGTTGCACAGTACTTCGTTTCGTGACTACACTTGGTACGGTGTAGTAAGATTTCATAATAAAGGGAATATGCGACGTGATTAAATGTTAAGTATGGTTACCAAGTGCTCAACCACTTAGAATATTTTTATTAAAATGTTTACATATGAAATCTTGTGGTCTATATATATATATTGCTGCCGGCATTAAACCTATATCTCACCAACTTTATGTTGACATTTTAAGCATGTTTATTCTCAGGTGATAACTAAAAGCTTCCGCTGCAACATGTTGAATTTAAGCAAGATCTTGAGTATGCATATTTGTGTCAAAAATAAAACTGCATATCCGAGGAATTGTAATGTAAAATATGCTAGAAATCGTATTGTTATCATCACATGTAAAGTTTGTAAGTCTAAGATTATCGCTAAACGATAATCATCTTTTTATTGTCTAAAGCTTGTATTAAAATAAGAGTTATGGTTTGTAATGTAAAATAAATGCAGTTGTTCTTTTAAAAATGTCGCATATAGAGGTCAATACCTCGCAATGAAATCATACGTTATCTAACTCGTTCTTATGGTTAAGGACGGGTTATGACATGTGGTATCAGAGCGGTGGTCTTAGCGAACCAGGTTTGCATTAGTGTGTCTAACTGATAAGTCGTTAGGATACATTAGTAAGTCTGGACTTTGACCGGGTCTGATTTAAAAACCATTGCTTATCATTGTTGGTTAAAATTTATATGTAAATATTATGTAGTACTAATGGGTTAGTTGTTGTGTGATAGATGTCGGGCTCAAAACTTGTTATCACATTCAGCGACTCCGAACCAGAATCTTCAGATGGTGTTCCAGTCATTAACCTATCCGATGACGAAAATGATATCTTTGGGGAAGACTCACAAATTCTGGATGAACCAACTATAGGGAACCCGTAAAGTGAACCCGAGGAGGAAAGTGAACCCGAGGAGGAAAGTGAACCCGAGGAAGAAATACAGGAAATTACAAAAGACAAGTTCGAACTAGGAAAGAAACGAAAGGCTAATGAATTAGAAAATTCAAATCCCGAGTTTAGTAAGGATGATGTGGCACCAACTCCACTAGACACTACCACCCCTATTCCCGCTATTCCTATTCATTCTATCCCGGCATCCAGTTCTTCAGCCC
Source organism: Rutidosis leptorrhynchoides (assembly GCF_046630445.1). NCBI lineage: Eukaryota > Viridiplantae > Streptophyta > Magnoliopsida > Asterales > Asteraceae > Rutidosis > Rutidosis leptorrhynchoides. The sequence goes on from NC_092335.1 coordinate 33,039,147, forward strand.
CACAGCCAAAATATAGGCAGACAGCCAGGATAAGCGTCAAGCGATTCTTTGAACCTAAACGTCCTAGAAAATAGACCAAACGATGCGCTGCCGTATTAAACCATGGGATCATATAATGTTTTGTATAATATTATTAGTGTGGTTTGCTTAATGTTCGATGTAAGATAAGCATATGTAAAATAGTGAAGTATGAAATGCAATAATTTTCCATGGTTAAGTATTATTTAGATGGTAGTAATTGGTTCTGTACTAAGCTATTAAGTATGAACATTAACGGGTAGGTACTACCCTAGATATAATTATAAAACGCTAATAAGAAGAAAAGGCTTTTATAATAATACCTGGTTCATATTATTAATAAGCTATAATGTACTGTAAATATACACTACATCTATAATATTCCATGTGAATAATTATTTTCTTTTCATTCTTATAGAAGAATATGGCGCGATTGAATCGAATGACGGAACAAGAAGTCGAGGAATTCATCAACCAGCGAGTAAACGACAGAATGTTATGGGTCGAGGCTGCAAGAGCTGCTGCAGTTAACCCAAATCGTCGTGTAGGATGCACCTACAAGACTTTTCAAGCTTGCAAGCCCTCATCATTCAGTGGAACGGAAGGACCGATCGGTTTAACCCGATGGATAGAAAAGATGGAGACTGTGTTTAAAATCAGTGGTTGTGTTGAAAAGGACATGACCAAGTATGCATCGTGCACTTTACAAGATAGTGCACTCACGTGGTGGAAAAATTATGTGAAGGCTGTAGGAGGAGATGTAGCTTATGATACTCCATGGGAAGAATTCAAAACAATGTTAATCAACGAGTATTGTCCAAGGAACGAGGTTAGGAAGTTGGAAGATGAATTACGAAGTCTGAAGGTTGTTGGTACTGAAATCACCAACTACAATCAGCGATTCATGGAATTAGTTTTGCTATGTCCTGAATTGGTTCCAACCGAAGAACGGAAGATTGAAATGTACAAAGATGGTTTGCCCAAAAAGGTCAAGGCAAATGTTACAGCATCGAAACCTAAGACAATTCATGAAGCTATAACCATGGCAAACGACCTAATGGATCAGGTCATCATGGATAAGAAAGTATCCAATACTGATGTGAAGGTATCAGGTAACAAAAGAAAGTGGAATGGAAATTATGATCGAGGTAACCAACAACAATCTTTTAAGAAACAAGAAATCACGCAAGGTGCGGGTAGTGGTTTAAGCTTTGGTTACAAAGGACAAAATCCTTTATGCAACCGATGCCACAAACATCACTCTGGTTACTGTAATGTGGTATGCAACAAATGTAATCGAAAGGGTCATCTTGCTGAAGATTGTAGGGCTCTCGTTACAAATACAAATGGTACCAAGACTCCTGCCACCAATGCAAATAGAACTGCTTTGGCTACCATTACTTGTTATGGGTGTGGAAAACAAGGTCACTATAAGAGCCAGTGCCCGAATCCTGAGAAGAATATCGGACCTGCACTTGGGAGAGCATTTATTATTAATGCTAGAGAGGCATGTGAAGACCCGGAGCTTGTTACGGGTACGTTTACCATTAATAACTTATCAGCATCTATTATATTTGATACTGGTGCCGATAGAAGTTACGTGTGTAGAAATTTTTACACTAAATTGAATTGTTCATCATTACCTCTAGATGCTAAGTACATGATTGAGTTAGCTAATGGTAAACTAATTCAAGCCGATAAAATTTGTCGTGATTGTAAAATAAATTTAGCCGGAGAAACGTTTAAAATTGACTTGATACCCGTAGAATTAGGAAGTTTTGATGTAATAGTCGGCATGGACTGGATGTCCAAAGTAGGAGCTGAAGTTGTGTGTACCAAGAAGGCAATTCGCATTCCTTGTAAGGATAAAATGCCGGTGATGATTTATGGAGAGAAGGGTAACTCAAAGTTAAAACTCATTAGCTGTTTGAAAGCCAAGAAGTGTTTAGAAAAGGGATGTTATGCTATTCTAGCACATGTTAATAAAGTCGAAAAGAAAGAAAAAGAGAAGTGCATCAACGACGTGCCTGTGGCAAGAGATTTTCCTGAAGTTTTTCCGGAAGAGTTGCCGGGATTACCTCCATTTAGATCTGTAGAATTTCAAATAGATTTAGTACCAGGAGCTGCACCAGTTGCCCGTACTCCATATAGACTTGCACCGTCCGAGTTAAAAGAACTTCAGAGTCAGTTAAAAGAATTACTGGATCGTGGATTCATACGACCAAGTACTTCACCGTGGGGAGCTCCGATTCTATTTGTTAAAAAGAAAGATGGATCTTTTAGGATGTGTATAGATTATTGTGAATTAAATAAGTTAACTATCAAAAATCGGTATCCACTACCGAGAATTGACGACTTATTTGATCAACTCCAAGGATCATGTGTTTATTCGAAAATCGACCTAAGATCGGGCTATCATCAATTACGCGTCAAAGAAGAAGATATACCGAAAATTGCTTTTCGGACACGTTACGGTCATTACGAATTTTTGGTCATGCCGTTTGGATTGACGAATGCGCCAGCTGTATTCATGGACCTCATGAATCGAGTTTGTAGTCCATATTTAGATAAGTTTGTTATTGTTTTCATTGATGATATTCTTATCTATTCCAAGAGTGAGCAAGAGCATGAGCAGCATTTAAGGTTAATATTAGAGTTGTTGAGAAAAGAACAGCTATATGCTAAATTTTCTAAATGTGCTTTCTGGTTGAAATAAGTGCAATTTCTTGGCCACGTTGTTAGTAGCAAAGGAATTCAGGTTGATCCAGCAAAAATTGAAGCCATTGAAAAATGGGAGACTCCTAAGACACCAACGCAGATACGCCAATTTTTGGGTTTAGCCGGTTATTATAGAAGGTTTATTCAAGATTTTTCCCGAATAGCTAAGCCGTTGACAGCGTTAACGCAAAAAGGGAAGAAATATGAATGGACTTCTGAGCAGGAGAGTGCATTTCAATTACTGAAAAAGAAGTTGACTACGGCGCCTATTTTATCGTTACCAGAAGGGAACGATGATTTTGAAATATATTGTGACGCTTCGCGACAAGGTTTTGGTTGCGTTCTTATGCAACGGAAGAAAGTTATTGCATACGCATCCCGACAATTGAAGATTCACGAGCGGAATTATACGACGCATGATCTAGAACTGGGAGCAGTCGTGTTTGCATTGAAGATATGTAGACACTACTTGTATGGGGTTAAATGCACTGTGTTTACTGATCATAAAAGCCTTCAACATATTTTTGATCAGAAACAGCTGAACATGAGGCAACGTAGGTGGGTCTAGTTAATAAACGACTATGATTGTGAGATTCGTTATCATCCCGGGAAAGCGAATGTGGTGGCTGACGCACTAAGCAGAAAGGAACGAGAACCAATTCGAGTACGAGCAATGAACATAAAAATTCGCATGAATCTCAACTCACAAATCAAAGAAGTTCAACGAGAAGCACTTACTAAAGAAAATATAGGAAATGAAATAATGAAGAAGTATGAGAAGCAACTCGTTATGCGGGAAGATGGAATTCGATATTTTGCAAATCGTATTTGGGTACCGAAGTTGGGTGGATTAAGGAAGTTGATATTGAACGAGGCACATAAGACAAGATATTCGATACATCCTGGAGTTGGAAAGATGTACCAAGATCTTAAGACACATTATTGGTGGCCTAATTTAAAGACAGACGTTGCAACATATGTTGGGGAGTGTTTAACTTGTTCCAAAGTCAAAGCAGAATACCAGAAGCCGTCAGGATTACTTCAACAACCAGAAATCCCAGAATGGAAATGGGACGGTATTACCATGGATTTCATCACGAATTTACCAAAGACTGCCTGGGGATACGACACCATTTGGGTAATTGTTGATCGTCTTACCAAATCTGCACATTTCTTGCCTATAAAGGAAACGGATAGAATGGAGAAATTATTACGATTATATATAAAGGAAATAGTTTCAAGGCATGGAATACCTATTTCCATTATATCTGATCGTGATAGTAGATTTACCTCAAAGTTCTGGCAATCACTACAGGAGGCACTAGGAACTCGTTTGGATATGAGTACCGCATATCATCCGCAAACCGACGGGCAGAGTGAAAGAACAATTCAGACTCTTGAAGACATGCTCAGGGCATGTGTGATCGATTTTGGAAACGGATGGGATAAGTATTTACCGTTAGCAGAATTCTCATATAATAATAGTTATCATGCGAGCATTAAAGCTGCACCATTCGAAGCACTATATGGAAGGAAGTGTAGATCTCCTATCTGTTGGAATGAAGTAGGAGATCAACAATTAACTGGTCCCGAGATCATACACGAAACGACTGAGAAGATAGTACAAATCAAGGAGAGATTGAAAACAGCCCGTAGCCGCCAAAAGAGATACGCCGATGTCTGAAGGAAACCATTAGAGTTTCAGATCGGGGACATGGTTATGTTAAAGGTGTCACCGTGGAAAGGTGTAATACGCTTCGGAAAAAGGGGTAAACTGAACCCAAGATATGTAGGCCCGTTCAAGATCATTGAACGCATTGGACCGGTAGCTTATCGACTCGAATTACCGCAACAACTCGCCGGAGTACATAATACCTTTCATGTCTCAAACCTTAAGAAGTGTCTTGCAAAGGAAGACCTCACCATTCCTCTTGAAGAAATCCAAGTTGACGAGAAATTACAATTCGTAGAAGAACCAGTCGAAATCATGGACCGTGAAGTTAAACAGCTCAAGCAGAGCAACATACCGATCGTTAAGGTTCGTTGGAATGCTCGAAGAGGTCCCGAGTTTACGTGGGAACGGAAGGACCAGATGAAACGAAAATATCCACACTTGTTTCCCGATGACGCAAAATAGGTACAATTTTAAAATTTCGGGACGAAATTTATTTAACGGGTAGGTACTGTAATGACCCGCACTTTTTCGATCGTTCTATACTTATAAGATTAATATTTACATAAATTAAACCTTACCAACATGATAAGCAATCCAAATTGTTGAGATTTATGTTTTCGAAAAGAGTTTTACACAACGTTTGACCGTCTAGTTTGACCGATGATATCACGAACTATATAATATATGATAATTATACGTTTGTGTATATATATGTATATATACATATTTAACATGATCTAAGGATGTTTTAATACCTCATTTTGTATTAATAACAATAAGTTATAAGTATATTTTGAAACTACTAACTTAAGTTTTTAAAACGATAACTATACGTAACGTTATTTGACATAAATACTTATGACCTATAATGTTTATACATATATCGTATAAGTAATGTATTTAATCACTTTTAAGGACTTAAATACATAAAACAATATAAGTGTATTCACAAAAGATAGCTATATTTAAATTCTCATTCCATTTTTCACAAGATTTCTATACGTATATCTACGGTATATGTACCCGTATCATACCTAGCTTCTATACGTATTTACTATTGGTATATACACATCAAATCACCACCTAACCAGCCCTTGTTACTACCCTAGGTATAAGGTAATTAGAATTTGGAAGCTTGTTGACTAATTACATAAAATAACAAACTAAAAATCTTATCATGTTCTCCATGATACACGTTTTTTTAAGGCTATAAGGATCACCATTTCTAGTTCAATTTCTAACCTCATTTCTTATTTAAACACACACTATTTCATAACCCTTAGACACCTTAAGCAATTCAGTAAGTTACCATGAAGATCTAGCCATAAAAACATCACTTAATCACCATAAGAAAACCCTTACAAAAACACTTCAAGAATCCTTCCAAGAACACAAGTTTACTTCCAACCTTTTGATCTAACTCCACCACTCTTTTGGTTCTAGGTTTTTACTCCTCTTTTACAAAAATCTTGTCCAAGTAACTTGAGGTAGTAACTTTGTTCATAACCTTATTCGATTCATATATATATAGCTATCTTATTTTATGGTATAAAATTTTAACAACAAGAACATAGTTTGAATGTTTTCAAACTTGTTTGCAAACTAAATAGATCCTTCTAACTTAACTTTTAAAATACTTCAAGACCTGTAATATATCATAAATATATGCTAATTTAACAAGGTATAACTTGGTTTTTCAAAGAACACCTTAAAAAACTGTTTTTACGACGTCGGAGTGCAACCGGGGGCTGTTTTGGGTTGGATAATTAAAAACTATTTTAAACCTTGAATTGGAGGTTTATTTTCTGGAAAAATGATATTTACTATGAATATGATAACACATAAAAATTTCATGATTTAACTCAAAGTATAAGTATTTTTAGAAAAATAATCATTTAATGTTGTTTACATAAGGGAAAATGATTAACTTCATAAGTTTCACCAAAGTTTGACCTATGACCTGTGATTTCGAATACAAACTAAGGTATTTACAGTTCATAGTCTTAAAGAAGAACTCGATCCAAGGAAGTGCAAGTTGAACCAACGAAAACGGAGTTGTAACGAAGAAACTATGACCAAAACAAGATCGGATATCCAAAACTAGTTTAGCCACGAAAATAATTGGAGAAAAATTAAATGAATCACATCTTTCTAAAATAACATGATATTTTATATATATGTACTCATAATTTAATTTTATATATTTCAGGACCACCCGTAAACAATACGAGAAGATTAATCATAAGATTCCATGATTGTACGCAACACGTCATTTGACAACACCGGTACTTTATGTACGCAACACGTCATTTGACAACACCGGTACCGTGGGTCAAGATTAATCCCGACCAATACAAATACGATGGGGTTTTATTTATTTCGATGGGGGTTTTATTTATTTATTAAACACCTAAATATGAACCATTAAAATTGAAGTACTAACATCGGACTGCTAACTACGGACTAAGAAGACATTAAAAGTATTATAAGTATATATATATGTGACGATTGTTTTAAATGAAAATATATTGATAAATTATATATGGATAGGTTCGTGATATCAACCGGAGACCAAGTCAAAATATATATATCTTCAAGGCAAAAGTGAGTATATAGTCCCACTTTTAAACTCTAAGTATTTCGGGATGAGAATACATGTATTTTATGTTTTATGTTATGGACACAAGTAACTGAAAAATATATTCTACATTGAGTTGTACCACTGGCATACTTCCCTGTAGCTTGGTAACTATTATTTACAGCGGTATTGTAAACGCGAATCCTGTTGATAGATCTATCGGGCCTGACAACCCCAACCGGACTGGACGACCAGTATTCAACGGTTGCACAGTACTTCGTTTCGTGACTACACTTGGTACGGTGTAGTAAGATTTCATAATAAAGGGAATATGCGACGTGATTAAATGTTAAGTATGGTTACCAAGTGCTCAACCACTTAGAATATTTTTATTAAAATGTTTACATATGAAATCTTGTGGTCTATATATATATATTGCTGCCGGCATTAAACCTATATCTCACCAACTTTATGTTGACGTTTTAAGCATGTTTATTCTCAGGTGATAACTAAAAGCTTCCGCTGCAACATGTTGAATTTAAGCAAGATCTTGAGTATGCATATTTGTGTCAAAAATAAAACTGCAAATCCGAGGAATTGTAATGTAAAATATGCTAGAAATCGTATTGTTATCATCACATGTAAAGTTTGTAAGTCTAAGATTATCGCTAAACGATAATCATCTTTTTATTGTCTAAAGCTTGTATTAAAATAAGAGTTATGGTTTGTAATGTAAAATAAATGCAGTTGTTCTTTTAAAAATGTCGCATATAGAGGTCAATACCTCGCAATGAAATCATACGTTATCTAACTCGTTCTTATGGTTAAGGACGGGTTATGACATGACATCCCCGTCTGTTCCAGGTATAGAAACCCTAGTCTGAACTATAAAACAGACGTATGCTATTTGAGTTTAGTAGATGTTGGTTTGCGTGTATTGTACATGTTGGTTGCATGTATGTTAAAACAGGGGTACTTATTATATAGACGTTAAAGTTTAGTTACTGGGTTGCTCAATCTTGTAGAATATTTTGATAAACGTTTCTGGATGAAACAACTGAAATCTTGTGATTCACCTTTATATACAGATTATGCGCAACATTAAAACTATGAACTCACCAACCTTTGTGTTGACACTTTTAAGCGTGTTTATTTTCAGGTTCCTAGAAGTCTTCCGCTGTTTGCTTATACGTTGTACAAGCTATGTGCATAGAGTCATACATGCTTTATTCGAGAAAACTTTGCATTCACAAAATCATCATCATGTATCTTATTTGACTGTATTGTCAACCGATGTATTGTTAAAAACTATTATATACGGTGATTGTCTATATGTAGAAATCATCAGATGTCGAAAACCTTGGATTTATATATTCATTTATGGTGTGCCTTTTTAAAAGAATGCAATGTTTACAAAACGTATCATATAGAGGTCAAAACCTCACTATGAAATCAATGAATGATGTATTCGTCCAAACGCATTTGGAAGGATCATCATAGTTGGCATCAGAGCTTGAGGTCATAGGGAACCAGAATTTGCATTAGTGTGTTTAACTGGTAATTGTTAAGATGTATTAATGAGTCTGGACTATGACCGTATCTGTTTTTACCGAGTTTTACTTATCATTTCTTGTTGGAAATTACATGCTTATCATTCTTAAGTCTAGACACGTTTCCTGCATTTATTGCATACATAGTGTACAGACGAATTCATATCTTAGCATATCTATTACTGTAAACTTTGCTTGACATCTTCCGAAGATTCCTCCGTGATTTATGGAATTTTGGTATTATATATATACATATGTAAATTATGTGTTGAAGAGTACCAATCTAAATTCTATAATCTATTTCATATCAAAAATCATCTCTCTAATTATACAAGATGGATCTCGTATCTAGTTCAAATTCCTTAAACTCCGACAGCTATTCCGATATGGATATTCACCTGAACTCCGAAGACAGTGTAACCGGAATGGATCAACCAATCAGCCATCACCTATTCTGGATGAATTGGGGATGGGTTCGTAGCCTACTTAGTCATTGGAGACAAGAAGAAGGTAATCCCTTCCATCCACCACATTCCCCTCTTGGCGAAGAACCTGAAGCACTTACCGGCGAACATGTTCGTAATACCATTTTCTCTCTCATTTTCAGAGTATCTCATCATGATTATATACTATCTCAAATTCTGGATCTTATTCATTGCTCGTCCGAACCGCCAATCATCCTGGTGTAGTAGAAGAAGTCAACGAGCTTCGCGCTCGGGTAGTAGTTTTGGAGAATATGGTGCAAAGATTACAAGCACCGGCAGCATCACCGGCATCAACAGTACCACCATCATCAACACCAACGGTATCATTACCACCACCAACAACAACATCCGCATCCCACACCTTAACATCACAATCTATACCTTGAACATCAACGTCATACGCACCATAGATACCAAAGAATACCAACAACAACAAACCATGAAGTATTGATTCATAACTTCATCGAAGAAATATTCTGCAGAGAATATGTAGTTTCTAAAAGTTTTAGAGATTACTTATTCTAGTTCTAATTGAAAACCAGATGAGATTAATATTATGCTAACTCATTAAATCCATGATTACATCTAAAGAAAATATATATGTAGGTATATTTTCATAAAGATTGTAATTAAAAATCCTTTTGTACAAACTATTAATGGTGAGAATATTTTAACGGGTAGGTAATACCCGAGAGATATATAAATTCACAATTAATATGTTACATTCTTCGATTCTGATTCTGCAATCATCAACTATACTCACTACTTTCACAACGATATACATTATTTCATAGAAATCAAAACAACCGTTCTCATTCAAACTCAATTTCATATTCTGATTTTGACAGATCAGAATCCAAGTCAAGACTCAACAAGAGACATCACTCTTAAATCTTTACATCTTTCAATGCTATACTTTGACTTCAAAACTGTAATAGAACATCACTTCTACCCAGAAAAATATTCGTATCATTCAAAATTCTAGAACATCATATGTATATTAACAATTACAATCTATGTTCAAACCCTTCAAAATTCCTAAAGACACTTCAAATAATGAACAATCGAGATGATGATCCAACCACATATTACCCACTGTCTTGCACCTGAAAAACTCTCGAAACCAAAGTCATAGTTTAACATGTATCCGTGCCAGATCCTTTGGCATTTATTAGCAAAAATAACTTTTCAATCCTTTTTAAGGTAGACAGTTTTGTCACAGCTCTAACAAATCAACTTCAATTGTTCATTTGAATAAGCCTTATTATAACGATTACCCCTTCATCATTGTTACTGGGGAACCCTTTATATCTCACTACATTAGCAGTAAACTTACCAACAATTTCATTGATCTTTAAGCCTCTCCGAAAAATCACTATACTTATTCATTGAAACTCTATCATGTACTCATCTGCATCTTGTAATGGTAGTTACCATACCAAAAAACTTGAATCATTATTCTCGAATCTCGCAGCAATTCTACGCCAACAGTTATATATATACATATAACGTCTACCTCCAAGACTTACATACTTCGAATGTGAAGTTTCTGAAATACACCCTGGATTGCGAACTAGTTCTCGAAATTTTGAAAAATGCTGATGAAGCAGCAAAAACTGTAAATGACCTTAATAGTCAAAAGTTTGATGATAAAGAATAGTGTGTTAGCAAAGCTCAGAAAAGTGGGAACTGGAAAACGGATTGAACAAACCATGAAGGAGGCTGTGGACAAATCACAAAGACTAAACCTGCCTTCAAAGAATCCAAATGATTCAGTATCTGCTGAAGTCATTAACGAATACCTTGCTCCTGACTCTAAACCTTTACGGACAAATCTTCTTTAACATCTTTCGATATTAGAAATTCTAAGATATCATCGTATTTTTCATTATAAATATTCTCGATATTTCTGGAGATATCTTCATAACTATTCTTATCTGAACATTTATCTCTTCACGCTATCTGTTTATACCATAAAGGAAACTGTTTTAGTTTCTAAATTCTGAAAAATTCGAATTTAAAATATGAATGTTTTTGAAGTAGTGTTGGGAACTGAAGCATGAGTTAGTATAATATAATGACACTTGATCAACGTGATTATATTACAGTAAGTCATACTGAGTTTCTAATGAAACGTGATAAAGGTTCACAGATCATACCCTCATCATGAACCATGTTACATGACTCTTTCATTTTATTTAACCTCTAAACATATCAAGAAAATATTTTTCTTGATGATTCGGTCTTTTCCGGATATTCTAGTAATTTGACAAATCAAATCGTGCTATTATCTTTCCTTTCTACTTTGTATATTATGATTATTCGAAACTCCATACCTACGAATTCTAGACCATTATTCGTCTGACTTGAAGTCGGGAAGAAGAAACAAAAGCATGGAACTCCGAAATATAAAGGAAAATATCGACAACAACACCTAAATTACAAACCGTGTATATCAATACGTATGGCAACGTAAAGACACGGAAGAATTAAAAACATTATAACCCCAAGGTAATAGTAGAAGAAAATAACTTCCTCTGGTGGCAGATGAAAAAGAAGAATGAAGGATACGATAGTCAGGAAAATATCAAGAATCAGAACAGGATTAAGCATTTTCACAATCTTTTGGAAGTATGAATTAAGAAAGAAAGTATAGAGGTGTAGAAAATAATGGAACGGAAGAGGTCAATTTATAGCGAAATATCAGACATAGCAATTGAGGCAGATTACCTCATATAATCAAAGAGGATCATAATTTCCTTGATTACCGGAGAATCAAATCTATTATAGATTTCAAGGATTATCTTTAAATTCCTTGAAATCCAGAAATCCACCATGACTACGTCAAAAGTTAAATCTCTATCTCAACCTTTTATGACAACTACACTCGTACGCTTCACATGATCGAATCGTTTTATCTATATTAATCAATAATGATAAAACTCTATTTATCCACTCATATTCATCATAAAAACATTTTTATTGTTAGCCATGACGACCTCACTCAAATTTTGTGACAAAATTTCTTTAACGGGTAGGTACTGTGACGACCCGAAAATTTCTGACCAAATTTAAACTTAATCTTTAATGTTTTCGACACGATAAGCAAGTCTATAAAGTTGAATCTCAAAATTTTTGAACTACTTTTATATATTCAATTACCCTTCGACTACTCTCGACGATTCACGAACAACCATTTATTAATGGACATGTGTATAAATATATATATATACAATAAATTGGAATATTAATTTTTAGAATTAAATATATAAATAACTTGCAACATGTATTTAAAACGTGTTTATGAATATTGAATGTATATATATAATTTCAAATGAATTAAGTAAACGATAGTAACATTTGATTATTGATTCGATTAATATTTAGTTAGGTTACTTAGAACGTTTAAGAAGTTAAAATAAACGTTGGCGCATAAATGAATTATATCAAATTAAGTTCTAGAGCGTAAACGTTAGGTGATATAATAATTTCTACTATTTAAACGATTTTAAATTATATATATTGAAATATAATTAGTTTTGAGAAACTATACATTATATTATATTTCAATTATATATATATAAATTTATATTTCTAAATGAATATATATATTTTACAAAAAATGATAAATATTAACCTAGTTATAAAACGTTTAGATTTTTAAATAATATTATTAAATATATATTAATAAACAACGAGAAGTTGATTTAAAGAAGCAAATGACCAAAACACTCGAACGTTCAGGATACACTTCGGGTAACATAGTTATTGATAATTTAAGTCTATATTTTGACAAAGGTATGAGTCACGAAACGTAAAGTACAAGTTTTCTAAGCGTACGAAAGGACGTTCGAAAATCCGGAACCGAGACATAAACCGAGTATCAATGTACGAGTCAACGGACCTAAAATTACAAGTCAACTATGTACATGAATATAATATAATATATAAATATATAATTTTGGTGAACGACTTTATATGCTGCTAAGGTGAGTTTCATTTGCTCCCTTTTTAATTGCTTTTGCAATCTATATTTTTGGGCTGAGAATACATGCACTTTATTTTAAACACAATGGATACAAGTACATACTAAATTCTACACTGAGTTTGAACCGAAAATTCCTTAGCTTTGGTAACTAGTAACTGCCGGTTATAAGAACTGGTGGGCGCGAGTAGTAGTATATGGATCCATAGGGCTTGATATCCCCGTCCGAGCTAGAGCACTAGCCTTTTAACGGACGTATGCTATTTGAGAAGCGTACACATTGGTTTGCGTGTATTATTAAGATGATTATACAAAGGGTACAAATTATATATACGTTAAGTTTAGTTACCAGGGTGCTCAATTTCGTAGAATATTTTGATAAACGTTTCTGGATGAAACAACTGAAATCTTGTGATCCACCTTTACATACAGATTATACTAAACAATAAAACTATGAACTCACCAAACTTTGTGTTGACACTTGTTAGCATGTTTATTCTCAGGTTCCTAGAAGTCTTCCGCTGTTTGCTTATATATTAGACAAGCTATGTGCCTGGAGTCTTACATGACATATTTTTCAAGGAAACATTGCATTCACCAAATCATCACCAAGTATCTTATTTTGCTGCATTGTCAACGGAAGTATCATTGTAAACTATTATATTACGGTGATTGTCTATATGTAGAAATCATCAGATGTCGAAAATCTTTGATTTAAATATTCATTTATGGTGTGCCTTTTCAAAAGAATGCAATGTTTACAAAACGTATCATATAGAGGTCAAATACCTCGCAATGAAATCGATGAATGACGTGTTCGTCCATATGGATTTGAAGCGATCGTCACAGTTGGTATCAGAGCGTTGGTCCTAGCGAACCAGGTCTTGCATGAGTGTGTCTAACTGATAGTTGTTAGGATGCATTAGTAAGTCTGGACTTCGACCGTGTGTGCATGTCAAAAGTTTTGCTTATCATTTCTTGTCGAAAATTACATGCTTATCATTCCTAGTCTAGACACGTTTTACTGCATTGATTGCATGAATAGTGTATAGACAAAATTCATATCTTAGCGTATCTGTTATTGTAAACTTTTCCTGACATCTTCCGAAAATTTCTCCGTGATTTATAGAATTTGGTATTATATATACATATGTAAATTATGTATTGAAGAATACCAAACTAAATTCTATAATCTAATTCATATCAAAAATCATCTCCCTAATTATACAAGATGGATCCCGTATCTAGTTCAAATTCCTTAAACTCTGACAGCTATTCCGATATGGATATTCACCTGAATTCCGAAGACAGTGTAACCGGAATGGATCAACCAATTAGCCATCATCTATTCTGGATGAATTGGGGATGGGTTCGTAATCTACTTAATCATTGGAGACAAGAAGAAGGCGATCCCTTCCATCCACCACATTCACCTCTTGGTGAAGAACCTGAAGCACTTACCGGCGAACCCGTTCGTAACACCATTTTCACCCTCATTTCCAGAACAGCTTCCAACGACTACGTAATATCCAATATTCTAAATCTCATTCATCCGCTTGTCCGAACCACGAATCATCCCAGTATAATAGAAGAAGTCAACGAGCTTCGCTCTCGGGTAGTGGCTTTGGAGAATATGGTGCAAGGATTTCAAACACCAGCAGCATAACCAGTACCACCATCATCAACACCAACAGTATTATTACCACCACCAATAACAACATCCCCATCACACACCTCAACATCACAATCTGTACCTCGGATATCAACATCATACTCACTATAGATACCAAGGGGTACCAATAACAATAAATGATGAAGTATTGATTCATAACTTCATCGGAGAAATATTCTACGACGATTAGGTAATCTCTAAAATCTTAGAGATTATTTATCCCAGTTCTAACCGTAAATCTAATGAATAGAAATGATAGAAGGAAGAGTAGAAACCCTGACAAGAATGGTACGTAAGGTACAAGATAGACTTGTTTTACCAACAGCATCAACAGTACCCTTAGCCTCACCAGCACAGTCAGTGCTATCAACATCGTCAGAATCAGCAGCACCTCTAACATCACAAGCTCCGTCAGTTCAAGAAAGCACCGTGGACATCATTACGAGTCAACAACGAGTATATTGTTTCAATGAGTTATGAAGTAATAACTCAATTCATCTAAAGAATTTATATGTATATCTTATATATATATGAATTTTAAAACCATCATGAATCTTTTCGTACTAAGCTATTACGTGTGAATTTTAAGGGGTAGATACTACTCGGTTAATTCATATTACTAATATGCTATGTTGTACATCCTTCGTTAACAACTTAACCATTGTTAACTACAAATATCTGTTTCAACTCAATGAATTCCATTTCATAATGAACTTAGTGTATTAATCAATTACATGTTTGATTTTACACTTTTATCTTCGATGTACTCGAAACTTTCTAGAAAACATCATTTATATCTTATGAAGTTCATAAGAATTCCACGAGCATCAACATCCTTCATCGAGGAATAAGAATAAATAATGAAGTATTGATTTCATTAGTGAAATACTCCGCGAAGATTATGTAATTCTTAATGTTTTAGAGATTATTCATTCTATTTAAAAATCAAATGAGCTTAATATGATATTAACTCATCAAATCTGTATTACATCTGAAGAAAATATACATACATATATTTTCATAAAGACGGTAATAAAAAAATTCTTTTGTACAAAGTATTAATTGTGAAATCTTTAACGAGTAGGTAATACTCGAGAAATATATAAGTTCACAATTAATATGTTATACTGTACATTCTTCAACTTTGATTCAAAAATTATTAACTATGCTCATAGCGATATACAATCGTTTCCATACAAATTCAATTACATATTCTGATTTTGAAAAATCAGAATCCAAGCCAAGATTAAACAGAAAACATGACTCTTAGATTCTTACATCTTTCAATTGCTATACTTTGACTTCAAAACTGTGCTAGAACATCACTTCTATTCATAAATCCAGAAAAAAAAAAGAAAAAAAAATTTGTATCGTTCAAAATTCTAGAACATCATATGTATCTTGACAATTATAATCTTCATGCAAACCCTTCAAACTTTTGAAAACACCTCGGATTGATAACCAACGATTCGGTTATGATAACTTTGAATGCTGATAAAGCAGCAAAAACTGTAAACGACCTTAACATCCAAAAGTTTGATGATAAAGAATAGTGTGTTGGCAAAGCTCAGAAAAAGAGAAGGTTTGGAACTGGAAAACGGATTGAGCAAAGTATGAAGGAGGCTGTGGATAAATCACAAAGACTAAACCTGCCTTCAAAGAATCCAAATGATTCAGTATCTGCTGAAGCCATTAACGATTACCTTGCTTCCGAATCTAAACCCTTGCGGACAATATTCTTCATCATCCTCTGATATTAGAAATTCTAAGATATCATCGTATCTTTCATTATAAATATCCTCCATATTTCTGGAGATAATTCCATAATCATTCTTATCGGAAATCAATTTTCTCCTTACGATATCTGTGTTACACCATAAAAGAAACTATTTTAGTTTCTAAATTCTGAAACTTTCAAGTTTAAAATATAAATGTTTTGAAGTAATGTTAGGAATTGAAGCATGAGTTAGTATAATATAATGACACTTGATCAACATGATTATATTACAGTAAGTCATGCTGAGTTTCTAATGGAACGTGATAAAGGTTCACAGATCATACCCTCATCATGAACCATGTTACATAACTCTTTCATTCTATATAATCTCTAAAAATATCAAGAAAATATTTTCTTAATGATTCGGTCTTTTTTGAGGTATTCTGGTAATTTGACAAGTCAGATTGTGCTATTACCATTTCTTTCTTAGAACATTAGATATGTTCATCTGAAACTTCATACCTACGAATTCTGGACCATTATCCGCTTGACTTAAGGTCGGGAAGAGAAAACGAAAGCATGAAGCTCCGAAATATAATGGAGAATATAAAGCCCGATAACAACCCTGAAATTACAAACCGTGTATATCAATGCGTATAGCAATATAAAGACACGGGAGAATGAAAAACACTATAACCCCAAGGTAATAGTAGAAGAAAATAACTTCCTCTGGTGGCAGATGAAAAAGAAGAATGAAGGATACGATAGCCAGGAAAATATCAAGAATCAGAACTGAATTAAGCATTTTCACAATTTATTGGGATGTATGAAATAAGAAAGAAGATTATAGGAGTGTTGAAAATAAATGAAACGGAAGAGGTCAATTTATAGCGAAATATCAGACATAGCAATCGAGGCAGATACGCATTTAATCAAAGAAAATCCTAATTTCCGTAAATTTCAAAGAATCAAATTTTATTTAGATTATGAAGATTTTCTATTCCTTAAATTCCGGAAATCAATCGTAACTACGTCAAAAGTTAAGACGAATCTCTATTCTTTCATTTCACTCTATTACGATAACTTCTCTCATACACTTCGAGTAATTGGATTGTTTTATCCATATTATTCAACGGTGATAAAAATTCTATTTATCAACACATATTCGTCATGAAAACATTTTTATTGTTAGCCATGACGACCTCACTCAAATTTCGGGACGAAATTTCTTTAACGGGGAGGTACTGTGATGACCCGAAAATTTCTGACCAAATTTAAACTTAATCTTTAACGTTTCCGACACGATAAGCAAAGTCTATGAAGTTGAATCTCAAAATTTTGAACTATTCAATTACCCTTTAATTGTTTTCAATGATTCGCAAACCATTATATGTAAATAGATACATATATATACTATAACTTGAAAACGTAACAACATTTTAATTGTTTAATACCGTACATTAAACTTATTGGTTTAAATATTTATTTGAATATATATGATAAGTTGGAATATTAATTGTATGAATAAATTGCGACTTATATTTAAAACGTGTTTATGAATGTTGAAAATATATATTAACTTGGTCATAAAACGATTTGTTATTATATATCAACAAATAGCGAGACAATGATTTATAGAAGTAAATGACCAAAACACTCAAAAGTTTAAGATACACTTTAAATGATATAGTTTATTGATAATTTAAGACTATATTTTGACAAAGGTACGAGTCACAAAACGTAAATTGCGAGTTTTCTAAGCGTACGAAAATGCGTTCAAGAAACCGGAACCGGGACATAAGTCGAGTGACAACGTACGAGTCATCGGAACGAAAATTACAAGTCAACTATGCATGTGAATTTAATATAATATATAATTAATTATATAAATTAAATATATTATATATATTATATAAAATTATGTCGACAAACAAAAAGTTAAAAGTTTGTGAGCTGGATCAGAGGGCCATGCGATCGCATGGCCTTGAAGCACAAATCCCATGCAATCGCATGGGGTACTTTTTCAGAAAAGGTTCTATAAATTGCTCAGTTTTCACACTTCTTTCTCTAAATTATATATTACTCCGTATTTATTTTATTTATTATTATTATTATTATTATTATTATTATTATTATTATTATTATTATTATTATTATTATTATTATTAAGATTAATATTATTATTAATCTTATTATTATTAATATTATTAATTAGTATTATACATAAAATACTACGACGAGGTTATGAGCGTGTCACTTTCAAAAATGGGTTTTTGAGCGGGATAAAGTTAAGGAAATTATGGGTTATAGCTATGGAGGTTATGGGTAATGTTCATGGGTATTATTTACAATTCAAACCTACTGTTATCATCTATGTTGCGTCTACGTACTTTTCTGCAATATTGAATCACAATATTGATACGTAAGCATTTATATTTTATCTTTTATACATTAATTGTGTATCCATGTCTAGTGCTCGAGTATATATATTTATACATGTTTGTATGCTAAATTTCATCGTTAAACAGTTTATAATGAATCACGAATTAAATACATATATTACTGGTAAAAGGTATATGATATACATGTTTTCGGAAAGCTGGCGAAAAATCAATAACTTTTCATTTAGACACCGAATAGTTTCGATGAACGAATTAAAAGATATGATCAACTGAATTATGATTGACGTTAATTGAAATTGCTTTTGAATCTGCAATTAAGATTTAAAAAACTTGTTTACGAGATTGATAAAGTGAACTTTTAAATATTACCAACCGAGTAAATGACTCCTTATATAAGGTATGTCTCGTTTTGTTGAACTATTGTCAAAATTGGCTTTTTAAAACGACTTTGGATAACTTTTGTATGTTAATCTCGAGCATTAGGATTATGATACACTATGACCTGACCTAGCTTGATAGACATTTATTGACCAACATATGTTCTCTAGGTTGAGATCTACGGTTATTTGGTAATCCGAGTTTCAGTCACATTTTGGTGAACGACTTTATATGCTGCTAAGGTGAGTTTCATTTGCTCCCTTTTTAATTGCTTTTGCAATCTATATTTTTGGGCTGAGAATACATACACTTTATTTTAAACACAATGGATACAAGTACATACTAAATTCTACACTGAGTTTGAACCGAAAATCCCTTAGCTTTGGTAACTAGTAACTGCCGGTTATAAGAACTGGTGGGCGCGAGTAGTAGTATATGGATCCATAGGGCTTGATATCCCCGTCCGAGCTAGAGCACTAGCCTTTTAACGGACGTATGCTATTTGAGAAGCGTACACGTTGGTTTGCGTGTATTATTAAGATGATTATACAAAGGGTACAAATTATATATACGTTAAGTTTAGTTACCAGGGTGCTCAATTTCGTAGAATATTTTGATAAACGTTTCTGGATGAAACAACTGAAATCTTGTGATCCACCTTTACATACAGATTATACTAAACAATAAAACTATGAACTCACCAACCTTTGTGTTGACACTTGTTAGCATGTTTATTCTCAGGTTCCTAGAAGTCTTCCGCTGTTTGCTTATATATTAGACAAGCTATGTGCCTGGAGTCTTACATGACATATTTTTCAAGGAAACATTGCATTCACCAAATCATCACCAAGTATCTTATTTTGACTGCATTGTCAACGGAAGTATCATTGTAAACTATTATATTACGGTGATTGTCTATATGTAGAAATCATCAGATGTCGAAAATCTTTGATTTAAATATTCATTTATGGTGTGCCTTTTCAAAAGAATGCAATGTTTACAAAACGTATCATATAGAGGTCAAATACCTCGCAATGAAATCGATGAATGACGTGTTCGTCCATATGGATTTGAAGCGATCGTCACATCTATGGTTATTTTGCATTCCGAGTTTCGGTTACATTTCGATGAATGACCTTATGTGCTGCTAAGGTGAGTTTCATTTGCTCTCTTTTTAAATGCTTTTGCAATCTATATTTTTAGGCTGAGAATACATGCACTTTATTTTAAACGCAATGGATACAAGTACATACTTAATTCTACACTGAGTTTGAACCGAAAATCCCTTAGCTTTGGTAACTAGTAACTGCCGGTTATAAGAACTGGTGGGCGCGAGTAGTTGTATATGGATCCATAGGGCTTGACATCCCCGTCTGTTCCAGGTATAGAAACCCTAGCCTGAACTATAAAACAGACGTATTGTGATGGCCCCGTCAAAACACTTAACGGCTCCGTCACTTGGTCCCACAGCTTAATCGAACTTAAATGAATTTAATAAATGACATTGCATTCTTTTATATCAAAAGTTTCCCAAAAAGGAAAGCATATCAAAATATGTAGTTTAAAAGTAACCCAACATATTAATAATCCAAAGTTGACACAAAAACATTGTCAACAACCCACAAGTATTAATTATTCAAAAACCGAATGCAAGCCAAAGTTTCATAAATTGTTTCATAAAAATCTGCCCAAATGCATGCAGACTCTTCTAAACACAGCGGAAGCATCACATAAACTCAAGTACCTGTGAAAACATGCGAGTAAACTGTCAACACAAAGGTTGAGTGAATTATAGGTTTAAATAATTGAATAAACTTTAGACCACAAGTTTTAAAAATGTTAGAAAACATTAAACATTATTCCATTATCAATGAGCCACCTGGTAACCACTTAACCCTTTATTTACCCTTGCCAAACACAATAAAAATATACACTGGACAGTGTATCTACAACAAAATACGAAGTACTAAACATTACGATTATAAATTGCTAGCGCGACTAGCTCGAAATGGGGTTGTCAAACCCGATAGATCTATCCGTAGGATTCACGTTCACCGGTAGAAACCAATGATTACAGTTACCAGACTAGGGAATATTTTTGTCCAACTCACAATGAATAATTTAAATTTAATTGTCACTTGTGTCTAAACGTGAAATAAAATGCATGTAATCACATCCTAAAAATATACTTTGAAAAGTATGTAAAAACGGGACTATAACTCACCTTAATAGTAATGAAGTAACCAACACAATTAAGCGAACAGCAAATGTAGTACAGTGATCAGGAATGATCACAACGCCGACCTATAAATAAAGCAGGTCGATATAAATAACTAACTTAGGTCAAGTCTTAGTATGATAGCTATTGTACATGTTGCAAGTAGTCATAGAACAATACTCAATATGCATCGGTGTGATCGAAACAGCTTACGGACACACACTTTCTATTTTTAGAAAGTTTCTATTTTTAGCAGGTTTCCATTTTTGGAAAGTTTCTATTTTTGGAAAGTTTCTATTTTTGAAAAGTATCTATTTTTGGAAGGTTTCTATTTTTGGAAAGTTTCTATTTTTGGAAAGTTTCCAAATTTAGAAAGTTGATATTTTAGGAAAGTTTATAAGTTAGGAAAGTTTCCTTAATTAGAAAGTCAACAAAAGTCAACTGAAAGTCAAAGTCAATCGAAAGTCAACTCAAAAGTCAACCTTGGTCAAACATGGTCAACGTAAATTTTAAAAGTATAAATTACAATAATAATGTAAGTTATAATGTTTGTTAAAGTTAAATATGTCTAATTATGTCATAACATAAGTTTTATTAAATTAAAATGAATTATTAAAGTTAATATAAATTTAAATGATATAATTTATATAACATAAGTATTTAATTAATTAATTAAATATTAGTCATAATGTAAATATTATTAATTAATAATAAATTTTAAATCATATCATAAGTATTATTAATTAATAATGAATTATTAATCATATCATAAGTTTCTTATTATAACTATTAAATCATAAGTATTTAATAATTAAATTATAATTAAATAATAATTAAGCCTTATAATAATTAAATAATTAATTAATCCATATTATAAGTCTTATTATAATAATCTCATAATATAAGTTTAATACTTATCATAAGTATTTTCCCATTAATAATGAAGTATTATTAATCATATGTTTAATTAAAATGTTAATTAAATCATAAATATTAATTAAATAATATAATAAATATATATCATAAGTTGTAAATAATATTAATTACTTTTTTTTATCATAAGTAATTAAATGATAATGAAATCCATTATTTATAACATAAGTTTCATAATTAATCACAAGTTTTAAATCAAAAGTTCATCGGGTCGTATCCTGAGCCCCGGGTGTCGGTTTTCGGCGAGCCTTACATATATCTCTGCCTAAGAAAACCACCTGACACTTTGGTACACTCAAGAACACACCATGAACAGCCCACAAGTCATGATGTACAGCCAATTCACTACTTGGAACTTCAATTCAATCAAAAACGTGTTTTAGACGTAACGGGTGATTCGCGGCTCGGATTGAGATGACCCGAACATGAAAGTTCGTCCCACCATCAGTCCTAACACACTAACACACCCTAAAGTCACCAAATATGGTCACAAAGTTGGACCAAACCTGGTTCATACCAATATCACAATTCAATCTTAACAAAATACCATTTTGATCATAATTAGGGTTCCGGGAATCGAAACGACATGAATCCGGAGTCTAAAATTAATGTCTTGATGAGAGAAACTCATTTATATACTTTATTTTATGATCAACATCAGTTACAATATCAGAAACACACGAAAAAGCTGTTGTCCCAATTTTATCAAACCGAAAAATATGTGATTATGAGTATTTCTATGCATACAAACATCATTACAATAATCCACAAACGTCATACTACTAAATAATCATCAAAATACAGAAAATAAATGAAAAATTGAAAGTTCTAGGGTTAGGGTTTATACCCTAATCAAGAAACAATGGATGTTAACGCGTAGAGGATGACGAGTAGAACACGATTATGCAAACCAAATGATGATCCAAGCAAGATTGAATGATGATGATGATGTTGTGGTGTGTGGTTGGCGACGGCAAGGAGAGCAAGGGGAGGGAGAAGTTGGGAGAAAATTATAAAATTTAGGTTTAGGGAATTTTTGTAATTGTGAAAGTAAAAAAAATAGAATGGAAAAAAAAGTACTCCCCCCCTCTAAGGGGTTTCGGCCGATGGGGGTGTGTGGGGTGGGCCCCACTAGCCCAATTTGCTAAAAGTTAATTTCCTTATGGCCCGAAAGCCCGAACAAATCCCGAAACGCGAAAACGTACTTACGCGATTAAAAATTCAGAAAGATAACAAACGCGCGACGAAAAATAAATATAAATACCCTATATAATTATATGATCATAAAATATCATAATTAAAATAATTAGGATTTAAATATCCCAAAAACGCGACCGTTGGTTTGAAAACCGAAAAGATTCGCCGGATAGAAATCCGCGATTCGTATAAACGTACGATTTAAAATATGAATACATATATTCACATAACACATAATAATTAATATATTATTACTAAAATAATAATATAGGTCATGAAATGATGTAACACAATTAACAGTTAACGGTCATTAAATAATTAACGGAAAAGATAACGGAAAAAGTAGGGTCGTGACAGTACCTTCCCGTTACGGAAATTTCGTCCCGAAATTTAAGCAGGTGCAGGGGCTGACTCAGCATCTGGGAACAAATGCGGATACTTCTGCTTCATCTGATCTTCACGCTCCCAAGTGAACTCGGGACCGCGTCTGGCATTCCATCTAACCCGGACAATAGGAATTCGGCTCTGCTTAAGAGTCTTAACTTCTCGATCCATAATTTCAATAGGTTCCTCAATAAAGTGTAGTTGCTTATCAACATGAAGTTCTTCCAAAGGAATAGTCTTGTTGGCTTCGGCCAAATACTTCTTTAAGTTCGATACATGAAAAACATCGTGAACAGCACTGAGTTCTTGTGGCAACTTCAAACGATAAGCCGCCGGTCCAACTCTCTCAACAATCTCAAACGGTCCAACAAAACGAGGACTTAGCTTTCCCCTTTTACCAAAACGGATCACACCCTTCCAAGGTGAAACATTTAACATAACACGATCACCAACTTGAAATTCCACATCTTTCCTTCCCCTATCGGCATAACTCTTTTGCCGACTTCTAGCGGTTCTCAACCTTTCCTTAATCTGTACAATCTTCTCGGTAGTCTCGTGAATAATTTCTGGACCTGTGAGTTGAGCATCCCCAACCTCATTCTAACAGACAGGGGACCTACACTTTCTACCATACAGAGCTTCAAACGGTGCGGCTTGAATACTTGCGTGATAACTGTTGTTATAGGAAAACTCAGCTAGCTGCAAATATTTATCCCACCTATTACCAAAATCAATAACACACACTCGTAACATATCCTCCAACGTCTGAATGGTCCTTTCACTCTGACCATCCGTTTGAGGATGATAAGCGGTGCTCATATCTAATCTAGTTCCCAAGGCTTCCTGCAAAGATCGCCAAAACCTCGATACAAATCGAATGTCTCGGTCCGAAATAATGGATACAGGAACACCATGCCTAGAAACAATCTCCTTCAAGTACAAACGAGTAAGCTTCTCCATTGAATCTATTTCTCTGATCGGCAAAAAGTGAGCCAACTTAGAGAGTCGATCTAAAATCACCCAAATAGTGTCATAGCCACCTGCAACTCTCGGTAACTTAGTAATAAAATCCATCGTAATTCCTTCCCACTTCCACTCGAGAATCTCGGGTTGTACCAACAGTCCAGATGGTTTTTGATGTTCAGCTTTAACCTTAGCACAGGTCAAGCACTTAGCCACATACGTAGCCACATCACCTTTCAAATTTGGCCACCAATACAGCTCCTTAAGATCATGATACATCTTTCCTGAACCAGGATGAATAGAGTACCTAGACTTATGAGCCTCATCCAAAACAAGGTGTCGCAGTTCACCAAACTTCGGAACCCAAAGACGTCCTGCAAAGTACCTAGTACCATCTGCTCGAATCTCAAATTTCTTAGCCATACCTCTTACGTTCTCTTTCACAAAATTCTCTTCCTTTAAGGCTTCTTGTTGTGCCTCAAGAATCTGCCTTGCGAGGTTTGTTCTAATTGTCATATTCAAGGCCCTAAACCTGCAAGGTTCAGCCCTTTCTTTACGACTCAACACATCAGGCACAACATTGGCCTTACCCGGATGATACAAAAGTTCACAATCGTAATCGTTCAACGTCTCAATCCATCTTCGTTGTCTCAGGTTCAACTATTTCTTATCGAGGATATGTTGAAGACTTTTGTGATCTGTGTACACAGTACTCTTGACCCCATACAAATAATGTCTCCAAATCTTAAGTGCAAAAACAACGGCCCCCAACTCTAAATCATGAGTTGTATAGTTCTGCTCGTGAATCTTCAACTGACGTGATGCGTACGCAATAACTTTCTTTCGTTTCATCAAAACACAACCAAAGCCTTGACGCGAAGCATCACAATAAACAACAAAATCATCATTACCCTCAGGTAGTGACAATATCGGAGCGGTAGTCAACTTCTTCTTTAAAATCTGAAAAGCAGTCTCTTGTTCATCCTTCCACTTGTACTTCTTCCCTTTATGCGTTAAAGCAGTCAGAGGTTTCGCGATACGAGAGAAATCTTGAATGAACCTTCGATAGTAACCTGCCAATCCTAGGAACTGAGGAATCTGGGTAGGAGTTTTCGGAGTTTCCCACCTTTCAATCGCCTCAATCTTAGAAGGATCAACTTGTATCCCTTGTTTACTAACAATGTGTCCAAGGAATTAAACTTCTCGTAACCAGAATGCACACTTAGAGAACTTAGCGTACAATTCTTCTTTTCTCAACAGATCAAGCACTAACTTCAAATGTTCCTCGTGCTCTTCATCACTCTTCGAATAAATAAGGATGTCATCGATAAACACAATAACGAACTTGTCCAGATAGGGTCTACACACACGGTTCATGAGGTCCATGAACACAGCAGGTGCATTCGTCAATCCGAACGACATAACAAGAAACTCAAAGTGACCGTAACGGGTGCGAAAAGCAGTTTTCGAAACATCAGATTCTTTAACACGCAACTGATGATAGCCGGAACGAAGATCGATTTTTGAATAAACAGATGAACCCTGAAGTTGATCGAACAGATCATCAATTCTCGGAAGAGGATAACGGTTTTTAATAGTAAGCTTGTTCAACTCACGAAAATCAATGCACAAACGAAAAGAACCATCCTTCTTCTTAACAAACAGAACAGGAGCTCCCCAAGGGGACGAACTAGGACGAATAAAACCTTTTTCTAACAACTCACGAAGTTGACTTGACAATTCTTGAAGTTCAGAAGGCGCAAGACGATAAGGAGCACGTGCTACGGGAGCAGCACCGGGAACATGATCAATTTGAAATTCTACCGCGCGTTGCGGCGGAAGGCCAGGTAAATCTTCGGGAAATACCTCGGGAAAATCTCTAACAATATGAACATCTCCAACACTCTTCGTTTCTCTTTCGGAATCAACAACATGGGCTAGAATAGCATGACAGCCCTTGCGAAGATGTTTAAGAACCTTCAGACAGCTAATAAGATTTAACTGTCGGCACCTCTTATCTCCAAAAACCATCAGCGGCTCTCCAACCACATTAGTAATACGAATAGCTTTATCATAACAAACAATCTCAGCACGATTCGTAGATAACCAATCCATTCCAATAACAACATCAAAACTACCAAGTTCAATCGGTACCAAATCTATCTCAAAATCTCTACCAGCTAAACTAATGTTACACTTACGATGCACAGTCTTAGCAGTGTGTACCTTACCATTAGCTATTTCAACAATGTAAGTATTGTCTAAAGGAGTTAACGATGTTTTGATTTTTGGACTTAATTTACTCGACACAAAACTCAAATCAGCCCCTGAATCAAATAGTACATAAACTGATAAATCGTTGACCGATAACGTACCAGTAACAAGTTTAGGATCTTCCTCAGCATCCCTAGCGTTAATGTTGAACGCTCTACCACGCGCAGTCTCTGCAGTCTTCTTGTTGGGACAGGCATCACGGAAATGCCCCGGCTTCCCACACTCGTAACAAACTCTCGGATTACCACCATTATTCAACTTTCCATTACCATTATTACCTCTATTACCAGCATTATTACCACCTGCATCAGGAGTAGCAGAACCCGGCAGAAGTACCGTACAATCCTTAGCAATGTGTCCCTGTTTGGAACATCTCTTGCAAGTCACGGTACAGAAACCATCATGAGCCTTGTAACAACGTGGACACACACGCTGACTGCGGTTATTCGAACCAGAAGTATCCTGCTTTTTCTGCTGATTCTGGTTTTGATTGCAGTTATTATCCCACTTTCTCTTCCCATTATCAGCTTTCTTAACAACCTCTTCACTGGGTTCGGTTACAGCAGCCTTGCTTCTTCTCAAGATCTTATCATTCAACTTATGAGCCATTGACATCGCGGCCTCAATAGTCTGGGGCTCGCTAGATTCAACTCCATGTTCAATTTTCTCATACAACCCATCAATGTAAGCTTCAATCTTAAGATTCTCATCGGCATAAACATTAGGGCACAACAAAGTCAACTCAAAGAATCTATGCTCGTAGACATCTAATTCGGTGCCCTTCATTTTCAAGTTTTTAAGTTCAACCTCTAACTTCTTAAGCTCACCCCTAGGACGGTAGCGGGTGATCATTCTTTCCTTGAAATTATTTCAAGTTAAACCATAAGCCACATCATTTCCCAAACTGTTAACCAAGTTGTTCCACCAGGTCAATGCACTATCCTTCAAAGTGCAGCTAGCAAAACTAACCTTGTCCTCCTCTCGGACTCGACTAACCCTGAAAATAGACTCGATTTTCTCGAACCAGCGGGTAAGTCCTATGGGTCCTTCTGTACCACTGAATTCCTGTGGGCGACTTGCCATAAACGTTTTGTGGGAACATCCCACCTGATTGTTGTTCGCATTAGCATTTGCATTCGCTGCCATAGCAGCAGCTATCCCTTCGGTAACAAGACGTTGGATACGGGCTTCGTTGGACTCTCTAGAAGGCATGATCTTCAAAACAGAATAACACAACCGTTAGTACTAAGAATAATACCAGTGTTATAAAGGAATAGATCGAACCCGAAAAGATTAACAATAAAAATAATAGTCAGTAACCACTATGAGTAATAACATGACAGTTATGATTGTTATAGAAATAACCACCACATGCATACATATTTTATGATAACATCATACAACATACATAGCACCTAACATACATGATCTACATTACGCATAATATAACATGCCAAGAGTCACAACATCATAAATAAAATGTGATAATGATAATAGATGTCATAAAAATAACCATCCATACATAATGAAAAACATCCCATAACAAAATCTTAATAAAATCCTCGGCAAAACGCCGTACATAACCCCAAAAATGTATGTATGAAAGGACATTAAGTCTTATGAAATAAGTAATCAATCATGAATCATCATATCACATCTGCTTAGAGCGGGTGTGATAAGCTGGGCCCGCATGAGTCTCAGCAGAAGGCTCATACTTCCGCAACTTTCCTTTCACTTCTTCCAACTCTTCCTTCAAACCACGAACTGTGCTCTCTAGAGCCTCGAACCTAGCGTCAACTTCACGGTTACGCTTACGACTCTCGATCCCAACATTGTTCTTAAAGCTAACAAACGAATCCATACTAGCTCGAATCTGGTCCATCATCTCGTTATGTGGCAAAGTACGCATACACTCACTAAGAGCATTAATACGCGTCACTTCATTGTAAGCCTTGTTCATATGGGTAAGGGTGGAAAAGTAGTAGTGAATAGGATCATCGATCTCTGGTTGATCAGCACGGCGTCTGGCAGCAGCCGGAGGAGCAGGAGCAGCAACTGAGTTATCGCTCGAAGTCGACATCTGCAAACAGTAAAACCGCAAACCACATACCAAAAGATATAAATGCTAATGATATAACACATCCGAAATGAAATGCATAATAATGCTATAGCAAAAGGGTCGGGCTGTAGACTAGACTCTAATGCACCCTAAGAACCACGGGTTGACCACATTAAGACCGCCTAGTTCCCTACAACCAGAGCTCTGATACCAACTATGATGGCCCCGTCAAAACACTTAACGGCTCCGTCACTTAGTCCCACAGCTTGATCGAACTTAAATGAATTTAATAAATGACATTGCATTCTTTTATATCAAAAGTTTCCCAAAAAGAAAAGCATACCAAAATATGTAGTTTAAAAGTAACCCAACATATTAATAATCCAAAGTTGACACAAAAACATTGTCAACAACCCACAAGTATTAATTATTCAAAAACCGAATGCAAGCCAAAGTTTCATAAATTATTTCATAAAAATCTGCCCAAATGCATGCAGACTCTTCTAAACACAGCGGAAGCATCACATAAACTCAAGTACCTGTGAAAACATGCGAGTAAACTGTCAACACAAAGGTTGAGTGAATTATAGGTTTAAATAATTGAATAAACTTTAGACCACAAGATTTAAAAATGTTAGAAAATATTAAACATTATTCCATTATCAATGAGCCACCTGGTAACCACTTAACCCTTTATTTACCCTTGCCAAACACAATAAAAATATACACTGGACAGTGTATCTACAACAAAATACGAAGTACTAAACATTCCGATTATAAATTGCTAGCGCGACTAGCTCGAAATGGAGTTGTCAAACCCGATAGATCTATCCGTAGGATTCGCGTTCATCGGTAGAAACCAATGATTACAGTTACCAGACTAGGGAATATTTTTGTCCAACTCACAATGAATAATTTAAATTTAATTGTCACTTGTGTCTAAACGTGAAATAAAATGCATGTAATCACATCCCAAAAATATACTTTGAAAAGTATGTAAAAACGGGACTATAACTCACCTTAATAGTAATGAAGTAACCAACACAATTAAGCGAACAGCAAATGTAGTACAGTGATCAGAAATGATCACAACGCCAACCTATAAATAAAGCAGGTCGATATAAATAACTAACTTAGGTCAAGTCTTAGTATGATAGCTATTGTACATGTTGCAAGTAGTCATAGAACAATACTCAATATGCATCGGTGTGATCGGAACAGCTTACGGACACACACTTTCTATTTTTAGAAAGTTTCTATTTTTAGCAGGTTTCCATTTTTGGAAAGTTTCTATTTTTGGAAAGTTTCTATTTTTGAAAAGTATCTATTTTTGGAAGGTTTCTATTTTTGGAAAGTTTCTATTTTTGGAAAGTTTCCAAATTTAGAAAGTTGCTATTTTAGGAAATTTTATAAGTTAGGAAAGTTTCCTTAATTAGAAAGTCAACAAAAGTCAACTGAAAGTCAAAGTCAACCGAAAGTCAACTCAAAAGTCAACCTTGGTCAAACATGGTCAACGTAAATTTTAAAAGTATAAATTACAATAATAATGTAAGTTATAATGTTTGTTAAAGTTAAATATGTCTAATTATGTCATAACATAAGTTTTATTAAATTAAAATGAATTATTAAAGTTAATATAAATTTAAATGATATAATTTATATAACATAAGTATTTAATTAATTAATTAAATATTAGTCATAATGTAAATATTATTAATTAATAATAAATTTTAAATCATATCATAAGTATTATTAATTAATAATGAATTATTAATCATATCATAAGTTTCTTATTATAACTATTAAATCATAAGTATTTAATAATTAAATTATAATTAAATAATAACTAAGCCTTATAATAATTAAATAATTAATTAATCCTTATTACAAGTCTTATTATAATAATCTCATAATATAAGTTTAATACTTATCATAAGTATTTTCCCATTAATAATGAAGTATTATTAATCATATGTTTAATTAAAATGTTAATTAAATCATAAATATTAATTAAATGATATAATAAATATATATCATAAGTTGTAAATAATATTAATTACTTTTTTTTATCATAAGTAATTAAATGATAATGAAATCCATTATTTATAACATAAGTTTCATAATTAATCACAAGTTTTAAATCAAAAGTTCATCGGGTCGTATCCTGAGCCCCGGGTGTCGGTTTTCGGCGAGCCTTACATATATCTCCGCCTACGCAAACCACCCGACACTTTGGTACACTCAATAACACACCATGAACATCCCACAAGTCGTGATGTACAGCCAATTCACTACTTGGAACTTCAATTCAATCAAAAACGTGTTTTAGACGTGACGGGTGATTCGTGGCTCGGATTGAGATGACCCGAACATGAAAGTTCGTCCCACCATTAGCAATAACACACTAACACACCCTAAAGTCACCAAATATGGTCACAAAGTCGGACCAAACCTGGTTCATACCAATATCACAATTCAATCTTAACAAAATACCATTTTGATCATAATTAGGGTTCCGGGAATCGAAACGACATGAATTCGGAGCCTAAAATTAATGTCTTGATGAGAGGAACTCATTTATATACTTTATTTTATGATCAACATCAGTTACAATATCAGAAACACACGAAAAAACTGCTGTCCCAATTTTATCAAACCGAAAAATATGTGATTATGAGTATTTCTATGCATACAAACATCATTACAATAATCCACAAACGTCATACTACTAAATAATCATCAAAATACAGAAAATAAATGAAAAATTGAAAGTTCTAGGGTTAGGGTTTATACCCTAATCAAGAAACAATGGATGTTAACGCGTAGAGGATGACGAGTAGAACACGATTATGCAAACCAAATGATGATCCAAGCAAGATTGAATGATGTTGATGATGATGTTGTGGTGTGTGGTTGGCGACGGTAAGGAGAGTAAGGGGAGGGAGAAGTTGGGAGAAAATTATAAAATTTAGGTTTAGGGAATTTTTGTAATTGTGAAAGTAAAAAAAATAGAATGGAAAAACAAGTACTCCCCCCCTCTAAGGGGTTTTGGCCAATGGGGGTGTGTGGGGTGGGCCCTACTAGCCCAATTTGCTAAAAGTTAATTTCCTTATGGCCCGAAAGCCCGAACTAATCCCGAAACGCGAAAACGTACTTACGCGATTAAAAATTCGGAAAGATAACAAACGCGCGATGAAAAATAAATATAAATACCCTATATAATTATATGATCATAAAATATCATAATTAAAATAATTAGAATTTAAATATCCCAAAAACGCGACCGTTGGTTTGAAAACCGAAAAGATTCGCCGGATAGAAATCCGCGATTCGTATAAACGTACGATTTAAAATATGAATACATATATTCACATAACACATAATAATTAATATATTATTACAAAAAATAATAATATAGGTCATGAAATGACGTAACACAATTAACAGTTTACGGTCGTTAAAAAATTAACGGAAAAGATAACGAAAAAAGTAGGGTCGTGACACGTATGCTATTTGAGTTTAGTAGACGTTGGTTTGCGTGTATTGTACATGTTGGTTGCATGTATGTTAAAATAGGGGTACTTATTATATAGACGTTAATGTTTAGTTACCAGGGTGCTCAATCTTGTAGAATATTTTGCTAAACGTTTCTGGATGAAACAACTGAAATCTTGTGATCCACCTTTATATACAGATTATGCGCAACATTAAAACTATGAACTCACCAACCTTTGTGTTGACACTTTTAAGTGTGTTTATTCTCAGGTTCCTAGAAGTCTTTCACTGTTTGCTTATACGTTGTACAAGCTATGTGCATGGAGTCATACATGCTTTATTCGAGAAAACTTTACATTCACAAAATCACCACCATGTATCTTATTTGACTGTATTGTCAACGGATGTATTTTTAAAAACTATTATATACGGTGATTGTCTATATGTAGAAATCATCAGATGTCGAAAACCTTGGATTTATATATTCATTTATGGTGTGCCTTTCTAAAAGAATGCAATGTTTACAAAACGTATCATATAGAGGTCAAAACCTCACTATAAAATCAATGAATGATGTATTCGTCCAAACGGATTTGGAAGTATCATCACACAAAGAAACGTAAAGGTATAATTTTCAAAGTAGACTTCGAAAAGGGGTTTGATTGTTTGAAAGGGAATTTTCTCCTTGAGATTATGCAATGTATGGGGTTTGGTCTAAAGTGGAGAAAATGGATTATGTCTTGCTTTAACTCGACTTCTATTTCAATTTTGGTTAACTGGCCGCCGACTAATGAGTTCGAGCTTGGTCGAGGTGTTAGGCAAGGTGACTCTTGTCTCCATTCCTTATTATTATTGTGGCCAAAGGTTTGAATATTCTCTCAAAAGTTGCGGTTGAGAAAGGGCTCTTCAAAGTGATGGAATTCGGGAATGACAAGATCTTAATTTCGCACCTCCAATATGTGAATGACACTATCTTTTTTGGTGAATGGAGTAGCTTAAATGAAAAAAAAAATATAAGTAATCTCCTAAAATACTTCGAGTCGGCGTCTAGGCTATAAGTGAATTTCAATAAAAGTTATATATATTGTGTTGGTGCTTCCACATAGGAGGTTAATTCAATGGCGGGTCGTTTGGGGTGTCAAGCGGGTAAATTCCCCTTACATATCTCGGCTTGCCTATTGGTACAAAAATGAACAAAAAAGAAGCTTGGAATCCATTATTGATAAAATTAAAAATAGGCTCTCAGAATGGAGGATGAGATCGATGTCATTTGGTGGAAGGTTAATCGTTATTAAATCGGTTCTTTCGAGTCTCCCGTTGTACTACTTCTCGCTCTTTAAAGCTCCGCCGTGTGTGCTTAAAATTCTCGAGAGTGTAAGACGTTCTTTTGGGGGGGGGGGGGGGGTCGGGTTTGGGCACCAAAATGCCCAGGGTAAAATAAGATATTGTTATGTCTTCTTTTGGGAACGGGGATTAAACATCGGGTCTCTTTTTAATAAAATTCTTGCTTTGCTCAGTCAGTGGTGGTGGAGGTTTAAAACAGAAACTAACTCTTTATGGGCTCGTGTGATCTACACCATATATGCGCCTTACGGCGGTTTAAATTCGAACCAAAGGTCCACTAATCTTTATGTTTCAGGAGTCTGACATAATATCGTTTTGGCAGGCGCAAAAATCGAAGATCTTGATATCAATTTCAAGAACTCTTTCGCTAAAAGGATTGGCAATGGAGCATCCACACTATTTTCGGAAGATTATCGAGTTATACAAAAGAGGTACTGATTTGCATAGTGTTTGGTGTCTTATTTGTGACGATGATTTAGAATCGATTGAACACTCACTTTTTTTTTGCGCATTTTCCTTCAAAGTTTGGTCTCGTGTACTAAATTGGTGGAACCTTGGTAATTTTTCAACGCCTAGCTTGAATGAGATCTTACGGGATTACATGGTGCAAAGTGGTTCTGACTTCAGGAATTTAATGTGACAAGCGGTTAGATGGACTTGCGCGTATCTTATTTGGAAGAACCAAAATAACATGGTGTTCCATAGGAAATCTTGGAGCACTCCGGTGATGCTAAATGAGATTCAAATCAAATCTTTCGAGTGGATATTGCATATAGCTAGAAATAGGAAATTAGATTGGCAAATTTGGATTACTATTCCGAGTATTTACCTCACTCGATCGTAAATAGTTGCGTTGAGTGCTTTCTCGCAACCTTTTCCTCTCGTGTATCTAATTTCGTGTATTCTGTTGAAGCTCATCGTTCCTCCATATCTCATTGTATTAGTTGTTTACATATGAAATAAATATTTGCTTTAAAAAAAAAAAAGAATTTATGATTTATTAATCTATATCAGTTCAACCTACCGATCATCCTAGTTAATACCATAATTACACATTACAGAATCAATATTCATGACTTGAAGAGAGAGTTACAAATGTCAAATTCTTAATAAAGTAAGCGAATTATTAAAATGAAATGATAAAAAGAAAAATCATTTTCCTAACCAAGATTTACAAGATCCCTCCTTACCCAAATATTTAACGAAATCCTGTAAATACATAAACGATTTTCTAACTTTATTAAAGTAGATCAAACCTTATAAATCGGCGTGAAAGGGTATATCTCCGTATATATATATATTTTATTTTGTCATAGTTAAATCAAAGAGAGATATGGAGTATCTGTTTATTCAAGTATATATATATATGGTGAGGGGAAGGAATCAATATCTTCCAAACACTTGAAGACAAATTAGGTTCAGAAGAGAAAAGCAACCTTTCCTTTATAACCCCAGAAATTAATAAAACAACCATATTAGATTTCAAACCAGAACCACCATCCTCCACCATTAACCACCACCACCACCACCCCTATCATCATCTGATGAGAGAGACAATTATTTTGTCTATATATATCTTCTTCTTTATCTACATATCTCTAACATGCAAACCACTTTTTAAAGCTTGGATCTTTATTTGGTGAAACTTCCACCCCACATCCCTTCTTTCTTTCTATCCTGATATGCTTCATCTTAAAAACCCTCTTTTTGCAATTTCTTTAACCCCTTCTCACTGTCTATATATAAAGTTTGAATCTTGATTTCATTTGAATCGCGGTTTATAATATCACACACACATACCTCTCCTTGGATTCATCTTCTTTGATGCTATCATATGCTTAATTTCAAGTTTCATTTTGAGGTAATATAATACTCTTAATACATGGTAAATAGATACATTTTGAGTACGTATATGCCTGGCTCCCTGTATGCCATTTTCAGAGCCCACTGGTGTATCCAATGGCCTTCGTAGATGGCGTATGAGGAGCCAAGCATATTCCACACCTTGTATACTCTACTACTATGTTTTTCTTCTATTTTGTATTTTGTGTTTCATTCTTTATGCTTATCAAAGATCTATTAGCCAGTTAATTCACATCAGTTGAACTGTTAAAAGCCTTAAAACATGAAGTTTTTGCACTTAAAGAGCTATTTGATTGTCTAATCAATTATCAATTAGACATATAAAGTAAAATTAATTTGGTTGAATGACATTATAATTAATACGGAGTACAAGTTGAAGGTTATCATTGTAAAGTTATAAAAATGTCTGTATAGTAAAGATAAATGTTTTTGCTTTTCATGGTGAATGGAACTAACCCTAAGTTAGAATATTTTCTGCAACTTTCTTGATCATCTTCGTCATCATTTCTATATTAGGGTTTTGCTTGTTACATAAAATGAAATTGCTTTCAAACTTTACTTTCCATGATGTGATGTTTTTTTCTTGAATTTGGACAGCGGAGAAGATTCCAAGAATATTAATAGTAACAACACACAAAATTAACCTGGCTAATTCAACAATCTTTTTAATGACATTTACACCCTTATGTCTTCTATCTCATGACACACATTATTACTTCATTGTGTGTTTTTGAGCTTAATGTACTCCTGAAAACAATATCTCTACCTTATTACTGTCTAAAGCCACAAAAACAAATAACTTGTTTAGATATTAGACCAAACTTTAAAAACAATTTTTTTATATGTTCCGAGTTTCAAATCAAATGAAATATATAACGTGTTACTAGAAATTGGCTTTAAAAGTTATATATTTATCGGGATTTTTTTTTATTTTTTAAAAGATAACCCTAGATAACTGCTTTGCTATATGTATTTCTGTAAAAATTGTTGTTGTTGTTGCACATTGAACATCAGCCATATGTCTATTAAAGCTATCCATTCATATTTCTTTGTAGTCATAGTACATGTCATATATGCATAGATAGATAGATGGATGGAAGAATTTCACCCGATAAAAATGTCTTAAGAATAAGGGTCAATTCAACTAATCTGTATTATGAAATCAACACCCAATTTCGTACACCTTATATGTGTGAGTACTCATGCAAATAGCATTTTAGTAACAATATATCAATAAAAGTTTTACTCATGTAAATATCATTTTAGCAATAATATTAATTAAAGTTTTATTTATTTATTTTTGTTTTGAGTTCGTATAGGAAACCTTTAAATGGATTTGGTATTATGGGTTAATTAGTGATAGCTTAATTTTCTTATATTCAATAAAAACACGTACTATGACAAATATATATATTATTCAAACAAAGAGAAATAAACTCGAAATTGTTTATTACAAGACATGTCATTCCTTCTCGAGTTTAACTCGAAATTGTTTATTACAAGACATGTCATTCCTTCTCGAGTTTAACAACATTATCTACGAACTAACTATAACATTTTTCGGATGAATGTTTACATATATTGTACCTTGGATTCGAAATTTGGCATTATATGGTAATTTTTATTACAGTTAATGAAGTTTCTTTATTTTTCATTATTTTCAAACGAGATCTTGATATTTTTAAACAAGATCTTGATTTCAAAATATGACTAAATAAAAATCATTTCTAAATAATCACGAGACTTGAAAATTCAATTTTTGCTTAGAATGTATTTGTGGATTGTTTTATATATTTTTGTTATTTGTTATTGGGTATATATGAGTTTGAACTTTAACAAAAAAAATAAATAAATAAATAAATTAGTAACAGAAAATGCACACACATGAATGCACTAAATGATTAGTGTTTGACTGGTCAATAAGCTAGTAGCTAGTTGTAAAAGCAGTGAAGCAAATATTGTCTGTAATAGGTTAGGCATGTATGTACAAAGTAAACTGGAAGCAGATGTATAATAATAGGAACATATTTACCATTGAAAAAGAGAGTGTTTACTTTGCTTTTAAACTAGTAGCTTAATACAGCTAGCTAGGGTTTCGTGGTACTGCCATGGCTAGCTAGGTTTATAGGTTTCTTCACGTGCTATCTAGCTAGCTAGCTAGCTAATCAAGAAGTATACACACACAGTGAAGGTGTATTGTATGTGTTTCCTTTTTCATGTTAATAATGCAACAAGTACTCATGATGAGAAATATGGATCCTGATGAAAGTAAAGTCTAACAGGAGAATGTGTTTGTGCACAAACAGAAAAAGAATCTCAATCTCTCTCTCCCCCTTGTCACCTTTTTCATGGTAAAGCTCCACGTTTATTGTTTTTTTTTTTAATTTATTATTTAAAATTAAAATCATTATAGTTTAATAATCTTAATTAGTCCCTTTACACCTAAGTTGATCATGAAAGATAGAGTGAGAGGTTGTGTAGTGTATGAAAAAGATGGTTGAGTGGGATGGGAAGAGGGGAGCAGGTGGACCACATCCACTTGTGATTTTTAGGGTTTTATATTTTGTGAAGTGAAGGACACTTGTGATGAGTGAGTTTTTAGCCTATTTTATGTCTTTAATACTAATAGGTTTCTTAATTCCTTATATGGGATATTTGTACTTTAGGTCTATTACATTTTCTTACTATGACTTTTTTCTTTTTGAAAATCTTCAAACATACATACACATTCCACAATGATACGTACTACGCATGTTTACTTTGTTTAACATCATGTGTGTTAGACATCTTTACTTTTTAACTTTATCATGTTTGACTATGATTCTTTTTGGATTAAGATTCTTTAATGTTTCTACCATCTTTAATCGATGTGTTGATGGGGTGGGTGCTTGACGGACGTACTGTCAAACTAATAAATAATGAGGATATGTTGGGTGACGTGTTAAGTGATGTATTAAAATAAGATTAGAAGTTGGGTAAAGAAAAAGATATAAAAATAAAATAAAAAAGGACCAATCAAAATCAAGCAAGCCTGGTTTTCTTCACGTGCCACTAGCCATCACGCCTGAGTCAAGTGCCACCAGCACGCCTTGCTAGGAGCGTGTTGGAGGCGTGTTGGGCTTAAAATGAGTGAGCACGCCACCGTTAGAGGTGGTCTTAACTTGTAAATGAAGTTCATTTTATCCGCACTTATAAAAAATCTCGATTAATTTCAATTACTCTTTCAAAAACATTCTACTACGATTTTTAAAAAAATCGTTTAATTAATCGGTGAACATCGGTTATTGTTAATGAGTTAAAATCAGATTTGTTGATCAAAGTTGATTAAAGTTAAAATTAATCAATATTTTAACATAAATTTAAACTTTTTTGAACAAAGTGATGAATTTTAGACGTTATTTTAAAGTTTATGTTTAAATTTATAGTTTTCTTCTATATTTGCACACATAATTTTGAAATATTTTATTTAAATGTAAAAAAGTACAACCTTAATAATCCCAAATTGTGATTATTATTTTTAAGTCCCGACGATAATTAATCTCCGAATGGCGAATTTTGCAATCTTGTTTTTACCTATTAAAGTCGCATTTTAGCATAAGGTTAAATTTATTAGTTAACTTAATGTTCAAGTTGAACATAATAGGTCCTAATTCAAACCAAGCTTCAAATCCACTTTACTCTCCGTGTTTTCTTTAAATCATATTCATATTCATATAGCTAGTTCTTCATAGAAATTTTGTTAATAGTAAATCAAAACAATACTGGTTGCAATTATAGAAGTAGAACCTATTTAATTGCGGAGAATACGTATTGAATGATCATGGTTGAATATAACAAGAACTCAACATTTTTTATGTTGAACCAAACCAAGAATAACGAAACCCTTATGCCCCGTGTGACTCACGGAATCTAATAGGAATCCGGCGGAGTTGACATTGAATTTAGACACGCGTCGTGTGTTTAAATTCAATTCCATTACCGCTGGAATTCTATTGAATTCCGTGAGTCAAACGAGATCTTAATTTTGCAAAAAATGAGCTCGAGTGAATTATTTAATGTTAAGCTACTGATGATCATTCACTAAACAATCCAGTGTTTTTAATTTATAGAATTAGAGTAACAGTAAAATCCACTAATGTTAATATTAATAGCTAGTAATATAAGTAAAACAATTATACCTTATTCGTTTTTTCTATAAGTACAACGTTAATTGATATTGATAGGAATATAATTGATACTCCGTTTATATTTATTTAATATTGTAGTTGCCAGTTACTATTACAGTAATAAAATAAAATGGGAGGAAGAAACTGAAATAATTTGATGCTGACCTATTTAGTTTGATTTGAAGGAATTCGATCATTTGGAATCTTAGTACATACAATTCTATCCATGGCTTCTAGTGAAACGAAACAACTCGACCCAAGATGTTTATATTCACCGTATTTATTAAGCTAATTGAAAACCAATCACAACTTTTTGTTTTGTCAGAAAACTAGAAAAGTGGCCCGCGCGATGCCGCGGTACCTTTCGGGTTATATAGTCATAGTTAACGTTGCGTTATGTATTTACGGGAATAAAAACGCTTTGATACGTGTGTTTTTAGATACACGTCGTTAGTACCTAGTATACCTAATGGCATATGCATTTTTAACATCAGAAAGATTGTGTAAAAAATGGAAACATCAACATCGATATGATGTAGGTAGTTTGAGTTGTTTATTAGACCACTCCCAATGGGAGTGTCTTTGATTTGTGAATCTGTTGTCAATATGAAGCCACTGTTGGAAGTGTATTGCCAAACAATTGCCAATCTAAACTTGTTATGCATTTAGTGAATTTCAAGCTTTTTCCATCACATGTGCTTTGCAATATTTTGTTGTACAATTTGCATCAGAAGTTATACTATGTATTTATTAATTAATATAGTGAAGTCTGATGGTTGAGAGTGAAATGTGATGAGTTAGTGATAGAAAAGAAATAGTGATGTGGCGCTGATGTGGCAGTGTGTTAATTTAAAGAAGGCCTTCATGGTTGGGAATGCTCTTATAAGTGTATGTATATGTATTGAAGATAGCCCGAGGTGTTTAGTGTTTTTAGAGAAGTGTCCGTTTCGCGTATAGTTAGTCCCGTTGGGTTCGTTAGATTTTTTCAAGTTGAAGGGTGGTCTCAAAAAAATTTAATTCACACCGAGCGAGAAGATAGGGCTTGTTATAAATTCGGGTGAAATTAGTTTCATTTATTTTAGTAAAATTATATATTTACACTTTATATCCATGGGAAAGTGTAAACTTGAGGGACCGTTGTGTAAATTGAGCCGAAGCTGAGGGACCGATTGCAGTGTGAACGGAAACTCAAAACGACAATTTAAAACAAGTGAAACGACAAAAATCCGGGTGTGTTTTAGTATGAAGGTATAATATAATAATACGACAAAATTTCGGGTGTGTTTTAGTATATAAGCATAATATAATATAATATAATATAAAAGAAAAATAAATAAAGGAATCAATAGACTTTAACATGAGAAAAAAACCATCCGGGCATAGCTTGGATGGCCACTGAGTTGCCCTAGCTGGCAGCCCACCCAGGTTCGAATCTGAGTTCCGCCTCGTTCGTTCAAAAAGGGAGGTTGACCATGAGGGGTGCCTTCACAGGCAATTCACCCGGTAGCGGGTCTGGCGCTCAGCAGGCTCGTTCCCCCAGGTTTACCCTCTGCGAGGGAGTTCAAAGGATTCGTTCGTAGGGGGGTTCCTGAGTCACCCAAAAAAACAAAAAAAAATGAGAAAAAAGAAGTTGCAAACTTTGAATACGAAAAAGATTTGTTCCGTGAAAATATCAAACATGATAGGTGAATTGTCAATACAATATTAATCCATAATCAACTTCACCGGTAAACTTGAAAATATTATCAAATAACTCATTGTTTCTTTTTTTAATCCAAACGGTATTATCGACATCACTCAGAAAGGCTAAATCACATTCGCGATCAAATATCACTCACATGCGTGTAAGACCTTAAACAGTTTGTACAGAAGTGTAAATATGTTACATAGAGTGTGGGTGAAGTTGTGCAGTTAAACTGAAGTCTGTGAGCGATCTGAGCCTAGTGCGCGCCGCGCACACCAAAGGGAGCGCGCCGCGCACTCCCTACTGTAGCCGGATTCTGCCTTTTTATATCAGATATTTTGATGGGCAATTCGGTAATTTCACTTGTGGACGGATTTAAGGCAGTTTAGTTAGTTTGTGGAGCACCATTACTCCATTTCCAACAACCTTATCATCTTCACTTTAATTTTAGAGAGAGAGTTTGAATTTTTGAGTAAGAAAGCTTAAATCCAAGAGGAAGGAGCTTGTTTCGGGTTAAAGTTCAAGTATTAAATTTGTTCATATCCTCTCTAGCTACGTTTTGGTTCTAGTGGTATGTTCTAACTTTGATTTCCTTACTTTGATTTTGTGTAAGGGTTAGGGTTTGAGTAAATGATGAACACAAAACCCATATTTGGTGATTTTGAGTGTTCTTGGGTAAAATTGAGTCATGAAGACTAAATGGTAACTAACCTAGGGTTTCAAAGTATTAATTGATGTTAATAAGACCTAATTGGGTAGTTAATTTCTAGCACACCTAGTTATTTAGCAAATGGGTGTTGTTTGGATTTGAGGATGACTAGAATATGGGTGTGTTGGTTTAAAAATGGTCAAAGTGTTAATAATTGACCTAGTTGGGAAATGTGGGTATGAATTACCCTAATTATGTTTTAGTAATCATTGTCGGACCTTAATCACTAGCTTTTAGTGGTTTATGATGGTCTTGACCTTAAAGAGGCGGTGTTAGTGAAAATGGGGCATTTAATGCAATTAAGTCACTAAATGCACATAAGTGAAGAGTTGGTATTTAGTCCAACTAGTTTGTGTGATTGATTGAGTACTTATTATATTAGGTACTTTGCATTGAAGCTTGTGGAAGTGTAAGACCGTCATCAAATCGTTAAGGTGAGTGGAATAATTATACGTTCATGTATATGGCGTGTGTATTTGTGAATGTTATGGTATGAACCATGTGCCGGTAGTGCCATAACATGTATGTGACGGATATAGGATGTGAACCACGTGCCGGTAGCATCGAGTGTGAACCACGTGCCGGTAGCACTATAAAATGAGGCGTGAACCACGTGCCGGTAGCGTCAAAGTGTGAACCATGTGCCGGTAGCACTATAAAAGAGTGAGACTCAAATGCGTATGGTGTGAACCACGTGCCGGTAGCACCATAGCGTTATGGTTAACCATATTGTGTTGTGATCGTTTAGCATTATATATATATATATATATATATATATATATATATATATATATATATATATATATATATATATATATATATATATATATATATATATATATATATATATATATTGTGTTGAGTATATGCTAATGATATTTTGTGTCAATGTACGACTTGTTGGAATTTCGGGTATGATTGACTTGCTATGTGAGTTACATGTTCGTACGAGGTATTTGGTAATTGTGATTGCAAATAGATGGGTTATATATATGTATGTATAATTATTGCATTCACTAAGCATTGCTTACCCTCTCGTTGTTTATCATTTTATAGGTTCCGGCGTGGACAAGGGTAAGGGCATTCGTTTGGATTAGAGATCTCGCCTTATTGTTAGGGGACGCTTTTGGACTTGGTAGCTTTTAGAGTTTGACCGAGATTTGGGTAGTTTAACCCCAAACACCATGCTCGTAGTGTCGTTTGGTATTTAAACTTTTTGTGGTCGAAACTCATGATATGTACGAAACACGTATTTTGGGCATCGTGGGCCCCGCTTTGTCAAACTCGTTTTTATGTTTGATTCGTGTTAGTTTTACATATATGAACATGTTGTGAAAAGCGTTTGGTCTAATTATGTCGGAAAGTGCGAGATCTTTTACGTGTCAAAAACAGTCCGGACAGAACCTGAACTGAGTTGTGCGCGCCGCGCACTACAAGGGGAGCGCGCCGCGCACTCCCCTGTACTGCAGTTTTAATTTTTTTTTTTTGGGACTGTTTTTGGTTGG
Organism: Rutidosis leptorrhynchoides; assembly: GCF_046630445.1. Lineage (NCBI taxonomy): Eukaryota > Viridiplantae > Streptophyta > Magnoliopsida > Asterales > Asteraceae > Rutidosis > Rutidosis leptorrhynchoides. The sequence goes on from NC_092335.1 coordinate 33,083,119, forward strand.
ACGTTTGGGTTGGGTCGTTACAATGCGTTAAGAGAAAACTCAAATCGCAACAACTCTGACAGTACGGATGAAGGTTGAAAAAACTCCATTCGAGAAGCTAATTGTTGACGGTACCAATTAGATCCCACCCATGGAATCGAACTTGCGCCAACTCATTGAGGATAAACAGACCACCCATTCATATACCACGCAGACAATGCCTCGTATTAAACAATAATACTTAAACCTATTAAACAATTATATTGAAGTTTTTATTAATGTAAAAGGTTAATAAGGTAAATTTACATTATTAACTTTCGTTCAAAAAGATTATCAAACAAGTTATTGTCATTTTAAACAGCTTTATTCTGAATCTTTGAGTCATATAGAACCTTTAAAATTCAAATTATGAACCATTCAATACTTGATTATTCGATTTTATTAAACGCACATTAAAACCACTTCATATCGTATTATTAGTAATATTATACATATATCCAATAGACAAAAATTATGAATAGTAACTAGGTGTATTTTCGACTTTTTATCTTTTTTTAAATTTTAATTAAATTTCATTTAACCAACAAAGCCCGCACACTTTTTTCAAAAAATTCAAATCGACCCCTCAAACAGGGAGATAAAGTGTCAAATAATTATTTTCATATAAAATTTTAAATAAACTCCACCCAAAACGGAAGCTTTTAAAAAACGCTAAATATTTGGGATACTTTTCATACACGTTGATTTTCATTAAATTTTTAAAAGTCGACAATTCCATAGCGAAACGCGAAGATGCACATATATTGTTAATTTAAAATAACATTTAAATCTTTCACGGGTTATACATTTTAGTTCGACTCGAGCTGCGCTTCAATGACATCATCGTCAGCCACGAAATAATTTTACAAACTAAACGCAATAAAATACATTGAAAACCGAACTCCCGGCGCGAAGCGAGGGTTCGAAAACTAGTTTTAAATCTAAAGTAGTACGGAGTATGATTTAGTCATGGCTTTTTCATATATAAAATTAAGTTTAGCTAGTTATTATATGAAGTGGTATAATTAAGTTATATACGGAGTAATGGGTATCCGTGCTAAGTGGATTATATATTCGGAAAATAGTGTTTATATCGATTGATATTGATATATTCTACATCTTGTTTTTTAACAGGCTTTTTCAGTTTTTTTGTTTGATTTATTGAAAATTGTAGCAGCAATGCAATTTACTTTAGGTATATTGTAAATGGGTTTGTCTTGAGATTTGTTTTCTTTATTTCTCATTGGCCATTGCTATGACTTTCTTCTTTGATTTTATTTATATATAATATTTAATATTTAATATTTACAATATTTATATTCTATTTATATTTTCTTTTATATTTCTTTTCTATTTAAATTTAAATATAAATTAATATTTATATTTATACTTAAATTTAAATTTAAAGTTTATTTGTATTAATTATTATTTATTTATAGCTATTGGTATATATCTGCAGGCCCACCAACAAGGGGCTCTCTTGGTATTTGTATCCCCTGTAGCCATATCTCTATCACATACGGACTGTTTTGTTTCTTTTGGCTTGGCATACATACATACATAACTATTCTCGTCTTCCTAATTTTTTTACTTTAGTATAAAACTATAATATAATATAATGTTAAATTTATTATATCCATATCTATATATACTCGAATGAACGTTCATACATTTTTTTTTTTGAACAGTGAATGAGATTACCCGAAGAGGACTAAACCACCCGTTGCGATCATCTCCCGTTTCGACTATGTCGATGCAGCGATAATAACCTCGTCCTCATCGCTGCCCGGGAGGAAACCTTGAAACCGATCCAAGGGCACGGCTAAGTAAAACCCTGTCCCCTTTACCCCCCAAACGATATGGGGTGCCATGGGTGGATACTTCATGGCCGGGATAAAATTGTGTTTTTAATATGTAGTCAATGGTGGTCGAACTCCTGGCCTCCCTAAAGAAGACATGCCACCAACTGCTGGAGCACATCACAACTTCTTCATAATATGATTTGTTGGTCACTTTTTGATATTTTTACAAGACATTTTAATTTTAAACTTCACTAAGGATGTATTTGATAAAACTGAATGATTTAATACTGAATGGTTCATAATTTGAATGGTTCATAATCTGAATGGTTTAGAGTCTCTGAATGAATTTAGTTCTGAATGACAACAATAATATGTTTGATAATTATTTTGAATAAACAATATGAATCAATTAAATCAATTTGTTATCGTTTAACATTAACAAAAACTTTAATAAACTTATTTGATAAGTGTTCTGGATACGATTTAAAAAAAATATTACATAAAATTTAGCCTCTTAATAGTTAAGAGAGTGTTTATACTCTGAATTGTTCAACACTGAATACTGAACCATTCAACATCATATCTCATTCAGAGGTCAGAAACAAACGCACTGAATGTTGGTGTTGAACCATTCCATTAAGATGTACACAAACACAGTCTAACACTACATATTAGTGTAAACTAGTGTTGTGTAATTAATTTATGATGTTGTATTTATTATCTTCGTTTTTTTTACAAATATTGCTCGTAAACAGCTAGTAGCGAAGGTTATAAAGGGCAGGGGTGAGCTCCAGCCACCCCATAAACTTTTGTCCTTGGTAGCAATTTAGGCCCCGTTTGGCTCGTGAAATTTTGTTGGATGGAATGGAATGTGTCAAAGGAATTGGAATCCGAAGGAATTTGAAATGTCCCGTTCATATTGATTATAAACGTTTCATATTAATTGATTTCGTCGCGAGGTTTTGACCTCTATATGAGACGTTTTTCAAAGACTGCATTCATTTTTAAAACAACCATAACCTTTATTTTATCGATAAAGGTTTAAAAAACATTACGTAGATTATCAAATAATGATAATCTAAAATATACCGTTTACACACGACCATTATATAATGGTTTACAATAAGAATATATTACATCAAAAATAAGTTTCTTGAATACAGTTTTTACATAATATCATACAAGCATGGACTCCAATTCTTGTCCTTATTTTAGTATGCAACAGCAGAAGCTCTTAATAATCACCTGAGAATAAACATGCTTAAAACGTCAACAAAAATGTTGGTGAGTTATAGGTTTAACCTATATATTATCAAATCATAATAATAGACCACAAGATTTCATAATATACATCCCATACATAGAGATAAAATTCATTCATATGGTGAACACCTGGTAACCGACATTAACAAAATGCATATAAGAATATCCCCTATCATTCCGGGAAATCCTTCGGACATGATATAAACGAATTCGAAGTACTAAAGCATCCGGTACTTTGGATGGGGTTCGTTAGGCCCAATAGATCTATCTTTAGGATTCGCGTCAATTAGTAGATCGGTTTACTAATTCTTAGGCTACCAAGCAAAAAGGGGCATATTCGGCTTCGATCATTCACCCATATAATGTAGTTTCATTTACTTGTGTCTATTTCGTAAAACATTTATAAAACTGCATGTATTCTCATCCCAAAATATTAGATTTTAAAAGTGGGACTATAACTCACTTTCACATATTTTTACTTCGTCGGGAAGTAAGACTTGGCCACTGGTCGATTCACGAACCTATAACAAATATGTACATATATATCAAAGTATGTTCAAAATATATTTACAACATTTTTAATACGTTTTACTGTTTTAAATTTATTAAGTCAGCTGTCCTCGTTAATAACCTACAACTAGTTATCCAAAGTTAGATGTACAGAAAAAAATTGATATATATTATCTTGAATCAATCCACGACCCAGTGTATACACGTCTCAGGCTAGATCACAACTCAAAGTATATATATTTTTGGAATCAACCTCAACCCTGTATAGCTAACTCCCACATTACTGCATATAGAGTGTCTATGGTTGTTCCAAATAATATATATACATGGGTCGATATGATATGTCAAAACATTTGCATACGTGTCTATGGTATCCCAAGATTATATAATATATTAGAATACATGTATAATACAATATATGTTAACTAGGATATGATTTGTATAGATTTGCTAAACATTTTTCGTAGCTAAAATAATCAAAAAATATCCAATCTTGTTTTACCCATAACTTCTTCATTTTAAATCCGTTTTGAGTGAATCAAATTGCTATGGTTTCATATTGAACTCTAATTTAAGAATCTAAACAGAAAAAGTATAACTTTATAGTTGGAAATTTAAGTTACATGTCAATTACTAAAGAGCTAGTCATTTCCGTCGAAAAAACGACATCTTGATGACCATTTTGGAAAACATACTTTCACTTTGAGTTTAACCATAATTTTTGGATATAGTTTCATGTTCATAAGAAAAATCATTTTCCCAGAAGAACAACTTTTAAATCAAAGTTTATCATAGTTTTTAATTAACTAACCCAAAACAGCCCGCAGTGTTACTACGACGGCGTATGTCCGGTTTTACGGTGTTCTTCGTGTTTCCAGCTTTTAAATCATTAAGTTAGCATATCATATAGATATAGAACATGTGTTTAGTTGATTTTAAAAGTCAAGTTAGAAGGATTAACTTTTGTTTGCGAACAAGTTTAGAATTAACTAAACTATGTTCTAGTGATTACAAGTTTAAACCTTCGAATAAGATAGCTTTATATATATTAATCGAATGATGTTATGAACATCATTACTACCTCAAGTTTTCTGGATAAAGCTACTGGAAATGAAAAAAATGGATCTAGCTTCAAAGGATCCTTGGATGGCTTGAAAGTTCTTGAAGCAGAATCATGACACGAAAACAGTTCAAGTAAGATTTTCACTCGAAATAAGATTGTTATAGTTGTAGAAATTGAATCAAAGTTTGAATATGAATATTACCTTGAATTAGAAAGATAACCTACTATAAATAACAAAGGTACCTTGATCTTAGATGATTACTTAGAATGGATTAGAAAGCTTGGAAGTAGATTTGCAAACTTGGAAGTATTCTTGATTTTTATAAAACTATACTTATGGAATTTATGAAGAACACTTAGAACTTGAAGATGGAACTTGGGAGAGATCAATTAGATGAAGAAAATTGAAGAATGAAAGTGTTTGTAGGTGTTTTTGGTCGTTGGTATATGGATTAGATATAAAGGATATGTAATTTTGTTTTCATGTAAATAAGTCATGAATGATTACTCATATTTTTGTAATTTTATGAGATATTTCATGCTAGTTGCCAAATGATGGTTCTCACATGTGTTAGGTGACTCACATGGGCTGCTAAGAGCTGATCATTGGAGTGTATATACCAGTAGTACATACATCTAAAAGCTGTGTATTGTACGAGTACGAATACGGGTGCATACGAGTAGAATTGTTGATGAAACTGAACGAGGATGTAATTGTAAGCATTTTTGTTAAGTAGAAGTATTTTGATAAGTGTCTTGAAGTCTTTCAAAAGTGTATGAATACATATTAAAACACTACATGTATATACATTTTAACTGAGTCGTTAAGTCATCGTTAGTCGTTACATGTAAGTGTTGTTTTGAAACCTTTAGGTTAACGATCTTGTTATATGTTGTTAACCCATTGTTTATTAAATCAAATGAGATGTTAAATTATTACATTATCATGATATCATGATGTATTAATATATCTTAATATGATATATATACATTAAATGTCGTTACAACGATAATCGTTACATATATGTCTCGTTTCAAAATCATTAAGTTAGTAGTCTTGTTTTTACATATGTAGTTCAATGTTAATATACTTAATGATATGTTTACTTATCATAATATTATGTTAACTATATATATATATATATATATATATATATATATATATATATATATATATATATATATATATATATATATATATATATATATATATATATATATATATATATATATATCCATATATATGTCATCATATAGTTTTTACAAGTTTTAACGTTCGTGAATCACCGGTCAACTTGGGTGGTCAAATGTCTATATGAAACCTATTTCAATTAATCAAGTCTTAACAAGTTTGATTGCTTAACATGTTGGAAACACATAATCATGTAAATATCAATTTCATTTAATATATATAAACATGGAAAAGTTCGGGTCACTACAGTACCTACCCGTTAAATAAATTTCGTCCTGAAATTTTAAGCAGTTGGAGGTGTTGACGTATCTTCTGGAAATAAGTGCGGGTATTTCTTCTTCATCTGATCTTCTCGTTCCCAGGTGAACTCGGGTCCTCTACGAGCATTCCATCGAACCTTAACAATTGGTATCTTGTTTTATTTAAGTCTTTTAACCTCACGATCCATTATTTCGACGGGTTCTTCGATGAATTGAAGTTTTTCGTTGATTTGGATTTCGTATAACGGAATAGTGAGATCTTCTTTAGCAAAACATTTCTTCAAATTCGAGACATGGAAAGTGTTATTGTACATCCGCGAGTTGTTGAGGTAATTCGAGTCGGTAAGCTACTGGTCCGACACGATCAATAATCTTGAATGGTCCAATATACCTTGGATTTAATTTCCCTCATTTACCAAATCGAACAAAACATTTCCAAGGTGCAACCTTAAGCATGACCATCTCTCCAATTTCAAATTCTATATCTTTTCTTTTAATGTCGGCGTAGCACTTTTGTCGACTTTGGGCGGTTTTCAACCGTTGTTGAATTTGGATGATCTTCTTGGTAGTTTCTTGTATTATCTCTGGACCCGTAATTTGTCTATCCCCCACTTCACTCCAACAAATCGGAGACATGCACTTTTTACCATAAATGTAACATCCCAGGTAAAACGTTCCCCGTAGCATGATATTGTCCGCTTTGCAGAGATAGGGGCGTACCTTTGTCTCCCCCGTAGGTTGCTCACGGATTTTTCTTGGCGATCACACACGACGAACACTTTCCCAGGAGGTCACCCATCCTGTTAGTGCCCTTGCCTGAGCACGCTTAACTGCAGAGTTCTCATGAGATCTGCTGTGCTTGTGGTCCCAAAACGCGTCATGCTAGGAAAGGTCTCCACACCCTTATAAGGCATGCTTCGTTCCCCTCTCCAACCGATGTGGGACGGATGTAACACGGATGTTACAATCCTCCCCCCTAATGGGATACAGCGTCCTCGCTGTGTACGTTTGGTCCGGGGCTTGGCTCTGATACCATCTTGTAGCGACCCCGACAAATCGTCAAGTGACGGCGTCATCTACATGGGTCCCATTACCTGGTCATAAGTCTTTATGACAACGTTTGACCAAAATATGTCGCCTTCATTTCAACATAAAGATTGTTTCCAAAGTTTAAAAGAATTGTTCAACCAAAAGTTAAGTTACAAGGTTATAAGTACAAATGAAATCTAGGCGACACGGTTTAAAGTAAAGTCATAAGACGCTCCATGAAATGCATGTATACTCGACATCCAATGCAAGTATCAAATAATGAGCGGAAGCATGTATCACATATCGTGCAAGACCTGAGAAAAACATAGAAATCTGTCAACGAAAACGTTGGTGAAATCATAGGTTTAAGTAAGTAAGTGAGTGAAAGTAAGTAAGTCGAACCACAAGGTTTGCAAAGTTGAAATAATAGTAATACATTCTAAAAGTTAATATTCACGAGCACCCAATTATCAAAGCTTAACATTCCATCCATTGTATACCCCATCCATAGTGCTAGAACAAACACTGATTCTCGAAAATATATTTCATCCGTAGACGGTAGCGAACCGTCAAAGATGAGGGTTGTCAACCCATATGGCCATATAACATAAGTTCTCGCTTACACCCGTCAAGTGTAACTAATGATAATCGAATTGAGGATTTTTGTTCTAAACTCGTATGTAGAATGTTTGTTTTCCCGTTCTTGTGTTCACTTAATTCAAAAGAATCGTTTATGTTTTCTCATCCCAAATATAAGTTCAAAAAGAGTAAAAGTGGGACTATGATCTCACCTTGAGCGCAAGAGTCAATAAAGTACTTCAACGAGTAAACGCGTGCAAAGACAAAGCTAATCTCGACCTAAACAAGTAGGTTGTATCAATAACGATAGTCACGAAGGGTCAAAGTTGTTCAATTAGTCCTATGGCTCGACACGACTCGATTATGTAGCATGTGAAGAAAATTGTCAAGTTTCATGCAAGATACAAGTATGGAATCATGTTAGAAAGATTGCATAATTAATTGGTTAAGTTTGACAAAAAGTCAAACTTGGTCGGGTCAAAGTCAACGAAAAAGTCAACATGTTCGGGTCGGGTCCCGGACTATTTTTCTATGCTAATTATTCATATACAAGTATATTAGAACAAGTTTCATGTGAATCGGAGGTCGGTAGCTAGTCAAACATTTCACGTGAAATGGGACAAAGAGGTCAGAATCTGACCAGGCCAATCCGCGCGCCGCGCGGGGATGGGGCGCGCCGCGCCACCATCTGGGCAGAGAATTCTGGTCAGTTTTTCAAAGTATGCACGAACCAAAACCTTTTCCAACCCAACTCTTGACCCGCAAACACTTATAATGCCTATCATATATCGTTGGAAAGGTATTTTGACGAGGAATACAACTAAGCACTTATGGTCCAACAATAACATCATTTACAATAGCCGAAAACTCATCAAGCGAACAATAAAAGTCCATTTTCAAAGTTTCAAGTTCATCAATTGCATTTTGAGTTTCGGGAAACCAATTCACACATATGATATGCCGTTTTGAAGGTAATGAAGCATACATTACTACTAAACACTAACAATTAACATTCCATGACATTCAAGCATCCAAAAATTCATGTCAAGAACTATCAAACCCTAGTCAAACATCTCAAAATCAATAATCATGTTTTTGAAGTTTTCTTAATCAACCTACACATCAATTTGAAGCTAATGATGCTAGTAACACATTTAATACATGAACTTTAACAATTAAACAACTTTTAATCATCCAAAATCAAAGATTAAGCAAGCAATTTTCATATTCAAGCTAGTTACACCAAAAACAACAAATCGAGCATACAACTTACATACACGACATCACAATGAGCCATAGACACTAATTAACACACTTTTAAGTCAAGAACACAAATTTAAAGAAATCTAGTGTTTTAGAAATGTTACCCAAAATCGAAGTAGTTAGCATCAAATCGAAGAGGATGATGAGAGGATCAAGAATATGTAATTTATTTGGTTGCTAGCTCCCTAATCCGGATTTAGATGATGAATTTATGTTAGAAAGTTGAGAGGATTTGGAAGTATCAAAAGGAGAAAGAGAGAGATGAATGAGAGGAGGAGGTTGAAGGTTTGACTAGTTGACCTAGTCAAATCTTTGGCCTCTTTGCAAGTTTGGTCCCTCTAGTTTAAAAGCGGGTGCGGGAAATAACCAAACGAATATTTAAAACGCTCGAGTAAACGGGTGACGTTATAATTAAATAACGAGGATATTATGAACGTTAGTTAACGAAAGATGCCAAATTAAATGACGAAAGATATTATTTAAAAAAAAAGACGGTGTTAAAATAAATTTAACGGAAAAACGCGGGATGTTACAATAAAGTGCTTCAAACGGCGCCATCTCAATGCTTGAATGGTAGCTATTGTTGTAGGAAAATTCTGCTAACGGTAGATGTCGATCCCAGCTGTTTCCGAAATCAATAACACATACTCGTAGCATGTCTTCAAGCGTTTGTATCATCATTTCACTCTGCCCATCAGTTTGTGGATGATAGGCAGTACTCATGTCTAGACGAGTTCCTAATGCTTGCTGTAATGTCTGCCAGAATCTTGAAATAAATCTGCCATCCCTATCAGAGATAGAGATTGGTATTCCATGTCTGGAGACGACTTCCTTCAAATACAGTCGTGCTAACTTCTCCATCTTGTCATCTTCCCTTATTGGCAGGAAGTGTGCTGATTTGGTGAGAGGATCAACTATTACCCAAATAGTATCAAAACCACTTGCAGTCCTTGGCAATTTAATGATGAAATCCATGGTAATGTTTTCCCATTTCCATTCCGGGATTTCGGGTTGTTGAAGTAGACCTGATGGTTTCTGATGCTCAGCTTTGACCTTAGAACACGTCAAACATTCCCCTACGTATTTAGCAACATCGGCTTTCATACCTGGCCACCAAAAATGTTTCTTGAGATCCTTGTTCATCTTCCCCGTTCCAGGATGTATTGAGTATCTGGTTTTATGAGCTTCTTTAAGTACCATTTCTCTCATATCTCCAAATTTTGGTACCCAAATTCTTTCAGCCCTATACCGGGTTCCGTCTCTGTGACGATCGCTCCAAATTCATATGGACGAACACGTCATTCATTGATTTCATTGAGAGGTATTTGACCTCTATATGATACGTTTTGTAAACATTGCATTCTTTTGAAAAGGCACACCATAAATGAATATTTAAATCAAAGGTTTTCGACATCTGATGATTTTTTTACATATAGACAATCACCATAAATAATAGTTTACAGCAGTATTTCCGTTGACAATGCAGTCAAAATAAGATACATGGTGATGATTTGGTGAATGCAACGTCTCCTTGAAAAATATGTCATGTAAGACTCCATGCACATAGCTTGTTTAACATCTAAGCAAACAGCGGAAGACTTCTAGAAAATCTGAGAATAAACATGTTAACAAGTGTCAACACAAAGGTTGGTGAGTTCATAGTTTTATTGTTTCATATAATCTGTATATAAAGGTGGATTACAAGATTTCAGTTGTTTCATCCAGAAACGTTTATCAAAATATTCTACAAGATTGAGCACCCTGGTAACTAAGCTTTAACGTTATAATATAATTTGTACCCTTTGTATAATCATCTTAATAATACACGCAAACCATGTAACATCCCGCATTTTTCCGTTAAATTATTTTTTTAACGCCGTCTTTTTATTTTTAGATAATATTCCTCGTATCTAGATTCGTAACCTCCGTTAGCTAACATTCTAAATATTCTCGTTATCGGATTTTAATACGCGTTTTAAAATATTCCGTTTAGGTATTTTCCGCACCCGACTACAAACTCGAGGGACTAAAATTGACACGGGGCAAACTAGTTGACTAGGTCACCTAGTCCACCCCAATCACCACCATTCAACCATCTCCCTCTCTCTCTCTTTCTCTCTAGCAAGAACACACCCAATTTCCAAATTCATTCAATCATCATCTAAATTCGATCTAGGAGGCTTACAACAAAATAAATTACATATTCGTGATCCTCTCTTCATCCTCTTCATTTTGGTACCAACTTCATCTCGTTTGGGTAACATTTCTAAAACACTAGATTTCTTTAAATTTGTGTTCTTGACTTAAAAGTGTGTTAATTAGTGTCTATGGCTCATTGTGATGTCGTGTATGTAATTTGTATGCTCGATTTGTTGTTTTTGGTGTAACTAGCTTGAATATGAAAATTGCTTGCTTAATCTTTGATTTTGGATGATTAAAAGTTGTTTAAATTGTTAAAGTTCATGTATTAAATGTGTTACTAGCATCATTAGCTTCAAATTGATGTGTAGGTTGATTAAGAAAACTTTAAAAACATGATTATTGATTTTGAGATGTTTGACTAGGGTTTGATAGTTCTTGACATGAATTTTTGGATGCTTGAATGTCATGGAATGTTAATTGTTAGTGTTTAGTAGTAATGTATGCTTCATTACCTTCAAAACGGCATATCATATGTGTGAATTGGTTTCCCGAAACTCAAAATGCAATTGATGAACTTGAAACTTTGAAAATGGACTTTTATTGTTCGCTTGATGAGATTTCGGCTATTGTAAATGATGTTATTGTTGGACCATAAGTGCTTAGTTGTATTCCTCGTCAAAATACCTTTCCAACGATATATGATAGGCATTATAAGTGTTTGCGGGTCAAGAGTTGGGTTGGAAAAGGTTTTGGTTCGTGCATACTTTGAAAAACTGACCAGAATTCTCTGCCCAGATGGTGGCGCGGCGCGCCCCATCCCCGCGCGGCGCGCGGATTGGCCTGGTCAGATTCTGACCTCTTTGTCCCATTTCACGTGAAATGTTTGACTAGCTACCGACCTCCGATTCACATGAAACTTGTTCTAATATACTTGTATATGAATAATTAGCATAGAAAAATAGTCCGGGACCCGACCCGAACATGTTGACTTTTTCGTTGACTTTGACCCGACCAAGTTTGACTTTTTGTCAAACTTAACCAATTAATTATGCAATCTTCCTAACATGCTTTTATACTTGTATCTTGCATGAAACTTGACAATTTGCTTCACATGCTATATTAATCGAGTCGTATTGAGCCATAGGACTAATTGAACATCTTTGACCGTTTTGTGTTTACCGTTATTGATATAACCTATATGTTTAGGTCAAGACTAGCTTTGTCTTTGCACGCGTTTACTTGTCGAAGTACTTTATTAACTCTTGCACTCAAGGTGAGATCATAGTCCCACTTTTTAAATCACTTTTATTCTTTACATCGTGGGCTGAGAAACACATACATTTCATACTTATTTACTTTTCATGCTTTTACATTGTGAACAAATACGAATACAAAGATGCATACGAGTTTGAACAAAAGTCCTCAATCCAATTATCATTAGTTCCACTTGCAGGGTGTAAGTGTAAGCGTGTAATTATGTTGTGTGGCCATACGGGTTTAACAAACCCTCATTCAGACGGTTCGCTACCGTTAGTGAATGAAATATAATTTCAACAATGTATAGTGTAAGTTCTAACACTAAATTCAAAATTCAGAGGGAAGATTCGGTTAAGCCTTGATAATTGGGTGCTCGTGATACAAATACTATTGTGGAATGTGAACGACTTTGGTTAAGCAATTCATAAAGAACCTTGTGGTTCAATACAATTTACTTACTAAACCTATGATTTCACCAACGTTTTCGTTGACAGATTTCTATGTTTTTCTCAGGTCTTGCACGATATGTGATACATGCTTCCGCTCATTATTTGATACTTGCATTGGATGTCGAGTATACATGCATTTCATGGAGCGTCTTATGACTTTACTTTAAACCGTGTCGCCTAAATTTCATTTGTACTTATAACCTTGTAACTTAACTTTTGGTTGAACAATTCTTTTAAACTTTGGAAACAATCTTTAGGTTGAAATGAAGGCGACATATTTTGGTCAAACGTTATCATAAAGACTTATGACCAGGTAATGGGACCCATGTAGACGACGCCGTCACTTGACGATTTGTCGGGGTCGCTACAAGTGGTATCAGAGCCTTGGTTGTAGGGATTTAGAGTTCATTTGTGTCCACCCCGAGTCATAGGGTACATAGGTGAATCTAGACTACAACCGGCATATAGACTGAAGTAGGAATTACTTGACTATTTGTGCATTTATACTCGAACTCTTCTATCATATCTAACTCGTATTCGATCTTGGTCTTACGTTAATAAATTTTGTTGACGCGCCACCTTGACTTTATGAAGTAATGTTAAATGCACATGAGAATCAGGGTAATATAATTTCCGGGATTATATTACGGTGATTCACATGGACGTTCCGACATTATGACATAAAGAATTTAAGGCGAGTCAAGGATAATTTTCTCTTTATCTTTATTCCATATCGCGGTTAGTATTATTTAGAATACTAACCAACGATATTCTTGTGTCATGAAGGAACAATGGCTCGTCGACGCGCTCCTCCCGAAACTCCCGAACAAGCCCTCCAACGTATGATAGCCACTGCCGTGGATGCGGCCATGGCCGGTCACTCCTCCAACAACAACAATAACAACAATCATCACAGCAACAACAATGGAGCCGGAAATTCCAACGAAGGATGCTCCTATAAGAATTTCATGGGGTGCAAACCTCACACTTTTGATGGAACCGGGGGACCGGTTGTGCTCACCCGATGGTTTGAGCAAACGGAAGCCGTCTTTAGCATAAGCGGTTGTCGAGACCAAGACAAGGTTAGATATTCCACTCACACCTTCGCCGGTATCGCTCTCACATGGTGGAATTCGTATGTACAATCGGTGGGTATCCACGAAGCCCACGCTCTCTCTTGGGCCGACTTAAGAGGAAAGATGATCACCGAATATTTTCCTCGCGAAGAAACCCGAAGGCTCGAACAAGAACTAAGAGCTCTGAAAGCGGTCGGGAACGACCTTAAGGCCTATAATCAACGATTCTCCGAACTTGCTTTGATGTGCCCAAATCTTGTGAACCCCGAATCTTTAAGGGTTGAACTTTACATGGATGGTCTTCCCAAGAGCATCAAACAAGGAGTAATGTCATCCAAACCCGCTAACCACCAAGAGGCTTTGAATATGGCCCGCCAATTGATTGAAACAGTGGACGAGATTGAAGTGCTGACACCTAAAGCCGAGGGTAAGTCGGGTGACAACAAAAGAAAATGGGAAGCCCCCCAATCAAGCAATTACAACAACCTCGCCAAGAAGCCCTCCATCCCCAACGGCAAGAAAGGTTATACCGGACACCTACCGTATTGTAACGAGTGCTACAAACATCATTTAGGCGAATGTGGCAAACCATTTTGCTTGAAGTGTCAAAGAAGTGGCCATGTAGCCCACGATTGTAGGAATACCGCTCCCGTCGCTCAAAAGGAGCCCAATGCACCCAAGACGGGTGTTTGTTTTGAATGTGGCCAACCGGGACATTTTAGGAGTGCGTGCCCAAATAAGAAAATCAACCCCAACGCACGCCGTTGAACTTTCAACATCGACACCTAGGATGCCCGAGACGACGATGGACTAGTCACGGGTACGTTTCTTCACAACAAACCGTATATTTCATACTTATTCGATTCGATTACCGCTAGATGTTTATTAACCAAGTCTTTGACTCGTGCTCTTTACATTCCACTTTTTCCCCTAGATACTACTTAGACGATTTAAGTGACCAACGGAAAAATATTGTGTGCCTATAAATTCTATCGGAGGATATGCATTAAGAAATTGGACTCGACACCTATAGAACTAAGGAACTCAAAACCTATTCATTAAGGAGATATTGTTGCCCTACATTTATGTATAGATTATTGTGAACTAAGAAATTTTCGGTTGAAAACCGATACCCTCCCCTTCGCATCCATGACCTCATGATTATTTGCACGAATCCCGTATGTTCCAAATCGACCTCCGTTCCGGTTATCATCAATTGGGGGTTAAGTGAGACGATGTCTCCTAAGCCATCTTCCGAACTCGCAACGTTAGTTGTAAGTCTCTCTTAGTACCGTCGATTTATTTAGGACTCCGTCCGTATTCATGAACCTCCTAAACCACGTATGCAAACTTATCTAGACAAATCTGTTATCGTATTTATAGATGACATCTTAACTTATTCAACTAAGTTCAATTTTCTAGACTATGATGTTAATGGTCAAGGCATTACAATCAATCTCGAAATCAAGCCACATGTAATCAGGGAACTCTCCCAACTCAGACTTGTATTCGTAAAAAAAAAAAAAAAAAAAAAAAAAAAAAAAAAAAATCTTAGATCTCACCGGTTCTTACCGAAAATTCATTTCTGACTTTTCTCGTGTTACACGACTTTAATCTCTCCGCGATCGAACCATGAGCGTGATTCTTCACACCAACATTTCTAGCTAAATTCGTACAACACCAGATGGGACTCAAATATGGAAATATTTCTACTTGGACGCCGAAAGGCATACTCCCTCGACTCGAAATCAACGGAACGGAAATTCGTTATTTTGCACGAAGAATTCAAATACTAAATTGTGGATCCGATCAATATTCTCGTCATCACGTACCACACTACATACCTATGTTATTCCACCGTTACCGTCTGATATTACTGGAATTTAAGATAACACACAATCCAACGATACTTCACTCTTCTTTGACTTAACGCCCTTGCATTGCTGATAATCGTCCAACCATTATTCAACCCCGAACTATACAATTACGTGTACTATCTCGTTTCTCTTTCAGACTTCATTTTTTTTTACAACTAGAGGCACGTTATGGCAACCTCGAGATGTAAGCTCATCCTATTCAAAGTCCTCATTTCACTCCTATCCTCATCGCTCGCATTTCCGTTTAAAGAAACTCCTTGTAACATTTCTCCATGGATAGGGAAATTCCTCATATTACATTAGTATTCGCCACGAGGGTGAATAGTCCTAACGAACATTTTTTCGAACCCTAACTGACTTGTTCAAACATATCCTAAGAGATTCTATTCCAACACGGAGTATCTTTGTCAATTATCCCGTATCGAAATACTCGTTTCGCCTCTAGTTTTACAAGAAACCTTGGAGACCCGCTTAGACATGAGTACCGCGTACCACCTATAAACAGATGAACCGAACAAACGAACGATTTACGTCTTCGAAAGACATGTTTCAAACTTGCATGGTCGCTTTTAGTAGATCCCTCTTACAACAGTAGTTACCACTCGTGTGTTCACACGCACTTTCCGAAACCCTATATGACCGCTAATGTCATACCCCTATTCGTTGGACCAAAGCATGTGGCAAACAAAACACCGAATCTTAACTCATCCAAGAAACAACAATTGAGATAATCCAAGTCCGAGAAGGGCTCGAGACGACCCGTAGTCGCCCAAAAGAGTCATACCAAACTTAGATGAAAACCTCACAAATCCCAGTGTGTAACCGCGTAATATTGAGAAACCGCACCTTGGAAAGGTGTAATCCATTTTGGGAAATCGAGGAAGGTTATAACCGCAATATTGAACCTTTTGAAACCTTGGGGCGTATTGGAACCGCTTCCTACCGTTTAGAACTTCCGACTCAATTAAGTTTCCGTTTATCCTACATTTCGTGTAACAAACTTAGAAACGTGTCATGCGGAACAGGAATGTGCAATCCTTTTAGATGCACCAACTATTGATGACAAACTCCTCTTCATGGGAAAACTGGTTGAAATCATGGA